>NC_080019.1:114529804-114832834 GCF_030020395.1 Manis pentadactyla
TCTAAGGGGGAAGTATATATAGCAATCCAGGCCTACTTAAGGAAGGAAGAACAATCCCAAATGAATAGTCTAAATTCACAATTATTGAAATTAGAAAAAGAAGAACAAATGAAGCCAAAAGTCAGCAGAAGGAGGGACATAATAAAGATCAGAGAATAAATAAAACTGGGAAGAATAAAACAATAGGAAAAATTAATGAAACCAAGAGCTGGTTCTTTGAGGAAATAAATGAAATAGATAAACCCCTAGCCAGACTTATTAAGAAAAAAAGAGAATCTACACACATAAATGGAATCAGAAATGAGAAAAGAAAAATCATGACGGACACCACAGAAATATAAAGAATTATTAGAGAATGCTATGAAAATCTATATGCTAACAAACTGGATATACTAGAAGAAATGGACAACTTTCTAGAAAAATACAACCTTCCAAGACTGATTCAGTAAGAAACAGAAAATCTAAACAGATCAATTACCAGCAATGAAATTGAATCAGTAATAAAAAAACTACTGAAGAACAAAATCCCCAGACCAAATGGATTCACTGCTGAATTTTATCAGACATTTAGAGAAGACATAAAACCCATTCTCCTTAAAGTTTTCCAAAAAATAGAAGAGGAGGGAATACTTCCAAACTCATTCTATGAAGCCAGCATCACTCTAATACCAAAACCAGGCAAAGACACCAGAAAAAAAAGAAAACTACAGACCAATATCCCTGATGAACATAGATGCAAAAATACTCAACAAGATATTAGCAAACCAAATTCAAAAATACATCGAGGACCATACACCATGATCAAATGGGATTCATCCCAGGGATGCAAGGATGGTACAACATTTGAAAATCCATCAACATCATCCACCACACAAACAAAAAGAAAGACAAAAACCACATGATCATCTCCATAGATGCTGAAAAAGCATTTGACAAAATTCAACATCCATTCATGATAAAAACTCTTAGCAAAATGGGTATACAGGGAAAGTACCTCAACATAATAAAGGCCATATATGACAAGCCCACAGCCAACATCATACTGAACAGCGAGAAGCTGAAAGCTTTTCCTCTGAGATTGGAACAAGACAGGGATGCCCACTCTCCGCACTGTTATTCAACATAGTACTGGAGGTCCTAGCCATGGCAATTAGACAAAACAAAGAAATACAACCAATCCAAATTGGTAAAGAAGAAGTTAAGCTGTCACTATTTGCAGATGACATGATATTGTACACAAAAAACCCTAAAGACTCCACTCCAAAACTACTAGAACTGATATCGGAATTAAGCAAAGTTGCAGGATACAAAATTAACACACAGAAATCTGTGGCTTTCCTATACACTAACAATGAACTAACAAAGAGAAATCAGGAAAACAATTCCATTCACAATTGCATCAAAAAGAATAAAATACCTAGGAACAAACCTAACCAAGGAAGTGAAAGACCTATACCCTGAAAACTATAAGACACTCTTAAGAAAAAATACCAAAAACATTCTTCAATGAACTGGAACAAATAGTTCTAAAATTCATATGGAACCACAGAACACCCCAAATAGCCAAAGCAATCCCGAGAAGGAAGAATAAAGCCAGGGGGATCTCGCTTCCCAACTTCAAGCTCTACTACAAAGCCACAATAATCAAGACAATTTGGTACTGGCACAAGAACAGACCCATAGACCAGTGGAACAGAATAGAGAGTCCAGGTATTGACCCAAGCATATATGGTGAATTAATATATGATAAAGGAGCCATGGATATACAATGGGGAAATGACAGCTTCTTCAACAGCTGGTGTTGGCAAAACTGGACAGCTACATGCAAGAGAATGAAACTGGATTATTGTCTAACTCCATACACAAAAGTAAACTCAAAATGGATCACAGACCTGAATGAAAGTCATGAAACCATAAAACTCTTAGAAGAAAATAGAGGCAAAACTCTCTTGAATATAAACATGAGCAACTTATTCATGAACATATCTCTACAGGCAAGGGAAACAAAAGCAAAAATGAGCAAGTGGGACTATATCAAACTAAAAAGCTTCTGTACAGCAAAGGACACCATCAGTAGAACAAAAAGACATCCTACAGTATGGGAGAATATATTCATAAATGACATATCCGATAAGGGGTTGACATCCAAAATATACAAAGAGCTCATGCACTTCAACAAACAAAAAGCAAATAAGCCAATTAAAAAATGGGCAGAAGATCTGAACAGACACTTCTCCAAAGAAGAAATTCAGATGGCCAAAAGGCACATGAAAAGATGCTCTACATCGCTAATCATCAGAGAAATGCAAATTAAAACTGCAATGAGATATCACCTCACACAAGTTAGGATGGCCAACATCCAAAAGACAAACAACAACAAATGTTGGCAGGTTGTGGAGAAAGAAACCTCCTACACTGCTGTGGGAGTGTAAATTGGTTCAACCATGTGGAATGCAGTATGGAGGTTCCTCAAAAAACTCAAAATAGAAGTACCATTTGACCTGGGAATTCCACTCCTAGGAATTTACCCCAAGAATGCGGAAGCCCAGTTTGAAAAAGACAGATGCACCCCTATGTTTATTGCAGCACTATTTACAATATC
Organism: Manis pentadactyla; assembly: GCF_030020395.1. Classification (NCBI taxonomy): domain Eukaryota; kingdom Metazoa; phylum Chordata; class Mammalia; order Pholidota; family Manidae; genus Manis; species Manis pentadactyla. The sequence goes on from NC_080019.1 coordinate 114,532,407, forward strand.
CAAGAAATGGAAGCAACCTAAGTGTCTATCAGTAGATGAATGGATAAAGAAGATGTGGTACATATACACAATGGAATATTATCCAGCCATAAGAAGAAAACAAATCCTACCATTTGCAACAACATGGATGGAGCTAGAGGGTATTATGCTCAGTGAAATAAGCCAGGTGGAGAAAGACAAGTACCAAATGATTTCACTCATATGTGGAGTATAAGAACAAAGAAAAAACTGAAGGAACAAAACAGCAGCAGAATCACAAAACCCAAAAATCAACTAACAGGGAAGTTGATTTTTGAGGCCAGCATATTCTCAATACTAATCAAACAAGGTCAGTTCAAGAAAAGAAAATTATACAGCAATCTCACTGGTATCCAGCCCCCAGGATGGCCCCCAATGGCCCTCACCTCCTGATATTCACATCCTTGTGTAGTACTCTTCCCCATTGAATCTGTGTGCCCAGTAGGATATGGCAGCATTGACAGTGTCAGACTTTGGAGTTTAGTTTATAAAAGTCACTACAGCTTCTCTGCCTCACCTTTTCTGGGTAGCTCACTGTGGAGGAAGACAGCTAAGTGTCATGTCATGAACACACTCCACCTTCCCTCTAGAGAGGACCATGGTGAGGAACTGAGCCTTTTGCCAGCAGCCAACACTGATTTGCCAGTCCTGTGAGTAAGTCATCTCAGGCATGGATCCTCCAGCCACACTCAGGCCTTCAGATGACTGCAGCACCAGCCAACGGTCTTGGCTCATCCTCATGAGAGACACCAAGACAGCACTGACCAGCTAAGTTGCTCCCATATTCCTGACCCACAGAAACCGAGAGATAACAATTATTGTTTTATTAGCTAGTTTGGGATAATTGTTATGCAGCAGTAGAGAACTGATACACTTGCTCAAGAATGTTTAACTTAGGAACATTTATTAATGTAATTCAACATGTTAAAAATTAAAGGGGAAAATACATGATCATCTTAACAGATTCAGAGAAAGAAATTCAGAAAAATTCAAAATCTGATACAATTTTACATCCTTTCTTGATAAAACTTACTAACTGGAAATAGAAGGAAACTTTGAACATGGTAAAGGTTTTCCACCAATAACCAATGGCAAGCATACTCATATGGCACAGTTTTAGAAGCATTTCTTTTAAATTCAGGAATAAGACAGGATGCCTGCTCTCATCACTTCTCTTTCACATTGGAAAACCTAACTTAGGCAACAATCAAAAAAAAAAAAAAAGGAGAGGTATAAGAATTGGAAAGGAAGAAATGCAAGTGTTCTCTTTTGCAGGCTATCATTGTCTACATAGGTAATTCAGAAGAATTTACAGATAAACTATTAGAAGTATTAAATGAATTCAGCAGTATTGCTGAGTACAATGTCAAAATAAAAAAACTGCTAGTCTTCCTACTTATCAGTCATGACCAGTTTGAAAATGTAATAGGAAAAACAAAGATCTCAGTCATAATAGCACAATGAAGTGTGAGATAACCACTGATTAATATAATAGAAGATAGGAGAACTTCTTTGGGGAAAATTATAAAGCATTGTGGGAAGAATACAAAAGAAGACCTGAAAATAAATGAAGAGACATATGTTCATGGATCAGACGACTCAATATCCTAAATATTCCAATTTCTCTCAATCTATGATTTCAACTAAATTTCAATAAAAATCCCACTGAAATTTTATTTGTTTGGGTTTTTTTTTGGTATAACTTAACAAACTGATCTTAAAATTTATATGGAAGAGCCAGTTCTTGGTAATTTTGGAAAAGAACACAAGGAGGTGGGATGGAAGGAAGACTTAGCCTACGAGGTAACAAGCCTTAGTGGTATTATAAAGGAATCATAATTACAGAGTGGGGTGGTGTGATGCAGAGCACAGAGCCCAGGAAGAGGCCCACGCACATATGGGAATACTAGCTAGCATTTCAAATCAGTAGAAGAAAGAAATTACTTTTAAAAATAAGTGATGCTTGAAAGATTGGTTTTCCATATGGAAAAACATCAAATTAGGTTCCTTGTTCCATACTCCAAAACAAATAACTGGAAAGCTAATCTTTAAAAGCTAACTTTTAAAACTTTTAGAAGAAGCATGGAGAAATCTTTATGACCTTTGGCCAGTGAATGATTTCTTAAATAGGACACAAAAATAAATTATAAAAGGAATGAGTGACATTTTACCTGTTTTAAATGAACAACTTCTGTTCGAAAAAGACATCTAAGAGAAAATTAAATATAAGACACAGACTAGGGGAAGGTATTTGCCACTCAGAGAACTGACATAAGATTAGTATCTATAGTTTAAAAAGAAATCCTACAAATCAAACAAGAAAGAGATCAATAATACACTAGGAAAGTCATCATTGTGTCTGAAAGGGCAATTAAGAGGAAAAGAAATCGAATGGATGACTTGACAAATAATCAAGGAAATAAAAATTTAAGCTACATGAGATACCATTACATACCCATCAGATTGGCATCAGTGAAATAGGAGTTCTACCAAATATTTACAAAGATGTAGATAGACAGAAATTCTCACAGGCTGCTGGTTGGAGAATAAATTGGTACACTTTGAAGAGCAATTTGGCAATGGCTAATAAACTTCAGATGTGCATGTCCTTCAGCTCTGTGGTTGACTTCCAGAGAAATCTTCACATGTGTACAAGGAGACATGTATAAGACATGATTAGAATTCATTACAAAAGAGTAGTCTATAGGGAGATACTACGAAACTGTGCAGCTATCCTGTTTTCCATCAAACTTTTACTCCAGTACTTTCAGCATCTGCTGGTAATTTCTGTCCAAATCAACTATTACTATATTATGTAGACTTTGACACAGCATTTAAAAAAAATATTAACCTGTGTGAAATTTACCTCTTGTTCAAGGATTTACAGCCATCTATGAAAGCATAGGATCCCTTAGGCAAGGTCTTGAAGCCAAGATGAAGCTGGACAAGGACCAGGTACAGAAGCCAGAAGCTCAGAGGTGGTTTTGCTGGTGGGACTGGGAGCCCAATGCCTCTGTAGCGGGGCCGCCGCTGTATTTGGGATTGCTCTCGGCATGGCGAGCATGTGCCAGGGAATATGTTTTCATTGGTCTTAATGTTTACCTTGAGTCTTGGAAGCACTCTTTCTTTAAAAGCATTAAATATAAGTTTTACCATTTAAAATTAAAAAATTCATGACAACACTGCTCATATTAGGGAAGAACTGGAATCATCTATATATCCATCATCAGGATAATGAATACATAAATGAAATAGTACAGAGCAGTGAAAATGCTACATGTATAAACATGGAAAAATCTCAAAAACATAATGTTGAGAGAAAATCAGTTTGTAAATGACATAGAGTGTGGTACATATTACATGAAATTTGAAAACATGGGTTATTACAGTTACACATATATATACATATACATATATATAATATAGTATGAACATACAGTGGAAAGATAAATATCAGAATTCCATAAGCTGGGTGTTGGGAGCATAGATTTAAGATGTGTTACTGTCTTTATTTCTCTGTTTGAAATATTACAGTAACATCATAATAATCATGATTTGCATAACTGTCAATTCAGACAGAACAACTGCCCTGTTCCTCTTGCATATTTCATGACACTGAGGTTCTTGGTGGCCCTCTCTCACTAAATCCTGAGCTCCCTCAGGGACATTGTCTTTTTACTTTCTATATTCCTTAGGCATAGGATAGTTTAGATGTTCAACCAATGTTTGTTGATTGACTGACTGACTGAGTCAATGGAGAAAGAGGGGAATACAAAAGGAAAGTTAGGAGAATGGATAGAGAGACTGAGACAATGCTTTGACTGCCTACATCTGACATGGGCTCCTATGGAAAGAAGTAGATGGGTTTCAGAGAAGCTAAGGCAATGAGCTCAGCTGGACTTGTGGTTAGAGTGAGAAGTCTAGAATGTTTCCTAAGCTTCTTACTTGGGGATGGTAATGGCGGAGCCACCATCTGACATTTCACCTGTTTAGGTAGGGAACCCCAAAGGACACATAGGTTTAAGATGATGAGTTTTAGACAGTGTTGTGAAACCCCCGGATGTAAATATCCAGCTTGTGCTAGGATGTAAGTGTCTACAGCTTAGGACTGAGGCCAGGGCTAGAAGGGTCGATTTGGTTGTGCAGGAGAAAGAGGACAAGTAGCATGGTGGAGCATAAGCTTCCCCAGGGACAGCGAGCAGAATGAGGAGGGCAGGTGGCTGCAAACAGATCTGTGGGAGCATTGATCATTTAAGGACTGAGTGGAGAGACAGGACCCGGGCAAGGAGACTGAGATGAGAGTCCGGAGAAGGAGAACGGGAGAAGCGAGGAAAGACATTTCAAGAAAGAGAGTGGGGTCAGATCAGGAAAAAACACCCAGAAAGATAAAAATCTGAAGTGTCCTTTGAATTTGGCCAAAGAAGGCCATTGGTGGTGCTTGCTGGAGGAGTTTCACTGGAGGATGAGGTGGAAGCTGACTGCTTTGTGTCGTGAGCGATGGTAGCTGAATGTGAGCACGTGCAGAGGAGTGAGTCTCAGAACCTACTTTTATTCAGATGCCTAGGCTTGAAGGTTGGGGAGAGACAAGGCAGTAAAATCACAGGGTGGATTTAAGGGGACATAGATGGCTCTGAATAAGCTAAGGGAAAGAAGCTGAAGAGCGAGATTTAAATGTGGGCAAGGGGGAGATAATTGATGAATCAAGGTTTTGGCAGAAATGGAGGAAAGCACTCACACCAGCCATACTAATCAGTACTAGTAATACTAACACCGGCAAACAGTTACAGAGCATCGGCTCTGCACCGGGTGCTCTTCTGAGTGCTTAATGTAAATTAACTCATTTAATTCTCCCAGTAGTCCTAAGAGCTAGGTACTATAATTACCCCATTCTGCAGATGAGGAAACTGAAGTACTGAGAGGGAAAACAATGACCATCATTACCATTTATTGAGCTATTTTTATTTATCAGTTTTTCTGCTGACAAGTCTGTAATGTAATAATAAATCAGTTTTACATATTAACTGTAGTAAGAACCCAAAGGCAGTAAGGACACAGAAGGAGCATTTGTTTCTGACTTTGGAGGGAGGGAGAGACGAATGTGGGCACAGAGTATGAACTTAGGGGAGGAGTGGAGAACAGGACTTTGAGGCAGTTCAGGCCAATGGTTTTGATTTCTTTGGCAAAGTAGAGAAGGTACACATTTATTGTGGAAAACACAGGTAACAAAGACAGTAAGAATTCTAAGCCCTTGCCATAGCTACTTTTAATATCTTGTGTTCCCTTCCCGGATTTTCTCTAAGCACACATATACAGGCATAAATACATATCAGGGGAAGTCAGTCCTTCCTTCTGATGGTGAGAATGAGACAAACAACCAAAAGGAATTCAAACCCTGTAATTTTGGAGCGACAAGCAGAACAGTTCTCAGTGTATAGGAGATAGCTGTTTGACCTCTCTCCCTTGTCCTGAGAAATCTTTCTACAGGTCTTTAGTAATGTGAGTCCTGCAAAGACCCTCTTCTGGAGTGCCTGGCTCTGAGGCCTTGTGACTGGAATAAGCCAGGCTGGCTTGCGCATGTATTGAAAGATCATCTTTGCAGTGGGGCAGCAGAGGAGCATCTCTGCAGACTCGTCCCTTGGAGAAATGTTTCAAACCTAAGTATGAATTTAGCTCAGTCCTGTGGCAGAGTAAAACACCTATTATGAGCCAGTTGCGTGTAAAAACAAAAACAAAACAGTATTTATATGTTTGTTTGTGTTTTTGTTTCAAGGTAGATTGTCCTAGATAAAATGAGTGTGTGGGTGTGTGTATATGTGTGTCTCTCTTCTTCATTGAGGAAGTGTGAAAACACACTCTGGCTTCAGGGATGTGGGCCCTGTCAGAAACAGGGTGGGATGGAGCAGGGCTTCCTGGAATCACGGAAGGGAGCATTCAGCGGGTGGGTGCCCAGTGAGTGGTCTGGATGTCTGGGGTGATGGTGTGGGGTGTGATGGCTCCCTTTGTATTTGGAGGGGAGGACTGGCCAACAGATCCCTGAGAGAGGGTGTAGAGGGGATGCAGAGGGTGTGGAGAGATAGAGGCGAGACCCTCCACCCCTAGGACGTGGAAGGGGCTGGGTTCTGTCCCTTCCTGAAGCCTATGCTTCAGCTGAGGATAACCAGGGGACTTTTCTGAAGGGGTCTGCCCCCAGGAGCCACAGAGATGGACAGAGCCAAGCCCCCAGACTGCATCTTCTCAGCCTGTCCTCCAGAAGTGCTTCTTCAAACAGGAGCACTGCTTTTATAAATCTGGGATCCTGCTCTATGCAGCCTGCACCTGACAATATATTGTAAATGCATTTCCATGTCATTAAGTGTTCTACATCATAGTGTTCAGTGGCCACTCCACCGGGAATGGATCATGGCTCATTAACTAAGCCCCTAGGTTGGAAACGCCCACCTGGCTGGACCTCACTGGAGGCCAAACTAAGCCCATCTTGAGAGCTGGCCAGCACCACATCCTCCCACTCCTATGAGGACTGACAAGGTCAGTTCCTCCATTGCTTACCTCTCAACACCTTTCAGTGTGGTTCTGGACCACCTGTTGAAGCCCCAGCATGCCTGGCTCCAAAGCTCACAGAAGCATTGAGGAAAGGAGACTCCAGCACACTGAGCAGCGCTGAGCAACAGCCATGGCTGGGATCCCGCACAGACTCCTGTCTCCCCTGCAGTTACAGTCTCGGCTGAGCGGAGCCCTTTCCTCACAGTGTTTGGCTTGGATGCTAGACCAGGTGAGTCAGCCTTCCTGGATCTCTCCTTCAAGTCAGAAGTTGCACTGAAACCAGTGGTTGCCAGATCAGTAGAATTATTGTCTCTCCCACAGCCTAAATCATCCCAGCCTTTCCTCTGAAACTAGAGAATGTGTCCTGTGAGGGTGTGGGCAGGGCCAAGCCACAGGAGCTGACCCATGTCAGCTCTGTAGTGGCCCAGAGCCTCTTGTCATGATCTGGGGCCAGGGCCCTAAATGAAGGAAGCACATCTTTCTGTGTCTCCAGATTCTTCCCTTGGGCCCAGGGCCAGTGAACACATACCTTGCAGAGGCTGCTGGACGGACCTAGTTGGAACCCAAGTTCCATCACTGACTGGTTGGGTGACCTTGGCATTCATCATCTCTTTGAGTCTTCAGGGATGAGTTTTCCTCATCTTTAAAATGGAAAATGTTATCTGTACTTATGAACATAAAAATAGTCAATGCATATAAATGTAACTGGGCCTTAAAACTAAATTTTCCACCAGGCACCAATATGTATCATAGATGTGAAAATTCAAAGTGAGATGCCAGGTCACCTTTTGGAGATTTTCTAAGAAAGTGCAAAAAATCTGTTCCAAGACTTTTGAAACCCCTTGCCCATTTTGAGACTGAAAAAAAAATAGAGGTGACAGAAGGATTTTGTGAGGAGGAAGCTGTACTGAGTCCCATCTTGGGGACAGGGCGATTTCCTGCTCCCATACCTCAAACATAGTGAGGGCGAGCGTCTCTGGGGTGGGGCTCCTCAAAGAGCCAAACTGTGACCCTATAGCTGGGGGTGGCGGCCTGGCTCTGGTCCCACCTGGGAAATCTGGAAAGCGAGAATCTGGAAGCCTTCCCTGGAAGCTTCAGTGACATCTGGAAGCCTCACTAGCTGCTTTGGCTGGGGTCCTGTTACCATGTTGGGACCAGCTTACTACCCAGAGATTTCTGGGGTATGGGGACCATGCAAGTTTCTGCTGGACAGATGTGGGCTTCACAGTAGAGAGCCTGCAAGAGCTCCATGTCTTGGGTTCTGTGAGGAGAAGCTCCACTAGCTAAAGGCTGGAGCTGAATGCCCAGGGGCTGAGCAAATGGTCTCAGGCACCCCCCAAATGAGATTGGACTTGAGATGCACCCACAGCTTAGAGAGAACTTCAGGAGAAAGAGGCTGAGTGGGGAGGCTGTGGAGAGGGCATAAAAGCACTGTGAGAAGAAGCAGGACTGAACGTCTTCCCGGAGAAAGCCTGGTCAGCTTACAGCTGCGGCTGCCCCTCGCCCGCCGCACCCACAGAGCTGCAGTAGTCATAGCCACGGCTACTGGCTGGGGAGGCTGAGTGGGCAGAGAGAGAAGCCAAGCCCTCCTCACTGTCCCCACTGGGGGCTCCCAGCTGGCAGGCCGGGGCTTGGGGGAGAGAGAAGATGGAAGGTAAAAACAAGCTCAGAGTTCGGATGGAGCCCTTGCAGGAGCTTTCCAATTTCTGAGTGGAGGCTGTGCTTGCCACCCAGAATGAACATGGGCCCTATTTGGTGAATGAGCAGAAAAATCTCAGGCCTGCTAGAGTTATTATTGAGGCCAGGGAGGGTCTCCTCCCTCCAGAATCTCACTGGTGCAAGGAAACAGCTCCTCAGGGCTCTGAGCTTGGTGGTCAGTCAGCAGCTGGGCTACAACCAACCATCACCCTTCTCTGCCCGCCCCACCTGAGGTCTCTGGTTCACAGTCCTCTCTTGCCCTGACACGCTTTCTCCAGCTCATATGTTAAGCTTGAAGCACGTTGTCTGAATGTCAAGGCCAAGTTCTTTTGGCAAAAGCCATTTCCTACCACTGAATATCTTGATCTCAAGCCTAATCTCCCTAAGAGACAGATGACCTCCATGCGAGGCACAATCTTCTGGGGCGGAGAAGAACGTGAAGGGATTTTCCCATTTCTCAGATGGGGTGGAGCAGGCTAACTGCTGCCATTTGGCCATCACAAGACCCCCATCAGCTAATCTGACTTAAGCTCCCTACCCCACTGGTTGCTCTTATTTAAAAAAAGGGAATGATGTGTATCCCACAGAGTAAATAGTATGAAATGAAGTCACGTCTTAGGTTGAACCCTAATAAACTGCCAACCTTTAATCTTTCTTTACCGTACATCAATGACAATTTCAGATGGTTCATCGTAATATGTAAACAATGCTCTGTGAACTCTAAATCATGAATTATTGTGTTAAACAAAACAAAATCCTTCTATCCATGCTCCCTAATTAGCTCCCGAATTGTGTTTGGAGGAAACTTCTCAAGGACCCTGGTGATTGGCAAAGGAGCTACAACTGACGGCTGGAGACCAGTGAAGGTGCAGACCTTCTCAGGTTCTTGCCAGTTTCTCCCAGAACCCAGGGCCCTCCCTCTGTCTCTTCTGGCCTCACTGCAAACACTAGCACAAACAACAAGCGCCCTCCAACCCCACCAACACCTAAAACCCTCCAACAATCATATTCTGATTTTCTACTACAATGTGTCTAAATGGGCATTTATTATATTCAACCTGCTTAGCATTTGGTGTATCCTCTCAGTTTTGAGTTTTTAGGTTTGAGAAATACTCATCCATTCTTTAAAAAATATCTCTTCCATCAGATTGATAAATTTGACTATATAAAAGTGAAAAACTTCTGTATGAAAAAAGACATTATAAGCACAATTGAAAAGAGGATTCAGTAGGCTGGAGAGGGGAAGGCAAAATGGGTGAAGGTGACTGAAAAGTACAGGCATCAGTTATATGATAAATAAGTTCCTGGGGATGAAATGTACAGCATGGTGACTATAGTTAGTAATACTTTATTGTATATTTGAAATGGCTAAATACTAAATGGCTAGATCTTAAAAGTTCTCAACACAAGAAAAGCAAATTATACTATGGGTGGTGATGGATATTAACTTTACTTATTGTGGCGAACCCTTCACAGTGTATACACATACCAAATCATTATGTTGTACACCTGAAACTAATATAACATTTTATGTCAATTATACCTCAATAATAACAATAAAAAAGATTCAAGGAGACAAATCACAGAAAAGGAATCTCAAATGGCCATTTGGCTATGAAAGGATGGTCAAAATTACTAGAAGTCAGGGCCATGCAAACAAAAAATACACCCATCAGACTAGAAAAATTAAAAAGTCTGAAAATATTAAATTTTGGTGACATTGAGGGAAAATGGGGACAGCCATATACTGCTGTTGGAGTCTAAAGAGCAACTTGACAGAATCTAGTACATTGGAAATGTGTACATCTTATAGCCTGCAATTCTACTTCTAGATATATACTTAGAAAAATGTTTGCCCTGTGCATAAGGCACCTGTTGTTACACTGTTTCATTGTTTCCTGATGGTAAAAATGTTTAAATACTGTGTTAGTCCATCTTTAAAGGAGGTACTCTAGTAAAAATGTGGCACAGTCAGTAATACAAGGAAATATTCTACAGTGGTCTGGAGAAATTAACTGGTTCTCTGTAAATGTGGAGAGAACTAAACATACTGCTGAGTGAAAATAGTTAAGTTGCATAACCCAATGTACATATACTCTTATTAAGTAAAATTTAAAGCCACATACAAAAGCATCCTATATATTGTATAATACACATCATATATACAATATGTATATAACACATATACATATATACACACATATAACTAATACATATATTAGTTATTATTGTGGGGAAAGATACACACAAATTCATGATGGTGGCTGCTGCCCTACAGTAAAGGGGAAGGGGGACTGGGTCAGGAAGGTCATCAGCTTTATCTGTAGTTTTATTTCTGTGAAAAAATTACTTGAAGCATATCTGGTAAAATATTATAACTTCTCTGTACTGATGGGTGGGAACATAGTATTTTATTATTTTCTGTTCCATTTTGTAGTTTTAACATTTCTTTAAGAATTCCCCCTTCTAGACTATTTTCTTCCTCTGAAACACCTATTAGAGAGATACTGGAACTTCAGAATTTATTTTTCGTGTCTCTTGGGTATATTAATTCATATTTTCTTCTCTTGTGCTGCATTCCAGAAGAATCCCTCAGCTCAATTTTCTAGGTAAGTAATTCTTAAAAGTGGTAATTATTTTATCAGTTTATCTGCTCAATTTTTTATTTCCATTATTATATTTTTTATTTTCAGGAGTTCTCATTGGTTCTTTTTCATCACAGCCTGCCTATTCTCGTTTCTAGGAGGCCAGCCCCTCACTTAGTCCTCTGTGGATTTGGATTGTATTTAAGTTTTACTGTGATTAAACTTTGCCTCTGTAAGTTCTCCTTTATTTTCTGTTCTACTTCTTTCGTGGTGTTGGCCTTACTCAACTGTTTGCTGATTGCTGACAGTGCTCATCATTGTAGTTGAGAGACATCTGTTTGTGCTACTTGCTTAGGGAAGGAGACGGGTGCGAGTGAGAGCGGGGAGGGGCGGCTGGGAACCGGCTCTGGCAGAGTGGTGGTGGTGGTGGTGGTGCTCCTGTTTCTGGTCTCCACAGACACTGTCTTATCTCTCTGGCCCAAGCCCACCTATGCCACACTGCCTGGAGGGACGTACCCAGGCACTTCAGATTGGCTGTTTGGGTTTATGTTGGCAGGTGCTGGTTTACAGAGACCAAGCCCGACTCATCTGGGAAGCTCTCCCTTTGAATTACCTGGGTTGTGTCCAGCTCTCAGTCACTCTTCCTCCAGCATGGTGCTCTCCCATCCATGTTTTGAACTGTGCTTCTTGTTTCTTCAATCCAATCCCATCATTATTTCATCAGCATTTCATCTTTAGGAATGCTCCAGCATCTGATCCACCAAGGGGCCACTTCACAATTGTGAGTTGCAAATTTAAAAAAAGTATTTTCTTTCATTTATTAGGCATGTATCTTATTTATAGTCCACCATCTGTGAATCTCAAGCTTGGAGAGAGAGTTTAGGGTTAGCCATGTAGATTTGGGAGTCATTTGAATAAAATAAAACTTAAACATGAGAAGGTAGAAGATGTTCAGAGAGAGCCTGTACACAGGGAGAAGAAAAGCCAGCCAAGGACAGAATTTAGGAAATTACTGGTACTGAAGACGATGGGGTAAAACAAGGAACCAGTGGGAAGGAGTGATCTGAGAGGTGGCGCGGGGTTTGGAGAGGGCAGAGGAGAGAGGAACAGCGAAGACTGCAGAGGTGGGTGGGCCAGCCCCGAGAAGAGGTCCCGAGTGCAGCGCTGAGGCTGCTGGCGGCCTCAGAGAGCTGCCTCACTGCAGGGGCGGGACCCAGCCAGACGGAGAGAATTAAGGGCCCGGGAAGGAGACTAAAGCAGAGGAAGGCGGCAAGTGCCAGCCTGTCAGCGCAGTGGAAGGCGGGAAGCAGAGCGGAGGGGGTAGACGCGAAAGACCAGCCAGCAGGGGGATCTGGGAGACCTTGGGAAAATCCCTCATTGTCTTGCAGTCCCCTGATTCCTCCATGTAAGCAACTTTTCCTCTTTATAAGAAGCTGGTGGAATTAACAGACTGGATTATTGTTTCTGTTTGTAGTATATACGGTAAAAGTTATATTGGAAATTCTTGTAATTCCCTGTTTTAAATCCATCCTTGTTTGGAAACCATCTTTGTTTGCTTTTTAGTTTTCTTTTCATGAATAAGGGAAATTTTCCCATTTTGTCAGTGAGTGATGCAAGAAAGGCCCAGTTAGGTGTCACAGGTTTTGCCCTAGGGAGAGTAGTAAAAGGCAAAGTAACAGTTTGTGTCCTTGGAACAGGTATGTGGCTGCTGCTCAGGGCCTGGCCCTGCTCTTCAGAAAAGGCTCCTCTGTTTACTCTGTCCCCAGGAGAGCCACGCAACTCTGAGATCCTCAACTGCCTAGACCAGCAGAGAGATCGGACCTTCGGCACAGGGCCAGACCACGGAGGTTACTATCTGGGTACTGCCTGGCACCATAAGAGGAGACACAGGGTGTATTAATCTTGTGAGTGGACTCTGATTAGTTGAGTGCTGACATTTTCATCACACTGCTGTGAAAGAATGACATTACTGCCCAGCCCAGAGAGGCCAGTCCTTCCTAATTTCAGCAGATTATGAGATGGGAGAGACAGGTCGGAAAAAGGAGAAACTTAGAACAAGGCCCAGAACAGAAGTTCCCAAGAGTAAAAGAGGGAGAGGTGTAGTGGATGTTTGGGGTTATTTTTTAAATTTTTTAAATTTTTAAAATTTTTTAAAAATTTAGATATAACTGACAAAATATTATGTTAGTTTCAGGTGTACAACATAATAATTTGATATTTGTATGTATTGTAAAATGATCACCACAACAGGAAAGCAGTATGGAGGTTCCTCAAAAAACTCAAAATAGAAGTACCATTTGACCTGGGAATTCCACTTCCAGGAATTTACCCAAAGAATGCAGCAGCCCAGTTTGAAAAAGACATATGCACCCCTATGTTTATCGCAGCACTATTTACAATAGCCAAGAAATGGAAGCAACCTAAGTGTCCATCAGTAGATGAATGGATAAAGAAGATATGGTACATATACACAATGGGATATTATTCAGCCATAAGAAGAAAACAGATCCTACCATTTGCAACAACATAGATGGAGCTAGAGGGTATTATGCTCAGTGATATAAGCCAGGTGGAGAAAGACAAGTACCAAATGATTTCACTCTTCTGTGGAGTATAACAACAAAGCAAAAACTGAAGGAACAAAACAGCAGAAGTCTCACAGAACCCAAGAATGGACTAACAGTTACCAAAGGGAAAGGGACTGAGGAGGGATAAGGGGTTTATGAAGCATTATGATTAGCACACATAATGTAGGGGGGTGGCACGGGGAAGGAAGGATAGCACAGAGAAGACAAGTAGTGACTCTATAGCATCTTACTATGCGGATGGACAGTGACAGTAATGGGGTATGTGGTGGGACTTGATAATGGGGGGAATCTAGTAAACACAATGTCACTCATATAGTTGTATATATCAATGATACCTTAATAAAAATGATCACCACAATAAATCTAGTTAATAACCTCACCATTCATTGTTACAAAAAAATTTTTTTTTGTGATGAGAACTTTGAAGATCTACTCTGTTTAGCTGATTGCAAGTATACAATACAGTATTATTAACTGTAATCACCATGCTGTACATTACATCCCATGACTTCTTTATTTTATTACTGGAAGATTGTAGTTTTTGACTTCCTTCACCCATTTTGCCCACCCTTGGGGGTTCTCTTTTCTAAGCAACTTTATTGTGGTGTAACTGGTATTCCATAAACTTCATATTTTAAGTGTACAATTTGATGTGTTTTGACATACGGATGCACTTAAGATACTATCACCACTACCAAAATACTAATTATGTCCATTACTCCTTGTGTCCCTTCATAATTCTCCCTTTCCCTCCCCCTGATGCCTAGACAATCAGGGACCTGCTTTCTGTCTCTACAGAGAAGCTTGAATTTTCTAAAATTGTATGTAAATGGAATCCTACAGTATATGCTCTTTTTCCATCTGACTTACTTCGCTCAACATACTTATTCTGTGATTCATTCATGTGGCTGTGTCAGTTGCTCATTCCTCTTCATTGCAGAATAGTATCTTCATCTGGTGATGAACATTTGGGTTATTTCCAGTGTTTAGCTATCACAAATAAAGCTGCTATGAATAGTTGTGTACAAGTCTTTGTATGGACATGTGCTTTCCTTTCTCTTGGGTATAGCTACCTGTAGTGGAGTGGCTGGGCCATATAGTGGGTGTATGTTTAACTTCCAAGAAATTGCCAAGCTGGTTTCCAAAGTGTCTATTTCATTTTACATCTCTACCAACAATGCCAGAATTCCAGTTGCTCCAGGTCCTCACCAGCACTTGGTATAGTCTATCTCTTTAATTTTAGGTATTTTAATAGGTGTAGATAAGTATCTCATTGTGACTTTAACTTGCATTTTAGGTGGAGTTCTTCTAATTTAGAGTTTCATAAACATAGCAAGTAAGATGAGTTGAGAATTATTCTGCCCATACAATTGCCCTAAGAATAAACAATTCAAAATAATTATGTAAACTGAGTAGCACAAGTCATAAATGAGCTCTGATAACTGCTTTCACTCTTTCCTTTTAAAACATTTAGTCACATGTGAAACCAGATGAGGCCAAAAAGAAATAAATCTACCTGCTCATGCATTTGCCTCTAGCTTTTCTGTCTTTCTGCCCCAGGCCCCTCTGTTTTATCTCTTCTATGCTCTGAAACTTTCTCTAGGTTCTGTGGGAGTCAGAATGAACCACATGCCTTATCTGTGTTCTTAAGATTACAAACAAAACTTGAGCATTTGCGCAACATTTAGAATTAAGGACAATTATTATGAACTAATTTTCTTTTCTTGTAGGCAATGGTTTGTCACCTCTTTTGGGTCATGGATTTGTTTGAGAATCAGGCAAAAGTCAGGAAAGGGAGAAGGATAGATGTATATACAAAAGGGATGTATGGATCTGGTTCTAGCTAATGCTATTAGACAGATGTATACAGTGCTGGAATATAGGGACCGGGTCTTTTCCTTTCAATTTTCCTATTCAAAATGTGAGTAGCAGGGGCTGCCACATGTTGTCAAGAAAAATGCTGGTAAACAGAGTAGGATCCTGTGGATCTAAGTCCTGCAGACATCCCCTCTGCCATAGACTTTTTGGTTGTACATGCCTCTAAATTCTGTCCGTTGTTTGAGTCAGTGTGGCTTCAGCTTTGTAACCAGTAGCTGAAATCACTCTTAACAGATACAATGCGTGAACCCAAGCAGAGTGTGCTTCCTGCCACTGGCAAGCCTGGGGAAAGGAAGGGGACATTTTGGAAGGGAAGCAGGGAGTTGAAAGGTAAGGACCTCAAATCCTAATAGTGGCCCAGGGTGAAGGATGTGGTACTAGAGGAGGAGACAGCAGGCTGTACCACCCCTCCTGCACCTCTCCCAGGGGACACAGGGACTCTGTCCTACCCCACACCCAGCAGTGAAGCCCCTTGTCGTTCCATTTCCCATCCTAAGGGTGCTGGGCACTGGGCTCTGTTTCAGGGCAGCCGTGGGACCTGGAGACAGCTCACACAGTCCTCCTCAGGCAGCCTGGGTGAGCACACTGGACACAGTCCTCCTCGGTGTGACAGGAAGACTCTTGTCTATCCCATCCCTCCCTGCTCAGGGTGTGGCTCTGGGTTTGCACACAGGAGCAGATCCCCTGGGGAGGCCATTGCTAATGGGTGGCTGAGCACCCACCTTCTCTCTCGTCACTGCTGCCTGACTCTTGAAGCCGATGTCACTGTCCTCCTGCCTTCTGCTTCTCTGCAGGTGATGCTGCACCATCCTGGGTGCACCCCATCTTCCCTCTCCTCGCCCTTGATCATCTTCCTAACACACCTCAGGGTGCCATTTCTTGGGCTCCAAATCTCCAGTGGTTTCCCCATCACTCAACTCCTTACTGTAGATGTTAAGGCTCTCCATGCTCTGGCCCTGTTTTTCCAATCTCAATCACTCCACATGTTTCTAAAAGCCAGGCATGGTGCTGGGTGTTGAAGTTCTGAAGACGAGCCTAGAGCTCATAGCCCAGCAGTGGAGTGCCAAGGTACCCCTGGGGCACATGTACAATAGTTCCAGCATCAGGAGTTGCCTCGAGCCACATGGCACAGAGAAGTGAGCAAACGGGTCCAAAATGATCAAAAAACATTTGCAGTGGAAGAAATGGGACGGGGGGCATCCTGGACAGGGGGTTGGCATGGGCGAAGGCACAGAAACAAGTCTGTGGTATGTTCAGGTGAAGGCAGGTAGTTCTGTCATCTAGACTCTAAGGAAGGAGGGGAAAGGAGGCTGTGATGGGCTTTATAGGTGCCCGTTGGCTAAGGGCAGGGTGGAATGCTTGTAGGCTGACCACACTGATGTCTGCAGAGATGGGGCCTGTGCTGGAGGGAGCACTGGGCCTCAAGGACTACTTAGAAGACGTGTGCTGCTCAGGCAGGCGGTGATAAGGCCCTGTACTTTGTGTGCAGTGGGGGAACTAGAGAGATGTTTTCCACTTCATAGAAAGGGCAAGGGTGTGGCTGGCATTCCTTTTTTTTTTTTTAAGGTATCATTGATATAAAATCTTATGAATATTTCATATAAGCAACATTGTGGTAGCTATATTCACCCATATTATCAAGTTCCCCCACCCCCACCCCATTACAGTCACTGTCCATCAACGTAGCAAGATTCCGCAGAGCCACTACTTGTCTTCTCTGTGAAAGACAACGGCAGCAGCTGTCTTCCCCATGACCCCCACACACCACATGTGTCAATCATAATGCCCCTCAATCCCCTTCTCCCTCCCTCCCCTCCCACCCTCCCCCACCCCTTCCTTTTGGTAACCACTCGTCCCTTCTTGGAGTCTGTGAGTCTGCTGCTGTTTTGTTCTTCCAGTTTTGCTTCGTTGTTATATTCCACAAATGAAGGAAATCATTTGGTATTTGTCTTTCTCTGCCTAACTTATTTCACTGAGCATAATACCCTCCAGCTCCATCCATGCTGTTGCAAATGGTAGGATTTGTTTCTTTCTTATGGCTGAATAGTATTCCATTGTGTATATGTACCACATCTTCTTTATCCATTCATCTACTGATGGACATTTAGGTTGCTTCCATATCTTGGCTATTGCAAACAGTGAGGCAATAAACATAGGGGTCCATATGCCTTTTTGAATCTGGGATTCTGTATTCTTAGGGTAAATTCCTAGGAGTGGAATTCCTGGGTCAAATAGTATTTCTATTTTTAGTTTTGGCTGGCATTTATATAGAGAACACCTGGTTAGGTTTGGGGGTGGGGGTTCTAGAAACTTTGAGATGAGAACAGAGTGGGCTGGTTACTGAACCTTGTCTTCTGTCCGACTCCCATACCCTTTCATCCCACTCACCATACTTTCCAGCCCCTCAGGTCTCCCTTGGCTAAATACACCTGTCTTGTCAAGCTTTTGCTAATGTTGTTCTTTCTGCTTGAAAGGCCCTCATCACCCACCCTTCTCCACCTGGTAAATAACAATCATGGTTCCTAACATAAAAACAATTGTTTATTTATATAAATAATATAATATTTATATTATATTGTAATAAAAACAACTCTCTGAGCCCTTACTACAAGTCCAGGCATGATGCAGACCTCTCTGTATATGTATTTAGTGTTCACAGCAAGGCTATCTGATAGGCATGAGTCTGGTGTACAGTGAATAAAGTGAAGCCTAGAGGTGGTTGGGTTGCTGATGGTCACCCAGCAGCAAGCAGCAGAGCCAGGATTCAAACTCACTTCTCACTGAGTCCCCACTTCATGCTCTGGAAAACTGTGCTGGAAGGGCCTCAGGGCTCAGTTCCTGTGACACCTACATGGAACCCCTCCCTGCTGCCTGTGCTCAGCCTCTTCCCCCAGATGCAGGATCTCCTGGCTGCCTCCTCAAGGTTCCCACAGCTCTTCATTGGTGACCCTGAGCTCTGACACAGGCAACTTTGGGATTCGAGAATGCTAGGATCGATTTCTACCAAACCATGGAAATCAGGGCTCAGAAAGGATAAGTAAGTTGCTTACTGACACACAGTTAGAAAGTAACAAGACTTTGTGGGAGCATGAGCAAAAATTGCCCAAAGCACGGGGATATTTGGGGGACAATCTGGACCTTGGTGAAATAGGCAGGATGGGAGCACAGACCCTGAGAGGGTCCCAATACCTTTGACGAGCCACATCCACCCTTCCCAGGTAACCAAACCCTTCTTAGGGTTTAGGGGACATACTCCAAGATTTTCAAGAGCAACATCTTGCTTGTAAAACTCTCCAGTGACCTGGTTGGGAAGGGCTGGGTGGGTGTGAGTGATCATAGGTCCAGATGGTGTCTACTAAGGCAGAGAAGCAAGAAGAAGAAGCAAAACCCAGACCCAGAGGGAACTGGTCAAGGCAGAGATGCTGCGGGAAAGGGAGGGGAGGGCAGCAGCCTGTAACCTCCACATTTCTTCCTGCAAGGCAGGGCCTGTGGGGCTTCCTTGAGGAGCTTTCAGGGCAAGTCTGGGGCTGTTCCCACCCCTGGTATAGCAGGATTGTCAACTCTCTGGGTTCTGGGGACAGACATAGCTGCTGCCATTGTCTTCTTGCTCTGGGGTTCTAGACCGAGGGCTGTCCCAGACAGGGCAGCACTCAGTAGCCAGCCAGGGGAGTAGGGCACCTGGTTTCTATGAAGGCCTTTTCCCTTGGACAAGGTGCCTCTGACTCTCTTTCAAAACCATGACCAGCATTGGGTATGTTCATGATAGAAAGCTAAGAGAAGAAAAGCAGGGCTCAGTAGTGTAATGCTATGTGAGTTTAGCAATCAGCACAGAAGTAGGGAGATGTAGCAACACACCAACAGGGTAAACCTGTGGAAGTCTGGGATTTGACTCTACTTTTCCATATGTTTCAGACTTTTTACAATGAACAAATACTAGTTTTTTAAGAAAAAAAGCTTACTTAAATTTTTTTAAGTTCTAAAAACTTGCAACCAGAAACAAAAATGTTACTATATAGTTAAAAGATTGGAAGGAGAAAAGCCCAATGCTCACCACACTTCTCTCTGGGTAGAATGTCACCCGACCCTCTGAGTGTCAAGTGACCCCCTTCCCTGTCAGTCCCCCGGCCCCCTTGCCCTGTTCATTCTTCTTCATGGTATTTGTGGTAACCTGATGGATTTGGTGTTTATTGGGGTGTCTCTTGTCTCCTTCCCACGCTAGCAGTTAGGTGGCTGAGAAGAACCCGGGCAGAACTGGCATTGAAAAGGTCTGAGCTCAATGTGGGTTTGTTGAATGAATGGTCAGCTTGTGAGTGATTTTAATTTCCTTCTTTATACATCTCTGAGTTTCCAGCTGTTTTCCAATGGACTTTTATTACTTTCGCAATCAGAAAAAAATGAATAAATATTATTTTTTCCTCCATGGAAATAGCACAACGGAGCGACATCTCCATTATAATATTTGAGAATGAAGTTCTTTTCTAATGAAGCTGGCATTCTTTTAAGTCTCAGAGGTTCATGAGAAATCCGCCTTGTGAGTCATATGTCTGCATAGCCAGATTCCTGCTGAGCTGGGTGAGAGCACAGATGTGCAGAGAAAGCTGCGAATTGTCCACAGGGCCACAGAAGGCGAACAGGACCGACCTGTGTAAAGTGCCTCCCCAGAAGGCGAGCTAGCCTGTGCTCTGTGTCTCGCTCTCTTCTTTCCCACCTGTTCGTTTTTGGGTCTTTGGGCAGTAAGTGTAGAGATGTGTTTCCCAACAGGCTCTTAAAAGTCTACCTGAGCCAGGTCTCCAGGGTGGGGCTTGCCAGGAGAGGTGCCGAGCCTGTCCACAGGAGGCTCCCTGCACCTCTGGGGAGACAGGCTGGGGCTGGGCTGGTTCCAGCTGTTGGAGCTTCTGGGGGAAAATGAGGCATCTTTTGTCCCCCAACACCTGGAGTCTGCCCCTCCAGGGTGGGTCTGCTGGGCCCTTCCTGCTCCCCATTCCTGTCCTTGATCCCCCTCTCTGGCTTAGTCACTTGCCAGGTAGCTCCCAGGACCTCTTTTCTATGCCCAGGAATGCTGCTTCTTAGCTGAAGTTCTGTGATATCTTCAAACTACAGCTCAGCTTGCTGCCATCTTGGGAAACCTCTCCCGCACAAACAGGCTCATGCCAGAAGAAGCAGTGGACCCCAACTGTACCAAGAGATGCACATGTCTATACAGCTTGCTTTAGCTGTATTTCCTTTCATTTACATAATGTGTCGGCCGACAGCATTGTTTATTTGCGCCTCCTCTCCTCATTCTGAGAGAAGTCCAAATCCTTTCTGAAAATTTCTGGGAACTCCAGGGGCTGACCTGCTGAGGTTCCTCTTAGCTCAGAGCCCCTGCATCGTCAGTAATGCTGAGCTCATCGACACCCTCCAGGTCCTGGCTGTGCTTTCCCCTCTGCTCCCATCACCCAGAGACAGGCCTTTTTGTTGTTTTCCCCCAGAATCAGTCACACAAAACATTTATCTGAGAGGCAGACTTAATGTTTTTATTAAGGTATTATTGATATACACTCTTGTGAAGGTTTCACATGAAAAAACAACGTGGTTACTACATTTACCCATATTATCAAGTCCTCCCCCCCAATAGCCCAGTGCAGTCACTGTCCATCAGTGTAGTAAGATGCCATAGATTCACTATTTGCCTTCTCTGTGCTACACTGTCTTCCCTGTGACCCCCCACACCATGTGTACTAAACATAATACCCCTCAATCCCCTTCTCCCTCCCCACCTGCCCTCCCACACCCCTCCCCTTTGGTAACTGAGAGGCAGACTTTATTGAAAAGCCTGGCTGTTTTTACATCTTACAAGCAAGACAAACAATTTTAGCATTAGTTATTAGATATCTTTGCCTGCTGCTTGTTTTAAGAACTAAAACAGTATTGGTTACGTACATCCACCTCTGTGCTCCCACCACAGGTCCCATTTCCGTAGCAGCCCTGCTGCTGGAGCTCCTGGTGGATTCCCTCCCTCCCCAGGCTCCATCTTGGCTGGAGTCTTGGGCTCCCTCTCCTTCCCCTGTTAGGCTACCACTGTCCCCTTTCCCCTAGGGTAGGAAGTGAATGGAGTCAGTTTCATTTTTGAACAAGTTCTCCACCATCCTACAATTAACTTAGAAAACAAAAACAAAAGGACAGAAAAATGAAGGCATCTGAAATCCCCACAATTACATAAATGTGGGCGAGAGCCACTTTTATGGTCTCCACCCCACCCCACCCCCTCACTCAACACTCCAGCCTTAGGCACAAATGCACGCGGCCTTCCCCACCCAAGACCCAGCTCTGTGCCTACTCCCATCCACAGCTTTAAATAGATCTCAGGTGTGCAAACTGGATTAATTATGGCTTTGGATCATGACACTCTCTCATCATTGGTCCACGATTGGTCTTTTATTTTATGTACCTATTGAAGCATACCCATGAACCTGCCACTAGTTTTAAGAACCAAAATATTATTAATAACCTACCTCCACCTTTGTGTTCCCCCCATTTCACTCTGCTGCTTCCCTCACTCTCCCACCCTGAGGAGTTCATCCACCCAGTCCATGCTCATGTCCTCCCACTTCCCCTTCCAGTATGTCCTCCTGGATTCCAGAAGCAGCCAGAAGAGTCCTGGGATCCCCACAGAGAAGCCTGGAAACCACACACACACAGAGTGAGGTAGACGGAAAGAAAGGCCCATAGATTAATAGCCCAAAAAACTACCCTCACAGGTAGCAGATTTATTGAGGGACAAGAAACATGGTTCCTGAGATGGGAAGCCACACTGTGGAACCTGACACTCCAGTGTCACTCACATGGTAGGTACCCTCACAAAGCTCATTACATGGACAAGCAAGACAAAGCATACCTGGGGGCAGAAGGACAGTTTTAAAATCAGACATCTCCATCCTGCAGCATGGCCTCTGTCCTGAGCTTCTTGTGTTCTGCACTGCTGTGGCCTGGAGGGCATGGCAGGTACCTAGGCCCTGGGAATCCCACCAGGGGGAGCAGTGTTGGTGCCAGGGGCTGCAGAGGCCATAGGCGGGGGCCAGCATGGCAGCCTCTAAACCCAGGTGCCAGCAGAAGCAGAGGACGACAATCATGAAGTCTACGGGGCTAGGTGTGCAGACAGATCCTCAGGGTGTTCTAGTGCTCAGTGTGGGCCACCGCCTCCAAGAGCATCACAATCAGGGCCGAGGCTGCAGCGGCTTGCTCCAGCTTCACACTCTCCTGGGTGCCCATGCCTGGCTGGTGCGATCTGCCAGGGTACTGAGCAGGAAGAACCCAGTGATGGTGGCAGGCTGCCACAAATTCTGATTCTGAAAAGGCCACCGAGGGCTCCCAGTTCCCTGGGGAAAATGGTTCATTCCAGGTGGGAAGAAGTCTCCCAAGAGCAGTATCATGCCAGCTCCCACCTTCACCATGTCCTCCACATGCACTAATCGCTACCACCTCTGACCTTGTTGTCCCTTGGGAGGTGTGGGAGGAAGGGGAACTTCTGGCCTCAAAAGATAGCCTGGGACACCATCACAGCACAGCATAGCCCAATGTATTAGATGACCAGCCCTAGAGTAGGTGTCCCATGAGCATGCCCATGCCTCGGCCACCAGCTGGCTCGGAAGTGGAGAAAAGTGGGAATTGTGAGTGACTCTCCCCACAAGGCATGGTCTCCTCCTGGCTGTCAGAATCGGCCCTGCCAGTCCCAGCTCTGCTGCCCACACAGGGGGAGGGCATAGGCCCCCTGGGCCCAGGTCTGTCTTCAGGCAGGCAAGGACTGGCCGGGCTCCTCCCTGACACAGCAGGGCTCTGGTATAGTTGGTACTTCTACAGTGTGACTTCGTTCCCTTTTTCTCCTTGATTTATCTCCAGGGACCAGGACAACTGAGTTGCAGTGTATTTGAGTATCAGGTGTCACGCATATTGCACCCAGAGCCACCACAAACCTTGGGGATCATTTGACGCCTGGCTTGCTCTACCAGTTTCCTCCTCTATTATGGCAAATTCTTTCCCAGGGGGCCTCTTTCCACTGTACATTTTAGCCTTTGTCAGCCACAACCCACTCTGCCCACTTGTAAATGTCTAAAATGTCCGTCAATGTCTGAACCTCCACCTTAATAAATAATAATAATATAAAATACACAAATATGTTTGCATATATTATATATATGTGAATGTATATTTACATATATGTATACTTGAATACATAGACACATATATATACATGCATGTACAAACAGAGTTCTCCAGAGGACAGAACCAATAGTATTGATATATATATATACACACACATATAGTATATATGTACTATACATACATATACACATAATATATATAGTATACTATATACTGTATGTATACTATACAAATACATCATATACTATATTTACTGCATATATATATGTATACACATATATGTGTGTATATATAGAGATCTATAATGAATTGGCTCATGTGACTATGGCAGGAAGTCCCCCAGTCTGCCTGCCGTCTGAGAGCTGGGGACCCAGGAGAGCTGGCGGTGTCTGGCTTGGGAGGCCTGAGATCCAGGAGCATGGAAGGCATAAGCCCCAGTCTGAGGGCAGGAGAGCAATGCCCCAGTTTACAGTCAGGCTGGAGGCAAATTCTTCCTTCTCTTTTGTTCTATTAAGGCCCTTGCTGATGCCCAGCCACACTGGGGAGGGTAATCTGCTTTACTCAGTCTATGGACTCATACCAATCTCATTCAGAAACACCCTCACAGACACATCCAGAATAATATTTAACCAGGCACCCCGTGGCCCAGTCAAGTTGACACGTATAATTAACTATTACAACAAGTCTCCTCAGCCTTCAAGTTAAATAGATCATTTTGCAGGAAACAAGTCAGATGACCCTAGATAAATCTGAGTTTTGGCTCAATATCAGTCAGAATTGTGTTGTTCTTTACAGACATAAGTATAGGGGCTTTAACATTACACAGCAGGGTTTATACTGTACATGCAATTTTTTCATCCTTTTTTCTTTTTGAACTCATTTATTTCCTACAACTCATGACCTAATCAAATATGAGTTTCATCTAAGTTATAAATGACTTTTCATTAAAATTAGAAAGCAAGTAATTTTTCACTCTAAATACAAAAACCTATCATTACACACAAGATTGTAAAGAACACAGACACCCAGGGTGCTCAGTTATCTTGCTCGCTAACCTCCTTAAGTACTGCTTAATTGTTCGTGGTTTGCACCAAGCTGGGGTGGATCAGGTCAGCCTTTCCACTGGGCAGTGAAAGTGCTCAGTATCTTTCTGGACCTTTAATTAGATTTTAAACACACATGTGTTGCTGCAATTCTAATCATCCTAGAAAAACTAATACTAATAATGATAACAGCATAACAGCACTTACTCTGTGCCGAAGCACTTTACAAACATATTAACTCATTTGTCTTCATAACAACCCACTGAGGCCTGTTTTATGGAAGAGGAAGTGAGCACAGAGCAGTAACCTGCCTGGGGCCACCACTCGGTGAGGTCTTCACCTGGGCCATTTGCCACCGAGTCTAAGGAAGGACTTTTAGTACCTATCATCTGTGTGTTTCTGAGTCTTTCTCCATGTGCAGGAACAGAAAGAAAGAAGATAGTCACAAATACACTATGTAACCTGGTGACTGTTTTTCAGTCACAATCTGTTTTTCTCTGTCAACTTTTCCTTCTGAGAAATTCCTGAGCCCGTTTTAGCAGTGACCCCCCAGCACACCTCCTCATCTGGTATCTTCCAGTGCAAGGATGTCCTGGGGCCTGGTCACCCGCAGAGGTTGTGGATGGAACTTTGGTGGGCTCCTTGGGGTGATGCTGAGGTGCATCTTTGGGGCCCGGACCCCAGAAAAGGGCACAGTCCAGGCCAGGCACATCAGAGACCAAGGGGAAGGCAGCTGGAGGACTGGGGAGCCCTGCACAGGAAGGTTGGGGCCTGCTGCATGTGCTCAGCATGTGGGTGCAGTGATGAATGATGAGGGGAGAGCGCTGGTCCTTGTAGATGCCATGAAGCATGGGGCTGGCATGGGGCTGGGTGTGGTTTTGGGTGGGCGGTATTGGTGAGGCAGCCACTGACGCTTCAGCCTTGAGAGGCCAGGACCTGCCTTCTGCACTGTCCCTCGCCCTCTGTGCCAGTCCCCGGGTGGTGGCTCTTCTTCTTGCCCCTTCCCCTGTATGCTCCTGTAACCCTACTGTGAGCAAGGGCCTGCCCAGAGCAGACACTGTCTTTGGGTTCTTGACATCTAGTGAAGCCAGAAACCAGGGCAGTGTCCTGGGCCCCTCCCTTCCTTCAGCTCCCCCATTCAGTCAGCCTCCTGTGGAGGCAGACCTGCCTTTTCATTGACCACTCTGCCTTGGTTCTCTGCTGGGCCACGGCAGCATCCCCCTGACCTTCCCTGACCTCTCCATGTCCGTGTTTCTCTTTTCCTTACAGCTGCCAGGGAGGTCTTGCTAACATCACATCTGGTCATGTCATTGATAAACATTGCCTAACACCACTTTGTTGACTGGAGAAATGCCTCTGTGGTCCAGCGCCATACTGTCAAGGCTCACACAGGGACAGTCCTCAGGTAGTCTCATCACCCTCTCTGCGGCACATGTGGAGATACTCCTCTCAGATGCCTCTTTGATAAAAGACTCACTACCCAGCTGCTAAGTGTGTGGTGAGCTGAGAGCTTCAGCTGTAGCCTTCTTCAGAGTCAAGCTCCGTCTTCCAGCTGAGGTCACACCCTTTTCTGGGTGGCCTCCCGCCAGCAACCCAAGGCAGTGATGCACGCCAGCCATTTCTGCTCTGCGCTGGACTTCTCCGCAGCTCCTGCCTCAGTCGGGGAGTTCTCCCTGCCCTCTCGCTTCTGCCTCTCTCTTTTCCAAGGCCTAGTCCCCAGTGAAACGTTTGTTCTCCTGGCTCCATCTCAGCATCTATTTCCAGGAGTGGTCTGAGAGATTAATCAGGAAGATGGAATCGGAACTGATTGTCCATCTGGCAATGAGGGCCACATCCAGGGGTTAGGTGGAGTACGGACCAGTGCGAGTGGCCTTCCAATTTCAAGCATTTCATTGATGGTGACGTGGGAGAATGGGGGTGGTGAAGAGTGAACTGGCTTGTGTGGTGATAAGGCATTTGAAAGGTATGCAAATGAGAATTATATATCTATATATAATTTGTCTATATTTAATTAATATATATATAATCATGTGACCTATAGGCTGAAGGCAATAAACAATTAAAAAGTAAGTGTGTGAACTAGAGGGTTTCTTTGGTAGTTTACAAAGAATGCTTCATCTCATCCAGTTGGTGAAGAAAAAATGAGCTGCAGATGAAGTCCAGGTTGCCTGGACAGAATGACTGAGGCCCCAGGATGGTGGAATGCTCAACCAACGCAGATCTGTCGGACCCTGACAGATGGGATGGGGCCTCTGGGTGGATACGTTGGAAAGTTCTGCATCCCTCAACTTCTCTGCTCTCAGAGCCTGCAGAAGTGGCTCACCCTCACATCAAGAGTTCGAGTCTCCATTGCCTGTGGGAAGGCAATACAGAGATGTTTCCCTCACAAGGCAACAGGGGTCTCTCTCCTGGCTGCCAGACTCACAATTGGGGTTCAGCTGCTGCATAACTTGGCTGAAGACTTGCTGGCCTGATAAAGAAGGAAAGGGGCTACACCCCAAAGGACCTGCAAGATTTAGTCCCTGTTTGCCAGCTAGGGACAGCAGCTGGTGGGCCTGGACTCAGAGAGAGTCAGGCACTGGACAAGGGGGCTACTGGACATAGGATCTCACACCTTGGCACAGACCCCAGGAGAGGGTCCAAGCTCACTGCTACAATGTCTTCCAGAAGCCCAGAAAAAGCTGAGGCTGGGCAAGGTTGAAATATCTGAATTGCCAGGAAAGATGGTTGAGGGAGCGATTGAATGGCCTGGAGAAAAAAGCAGCCATTCTGGAATGAGTATAGTATGTTAGGCAAGGAGACTGTATCCTCTGGGGAGGCTAGAGAGCAGACATTCCAGGCCAATACTAAGCTGCTCACTGATGGTCCTCTGCAGGCTGGGACTGATGCTGGGAGAGGCAGGTGCGGAGCCTGACTCACTGATAGTTATGGAAATGACAAGGATCAGGCAGCAGAGGCCAGATGGCAGCGCCTAATGTCCAGAAGGGGACCTAATGACTGTAATAACTGACAACTTCAGCACAACTGTCATGGATGCCTGGACTATAGAGAGGTGTGAGGGTTAACCGAATGCAGCGTCCTCATGCAAAAATAGATGTGCAACAAAAAGGGTACTGTTTTGTATACATATGTGTAAAACCAAAATGAATGAGAAGGAGGCTAAGGGAAGCCACTCTTATAAAAAGCCATGATGTCCTGCCCAGTTTCTAGAATTGAGCCAGTTTTCCATCCAAAATCTGTTGACTAAAGAGGTGACTGGAACCCCAGGGGAAAGACTGCAGCCCCACAGCAAGTATGCACCTTAACGATTCCCAGTCCTTCCCCACGGGGCCTTCATTTACTATGGTGATTATTCCCTGGGGAAAGGGTAACACTCAGCCATTTCAGGGACTGTTGAACACACGTTCTGAGTTAATGTTGATATCCAGAGACTTGAAATGTTATCACGGTCTCCCATCAGACACACATACTGGTGCCCAATATGTCTGGCTCCCCCAATTAGGGTGCAGGCATATATAGTCCTAGCCAAAGACCCAGCTTGTGATAGGTTTACTGCTCTCATGGCTCCATCTGTGATCTATGCATTGAGGCTGGCATAGCTGGTAGTTGGAGTTAACCTCCACATTGGCACCTTGACCTGTGGGCTAAGAGCTATCAGAGTGGTGAAGGCCAAATGCAACCCTCTGAAATGGCCATCCCCCCACCCCTCAACCAGAAGAGTACATCAAAAACAGTACCAGTCATGTCCTGAGAGGAAAGGTGGGAATTGGTGCTGTGCTTAAGAATCGGAATGGTGCAGGGATGGTGGTCCCTTAAATCCACAGTGTGGCCCCTACAGAAATGGGATGGGTTCTGGAGTGTGTGTGTAGTCTACTGGAAGCTCAAGCAAGTGACCCCATCACAACTTTCCTATCAGAGGTGGTGTATTTGCTGGAGCAGATCCGTAAGGTCTTGTGTACAAGGTATGCAGCCACTAATCTGGCAAATAGATTCTTAGCCATCTCAGTCAGAAAAGAGGATCAGCAACAATTTGCATTTGCATGGAATGGACAATCATATTCATTTACAGTTTTGCCCCAGGTCTGTTAATTCACTCACCCTTTGTCATAACACAGTCTGAAGAAATTTGGACTATTTAATAAAACTTCACATCAATCCATAACATTGACAATATTGTGCTGATAAAGCCAGATGAGCAGGAGGTAACTCAGAGGTCTTGGTAAGATACAGATGATCCACTGGGTGGGGAATAAACTCTGTAGAGATTTAGGGGCCTACCACAACAGTAAAATTTTAGAGGTCCTGTGGTCTGCAGTGTGCTATGATATCTCCTCCAAAGTCAAGCCTAAATGACTGCATCTTGCACCCCAGACCACAAAGGAAAAAGCTCAATGTCTAGTGGGTTTCTTTGAGTTCTGGAGGCAACACATTCTACAGCTAGGATATGCTGTGTGCCAGGTAATCCTAAAGGGCGCCAACATCAAGGGGGACCCAGGCAGCAGGTGCAGGCTATAGTGCTAGCAGGCCTGCCGCTTGGGCCACATGAGCTGGCAGATCCAGTGGTGTCAGAGGTACAGTGATGGGAAGAGATGCCATAGGAAGTTTTGCAAATCCCATGGGGAGAACTACAGCTCAGGGCTCCAGGATTCTAGGGCAAGGCCATACCTCCTGTTGTGCAGAAAAACTCTTGGTGTGCTGCTGAGCCCTTGCTGAGAGGGCAGGCTCAACCATGGTGTGCCAGCTGACCATGGGCACTGGGTGGAATTGTGTCCCTCTGAAATGCATGTTTATTCAGAACTTGTGAATGCCATCTTTTTTGGAAATAAGGTCTTTGAAGGTGTAATCAAGTTAAGACAAGGTCTTGATAGATTAGGGTGACCCCAAATCCAATATGAGTGGTGTCTTTAGAAGGATAGGGAAATTTGGACACAGACACACAGACATAGAAAGAGACCACCATGTGAAGACAGGCAGGGACTGGATTTTTTAGCTAGCTGCAAGCCCAGGAATGCCAAGGACTGCCAGCAATCGTGAGCCAGGAAGAGGCAAGGGAAGATCCTTCTCTAGAGCCTTCAGAGAGTTCACGGCTTGGCTGACACCTTGACTTCAGACTTCTAGCCTCCAGAACTGAGAGAGAATAAATCCTGTTGTTTAAAGACACCCAGCTTGTGGTACTTTGTCATGGTGGCCCTAGAAAATGAACACACTGTGTCTGGAGGTGCCTATCTTGAGCAATTTCCTGTCCATTTGTAGTCACAGTGGGGCAAAGAACACCAAGAGGTGCCCACAGAAGTCAGCTGGGTGCCACATGTACCCCACCGTGCCCTCACAGTGTAGCAGCAGGCTTGTGACCTCCTGCTAATCAGTCAGTTGTCCTTACAAGATGGTGACTTCTTGTCACTAGGGGCTCAAAGTGCTCCCCTAGCAGCTGTTGCTTGGAGTTCAGTGGAACCCTTGCTGTGTTCTCTGGTGAGAATGAGCCCCATCTGGGTACCAAGACCTCTAACTTGATGGGACTGGCTTGGGCCATGCCACAGGTGAAAGACTGGGACAACAGAGGTGGTAGCCTAGGGTGAGGAAAATTCAGAATGACTAGGAGAGGAGGGAGATGATGGGTACCAACTGTGGCCCCAAGACCAACTGCAGTGGATGGGGTCTGTATTTCATCCCCTTAACTTCCCTCTTGTAGGTTTCCCTGAAGCAAGGACGGTCCTCAGAGCTCTAGAGGAACCACTCCCCACATGTATGCAGAGGATTTGGGTCCAGGCAGCACAAGCTGGGCCCTGTGGCAGACACAGCCACTCCACTCATTTCTCCTTTGAGAAGCCACAGGGAGTGAGGTGAGCTGACAGCCTGAGCATCTGGGTCCACGTATAGGAGCAGCTTCAGCCTTTGAGCTGAGGTCTTGCTCTTCTCAGGGTGGTCCCAGCCAATAATTGAGCATGACATGGTATAGGGCTTGGCTGTTTCTGCCACCCCCAACCAGAGGGACTCTCCTAACAGGAAGATGTCTTTGTTCCAGAGCTCTTGTGGTGGGGGGGCGGGGCCGAACTTTTTTATGTCTGCGCTTTGACAGCTGTCCATCTCCAATCCATTTCCCTTCCCTTTCTTTCATAGCATTACTCACCAAAGAACCGTGTGCACTCCTGGCTCTGTGCCAGCTCCTGCTTCTCAGAGAACTCCACTGACAGTCTGCACGGCATACTCCCCTCTGGCCTCTGAGGGCAGGTGCTTAGACGCGATTGTGGTCTGACCCAGGGATGAATTGGCTGAATGCCCAGCTGGGCTGTCAGGACTGTGCTTAGTGCCTCTGGCAGGGGATCCTGGATTTTGTGTGTGTCTCTGAGAACGCGTGATCTGTGGGACCCTGGGTGAGAAACGGTTAAACAGGGTACACCCAGACCCTGGCCGTCAGAGGGTTTAGTCTGTGTTTCTGATTCTCAGAAACAGCTTAAGGCCAGAGCACCTTGACCACCAGGTGGGGCCTCTGCAGTGTGGATGCAACTGTGCTGGCTCCTCACTGCTAGACCCTCCCCTGCTTCCCCAAGGGCCAGGGGAAGACAGAGACTTCTGGATTAGGTGCCAAGGACTGGGGTAGAAGGGGCCACGAGAGCTCCCGCCTCCAAAACAGAAGCTGTGAGGGTGGCTGTGCCACAGAGAGACTGACAGCAGGGGACAGCATTTCACAGTGTGCAGGAGGCAGAGACACCCTCTGTGGTCTGGCCAAGGAATAGCAGGGGATGACTGCCCTTGCTGAAACTGTTGCCACATACTCACTCAGCCATTAAGACTAAAAGCATTAAGGCAGGGAGGGGCCATTTTATCAGAGGTTTTAACATTTTTAAAAAATTGAGGTGTAATCGACGTGTAACACATTAGAATCAGGTATACCACCTAATGACTTGATATTTGTATATATTGCAAAATGATCACAACAATAATTCTGCTTAACATCCATTCCCATACATAGTTACAAAATTCTTTTTTCTTCTGATGAGAGCTTTTAAGATCTACTCTCTAAGCAGCTTTCAAAAATATGAAGCATTATTGTTAACTGTAGTCACCATGCTGTACATTACTTGCCCAGGACTTGCTTCTTTTATATCAGAGGTCTTTATGGTCACAGAGCAGGGCCCTAGGAGGGAGGAGAGGGCAAGCCACCTCCCTCAGCTGTCCATGCAAGGCACAGGTACACCAGGAGAGGGACTGAGGGTCCCCACCAATTAACAGGCACCCCAGCCACCCTATATAATGATTGCCATTTGTTCTATTATGGGGAAATTATGTGAAACTGACATTTTTGTAGGTCAAGAAACAGTAACATACTGACAATTTTATTTGTTCACTTTACTATATAGAGGGTTGAATTTAAGTTAGGGGTATATATATATATATATATATATATATATATATATATATTCCCAGGCTAGGAGCTTTATTTATGAACCTTCCTGTAGCTACTTTTCCTGGAGAACCTCTTATAGGCAGGACATCAAACAGAAGTCTTACTATGCATTGCTGATTCTGTTCACACAGCAACTCCAACAGTATGTACAAATATTATCCTTATTTTTCAGGCGAAGAAAGAGAGGCACCATCAAGTAACGTGCCTAGGAACAGAAGTGGGATGTAGACCTATGTCTGTCTGACCTACAGCCCATGTTACTGACCTCTGCACAGACTGCCCTTCCAAAGCCTTCTGTGTGGCCTCCAGTGGATGGAATGGGATCAGGGACAGAATATTTTCATTAAAGAATATTCAGAGAACTCTGGACCAAGGAGTGGCCCCTGTGTGGCCGTCAGGGTCAGATATAGACTTTGTATGGTCTAAAATGTATGCATTTCGTGGGCCCATCTTTAGGAAAACTAATACCAAAAAAATCTTACTTTTGCAGATTTTGCATAAACCTAAGTCCCTAAGAACATTTTGCTAACTGGCCTTAAAAGGACTTGCGAAAGGGAGGGGGTCTTGAAGCTTCAGCTTCATTATCATCAAAGTTCTGATGCCCAGAGGGGCCGGGCAGGAGGCCGCTGCCTTCACAGGACACTCCCAAGCAGGGCCTCGGGTCTAGCACAGCCAATGAGAGTCCAGCACCCCCGCAAGTTCCGCTCAGGACCCAGGGAGCTTGTATAAACAGAGACTTCATTCAGGTGGCCTAACCGTTTTCCACAGGCTGGACTCTGCAAAGGGCGGGGGGTGATCCAAGATCTGCGGAGGTGGGGTGGGGATGGGGCGGAGGGTGTGTGGAAAACCTTACACTCGGCATTTCCTTGGCTGCGACCGCCGCCGCTTTCGCTTATGGCCACAAGGGGGAGCCGCTCCTCGGGGAACTGGTTGCGAAGAGCCGCTCCCTCCCAGTCCCCTTCCTTGGCACCCACAGTACCCGGGCCGCGCCCCGCTGTTACTCTGATAAGGCCTCCGCTGTTCCCGTGGCCTCCCCTTTTCAAGCAATGACTCACAAGGAGAGGGGCTAAAGCAGCTGGAGGGAACATATGGATTCTATCTGGAAGGAAAATTTCTTCCCTCGGCAGCCACTGACCCTTTAGAAAAGTCCATAAGAAAAACTAGTTAAATATTTAAACCAGAAAAATTGAAAATTCAATTCATGTTTAACTCGAGTTTCAGAAGAGGGAGCATCGCACTGTTGTGTCGGTGCATCTGGATTCTGTGCTGTAATTTGGAGAGGAAGGCTGCAGGCCTCCAGGAGGACCATGCCCGTCCCCGTCTCTCTCCTCCCAACTGTGAGCTCCTGGAAGCCAGGACTGGTCTTTGTTCATTTGGTAACCGCTGACTGAGCACACTGCTCTCTATCAGTGCTTCCAGGGTGAACAAGTGAGCTGAGAAAGAAGGGGACAGGAAATGGGAAGAAAGGAAATGACGAGATAGAGACAGAGACTGGCTAGCTCATTAAAAAAAAAAAATTGTCTATTCTTTGCAGGACTTTAGAAATAAAAGAGGGGCTATAAAGATAAATGAGTTGGTATTCCTGTTCTCAGGTAAGGCACTTTCTTGTGAAAAAGAAAGATTTACGAGTAACTATGGTATTGGGCAAAGTAGAAGGCCCTTCCGGGGGAAGCCCAGCCTCAAGGCCTCTCGTGAGGAGGCCCACTCCTTCGGAGGCACCCAGCCTGCAGCACTCTGGTGAAAATGTGCAGAGCCTTCCCAGCTCTTGGTCCTTTGCAGGAAATGTTAGTGTGCTTGTGCTTGGTTATATCTCTGGAATCTTTCAACAGTCTCTGTATTCCCAGCATCTTGAATTTCCCTGGTGGGGCTATTTTTCATTCAGTGTTCTGTTCTGGGATCTTGGATGGAAGTCAAATGTTCTTCAGCTCTAGGAAATTTTCTTGCTTAATTTTTTGAAAATCTCCCACACCCCACCCCAGTATGTTTCTGTTCACAGCTTCTAGGCCTACTATTAGTCTGCTGTTCAAGTCCTGGCTGGATGCTCTATAGTTCTTAACATTTCTCTCACATTTTCTATTTTGTTGTCTTTTTAACTTATTTTTAGATCTACTGACCCACCTATTGAAATTGTTTTCAGTGATCATAGTTTTAATTGCTGAGAGTGTTATTTGTTAACTGATTTTAGGGCATTCTGTTCTTTTCTATGCTTGTGATAGCTTCTCAAATTTCCCAGAGGATACTGTATGCATATTTTAGAGTTTCCTCTTGTTCCCTGAGTTATCCTTGTTTTCTCTAAGGTCATTTTCCTGTTTTATGTTTCCCTCAACTCTTTATTTAAAAAAATGTTGAAACTTACATATAAGTTAAAAGAACAGTGCACTGAACACTCATATATCCTTTTCCTAACCAACCATCAATCATTAACATTTGCCACATTTGCTTTCTTTCTCTTTCTAGATTTGTTTTTTTCCAAATCATTTGAAAGTAACTGCAGACATCATGACATTTCACTCCTAAATACTTCAGCATATATTTCCTTTAAGAATAAGGACATTCTCCTACACACCACAAAATCATCACTACACTCCAAACACCTTCATTAATTCCAAACTCCAAACATTAATTCAGTAATATCTTTTAATATTCAGTTTATATTTAAATTCCCTCATTTGTGCCCAAACTCACTTTAATAGCATTTTTTTTGACCCAGTATCAGACCAAGAATCACATATTATCGTTAGTTATTATATTCTCTTACTCTCTTTTAACCTGGAACATTTCCCCCTTACCACTTCTTTGGGTAGTTTTTCATAGTGCTGACTTTTGAAAGAGCTCAGGCTAGCTATATTGTGAAATGCTCTACACTCTGGACTATCTGATTATATTAAATAGGTTGAACATTTTTGGCAAGTACATTCCCTAGGTATTTTTGTGCACTTAAGATTGTATCTCATTAGGAAGTATTTGTTTCCTTATGATTAGGTTCATCTGACTTGTCCTCAGCAATAATATTGCACAAGTGACATTGTATTCAGAGGCACACAATGCTCACCTATCCATCATTGGTGGTGTTGATTTGGATTACCCAGTCCAGGTGTTGTCTGCTTTATCAACTTGTTTTTCCTTGCAATTAGTTAATAAGCCATCTTTGGGACACATGTTAAGACCAGGTGAATATCCTACTCCTTACCACATTTCCCCTCTTAGATTTAGCACCCATTTTCCTGAACCAGTCTTTACTATGATGGCTGCATAATGGTGATTTTCAAACTTAACTACTGTCTCTACATTCACCAGCACTTTCTGGCTCTACAAGATGTTCCATGTTCATCTTGTACTTTCCATGACCCAGTCCTGAGACCAGATGTTTCTCAGGGCACTGTGGAGCCTTTTAGCAGTGGCCTTTACTGTTGGAGGGCACTTTAAATGGATGATTTGTGGTTATAGGTTAGCAGGTTTTTCCTCTTCAATATTTTAAAGATCTTGTTCCATTGTTTTCTGGCTTGCATTATTTCTGATAAGTTGGTGTTTTATCATTAAAATTATTTTTTCATTCAGTGTTTTATTTTTCTCTGCCTTTCGGATGTTTCTATTCATCTTTGGTGTTTAGCATTTGAGCTTCTTGGTTCTGTGGGATGATGTTTTTCCATTATGTCTGAAATGTTTGAAATGTTTCAGCCATTATGTCTTCAAATACATTTTTTTTCCTGCTATACCTCACTCTTCCTTCCAGGACTTCAACTGTACATATGCTGGGGTGTGTAATATTGCCCTACAGGTCCCTAAGGCTCTTTTCATTTTTTGCCATCTTTTTTTTTCCTCTCTGTGATTCACTTTGGATTGTTCTATTGTTCTGCCTTCAAGTTTACTGATCTCTTTTTCTGCAGTGTCTAATCTACCCTGAAACCCATTCAGTAAAATTTTATTTCTGATACTGTTTTTCAATTCTAGAATTTCCATTTCATCTTTTTAATTAGTTCCCATTTATCTATTGAATTTCCCTATTTGTTTACTATGTTCAGTTTTTCCCTTTAAGTCCTTAAATATGTTTATAATGGCTATTTTAAAGTCAGTGTCTGTTAATTCCAACAGCTCTATCATGTCAGAATTCGTATCTCTTAGCTGTTTTTTCTTCCCCTGACTTTGAATCACATTTTACTGCTACTTTACAAGTCTAGTTTTTTTTCTTTTATTGTAGAATGTACATTGTACATGCTATGTTGTTGGGATTATGTGGTTTTCCCTTTAAAGATTGTTGAGGTTTGTTTTAGCAGGCAGTTTAGCAACTTTAACCCCTGGTTTTGCTTATCCTCCCCTCTCCCCTCTCCAGCTTATTCTGGTTTAATAGCTCATCCTTTCCTTCCTGTCCATTAAGTGTGGCCACATTCCAGCCATCTGCCCATTGGAATTCTCCTCTTCCCTCTCCACTGTGCTGACCATGGCCAAGGAAATGTCCTCCCCTCCTAGGACAAGGGCAGCTTTACTACTTATCCCTTTTAGCATCAAAACTTTTATTATTTTACTTCTTTGGATGGGGTGTCAGTCAAATGTTTCCTCACTTCCCTGCTGAGTTAGAGATTGCTAGCTGGCCACCGAAACCTGCTCCCTGCTTCTTCCATAGTAGCAGACACTGGACACATAGCTGCTCAGGGGCCTCATTTCCCAGTTATTAAGTGTGGCCATGCATCTTATCTTGGTTTCCCCCAAAGCAGAGACTGGGATAAAAGTTTTCATGTGAACAATTTATTTGGGAATGTGATCTCAGGAAGCAAGAGTGAAGAACATGGAAGTGAAACAGGGCAGGAAGGATGTGTTTGTGAGGTGGCCACAGTATGAGTGACTGGTACTCAAACTAGAGAACTTTCTGATAAGCCCCATGGATGCATCTCAGAGCTGTCTGCTTGGGGGATCAAAGAGGAAGGATTTATCTTTTGACTTCAATATCCTCCACTGACTGAAGCTGTGAGTCTAAGAATAGCCCCATAAGCCTTAAGTGCCCCTGGAATTTGGGACTGCTCATAAGTAGGCACTGAGGACAGAATTAGATGTGTATGGCACTGTGCCCAAGGCAAGGCATTGTCAGGCCACGCAAGCAAAGAACTGGTTGAAATGTGTGCAAAGCTGGCTGCCAAAGCAGTGGCTGGAGGAAGAGGTGTGGCCAAGAGGGTTTGAAGTGGTGCCCAAGAGGGTTCTTATACCACTCAGATGTGTTCCTGCTTTCCATCAGGTCCATTCCACCACAGAGTCACCATCGAGAAGGTGGTCAACTACAATCTCTGCAAGAAAATAATGCAAGAGTGTTGGTAGAACAAGCTATGGTCCCCACTGGTGCAGCTGGTCCCAAAGCTCAAACTAGAATTTATCATCTTTCTGCCATCACCATGATAGATTTCTCTCTCCATCAGCCCGCACTTTGACATTGGTGTGGATTGGTTGCCTGGTGGGAGGCCTAGTCCTTCATCCCAAAGGATCTGAACCTTAGCTACAGGAAATGTAATTGTAACCTGCCCCCCATGATCACTGGATATGGAATCTCTGAGTTTCAATGATGGTCTTTCCTGCTCCCATCATATACCAGCTTTACATGGTGATTTGGAGTCAATTATCACCCCCTGCCCGTAACACTTGCTTATTGGCCCACTAGTGCGGTAGTCCAAAGGGTTCAGTTAGTAAGTGTACCCCTCTTGGTGTTGCCTGTCAGGTGTTTACTCCCTCTCCTCCCACTACAGGAGCCAGGTCTTCTAATACAATAGGTGTAAGGCTGTAGGTATAGGAAGCATGAACTCGGAAAGTGGGCCACTGGGAGTGATGGGGGAAGGTGTCAATCCTACTTCTACCTTTTGGTTCCTGAACGCATGTCGAACAGCTACCAAGGTCACAACACTGTACCTCACCCATTGGCCAGTGCCTACCTCATCCTAGAGGACGCACCTCAACCCCATGGTGCTGTCCCCAAGCTGGTGCCTTAGCAGGACTCCAGCAGGCCATGCCTATGTTCTCTTAGGACATTTGTTACCAGGTGCTGGAGAGCATAGTAACATTAGTACATCCTGTGATCACATGTCCATTTCATACTTCCTTTGCTATAAGGTGGGTTCCTTGTTCTCAACTAAAGATGTGTGATACATCACACAAGTTGATAAGAAATGTTGTAAGCCTGAGGATGGTGGTTCTGGGGGAAGAACGACAGGCAGGGAAGGAAGCCAGGAAAGGTGTGTTGTCCTTTGGGTGGCAAAGGGCAGTCAGGAAAAAATCAGTATGATTCTTCTGTGGCCTCTGGAGGCTTGGCCCAAGTTATTTGAGTCATAAGTTTGCTTGAAGGGCCTTCCCTTCTGGATCTCAGAGAAGATGACCCACAGGGGACTTGTGGCCGGGGCCAAAGGCTCTCTCAACTGGGCTTGGCTATTGCACATGGCTGCACAGGCTGTACACTGCATAACACTAGGGAGTCATTTGCAAAACTACAATGTGCATGATACCACCTGGAGTTGTGGTACAGAGATCCTACACAAGGGCATCATATTTCAGCACTAGTCAGTGACTGTTGTGAGCTGGGGATCAGTGTCACTAAATGATGCTGAGTGAACTCCTTCTATTAGCTTAGTCTGGAGGGGACACAGTGTGGGGTCATAAAACCTGCCCTTGCCTTGAATCTCTGAGAGGTCCTGTTAACCTTTCTCACCTCCCAAAGTATCCATGCCTTCTGATATTTCTCCACCTATTGCCTCCCACCCTGTGGTGGGAGGGGTGGCAATCAATGCAGAGGCCTCGTATTACATGTCAGTAGGCAGCTATTTAAGGTAAAGCTGTCATTACAGTTATAGTGACAACAAATGACCCCAGGAATTTTAGCAACACCTTTCCACTGAGGAGCTCAGAGGTTTTCACTTTATTCCTGCATCTCTGTGAAGTTAGAAGAGGTTGAGTGGACACATCCCCCATTTTACCCCAGGAGAAATTGAGGCCAGAGAGGAAAAGTGACTTTCCTGGTGTTGTGGACTGAATGTTCGTGTCCCTCTAAGATTCGTGTGTTGAAGTCCTAACCCCCGGGGTGATGGTGTTTGAGGGTGGGGCCTTTGAGAGGCGATTAGTCATGAGGATGGAGCCCTCAGGATGGGATCGGTACCCTTATAGGAAGAGACACAAGAAGGATGGTCTCTTTCTTTGCCATGTGAGGATATAATGAGAAGGTGGGATCTACAAACCAGGAAGAGGGCCTTCACCAGGAACCCGATCATGCTGGCATCCTGCTCTTGGACTTGGAGCCTCCAGAACTGTGAGAAATGAATGTTTAGTATTTAAACCACCTCCTCTGTGGTATTTCATTATGGCAGCCCAAAAAGACTAAGACACCCAGCATCCGACAGCAATTTGGTAGCAGTGCATCCCCACCCCAGGACATCACTACTCCACAACTACTGCTTCCCCTTGCAGCCCTGTCCCCCGTGCCCCGCAGGGGGAATGTTTTGGTCAGGTCCACAGGAGACAGAAACCACCCAGTAACTTGAACAGGAAAAGTTTAATATAGAGAAGAATAATTGACTATAACAGGGGATTGAATAAAGGAAGGTTGGCTGGTAATTGGTGGAGAAACCTTGAATGAATGTGGGAGTAACTGATATGGGGTGCAGCCGCTGCTCCAAGGTTGACATAGGGCACCCAGTGAAGGAACAAGTCTGCGAGGGCCTCCCTCCATGGGGCTCAGTGGATGGGTGTTGTGCCAGCAGACCTTACTGAGAAACAGCTCCCTGGGACTTGGTGGGGAGCTGCCCATGGACAGGTGTCAGTGCTGCTGGCTCCTGGCTGCTACAAAAACCATGCATGTACTTGGGCCAGGCGTGGCAGAAGTCTCCTGCTGCAAGAAGCTGCCTACAGGAGCACATGGGCCCCTGGAAGGCTGACCCTGCCTCCTCCAGCTTTCTTCCAGTGCTACTACTAAGAAAGCTTAGCATTCAGCCAGCTGGCAAAGATGAAATATTTTAGGGTCCAGCTCCATTATCACAGAGCAATAGACTTGGAGCTGAGAGGCAATAACTTGATAACTGGCACATGGAATGTAGAACCTGGAGTCCCTCAACTAAGAATATTTTAATTCCACTTGGCAGCTGTTAGTTCTAAACCAAGCTTCCAGAAAGGAGGAAAAAGGACCCAGGATTCAGGAAGACAGATCAGCAAGGTGAAAAGTTTACTCACCCAAGGAATACTCTTGGCAAAGGGAGGGGCCCACAATAAATGTCCTTGTACCTTTTAATCGAGGTATAACTTACACAAAATCAAGTTTTGCACTAATCTTAATGGTACTGCTTGACAAAAGCTTTGCATATGTATAAAGCTGGGTGACCATCCCTCAGATCAAGAGAGAGCTTTTCCAACACCCTGGAGGACTTCTTGATTCCTCTCCCAGTCCACACGGACATTCCCACTATTCTGACTCCTATCATCATAGATTGACTCCTTGTTTTTGAATTTTGTGTATATGGAGTTACGTAGTATCTGCTCTTTGATGTCTGGTTTCTTTTATCATTGTCTCTGTAAGATTCATTCTCATGTGGTGAGTAGTAAAGCCAGAACAATGTTTAAGCAAAAAAAGAAAGAAACAGAAAAACAAATAAGCCATGATGCTTACTATACTTGTTTCCTATGAAGACATGTCTGGTTACAAGCATCTCAACATACCTACTCCCCATGGTGTGGATTTGCGAATGTATTTCCTTATCATCAGAAACCATCACTTTACTAGCTGTGTAATACTCCACCATGTGGGCCCAGGAAGCTCAGGTAAATAGGTAATAAGCGTTTGAACAGAGAGCTGCCCCTCAGTGTTGGGGGCGGGGAAGGCTTTGAGCCACTTCTCACTGCTGAATCTGGAACTGGCACAGCAGGAGTGGAAAGGAGACCCTGAGGGAGCAGATTCAGCCACTCAGTGGACAGAGCTTAGCTAGAGTGAAGTGGGCTGGGGTGCGTGGTGGGGCCAGATAGGGAGTAGAGCCCAGCACCCCAGGGAAGGCCAGGGGAAGTGATGGGTGATTTCAGTGCCCATGAAAAGGGGAGCAAGCTCTGGCATCCAGAAAACCATCCTCTGAGATCCCCATCCAGGGCAACTTCTGCAGTTAACTATGCTCTAGTGAGAGACTGAGGGCATAACCCAGCTCTGGGATGGGATGATGGTGGCTGCAGGAAAAGGGCCAGTAGCTGTGACCTCTTGCAAAGGAACTGGATGGCAGGACAATTAGAAGTCTAATTGTCTTCTAATAAACTTGGGGGCATGTGTGGTGCAAGGAGTGTTAGACAGACAGTGAAGCCCCAGGAGCTGCAACTGAGCCTGCAGGGAAGTGGTGGAGGCCTCGGAGCCCCAAGGATCTGGCTGAATTCTCAGCTCTGTCATTTCTTAGGCTATGTGGGACATTGGAGGAGTTACGTAATTGTTCTGATGTTCGTTTCCTCATTTATAAACTGAGATAATAATGCTTATCCTACAGGGTGAGAGCTAAGATTAGAGATAACAACCGCAGGAATCACGGTGCTCTAGAAGCCAGCTATTGTCATTGTTTTCACATGCACACAGGTGCACACACACACACACACATGCACACAGGCACGCACACATGCACATGCACACACAAACAAGGGGAGAGATGAGTGCCTGTGTGGGTCTCCCAGACTGCATGGCAGGTGCTGTTGTAGGCTTCAGATAGTGCAGGCTTGGTACTGGGGGTCTGGGGACTTTTCAAGGAATGTACAATGATGTCTGAGATCTCAAATTAAATGATTAGCTCAAAATACGAAACAGAATTCTCACAACTGAAATTGACAAAGATTTTAATTCATCTGCAACTCAACTAACTCATAAATGATACCTTAAATTATTCTTAAATATAAACTAGTGATGCTAGTGAAAAAAAAATGCTTCATAGGCCACAGTATTTCATCATCAGAGTGCCTACCTTTATATTTTGGCTCCATTATTTACTGGCTGTGTGGTTTTGAGCAAGTCACCGAACCTCTCTGTACCTGTTCTTCATCTGTAAAATAGGAATGATGATGATGCTACTTCAGAGGGTTGTTGTAAAATACTTAGAATGGTGCCTGGCCCATAGCAGTCTGGCTATTAGTATATTTACTGTAGGATAGGGGTGCATTTTAATATGCTTCATATAATTCAGGTAAGGGTTCCAGAGTAAGGGCCTGGGTCTTATAAAGTCTTAAAACAGCCCTGATTGTGTGTATGTGACTATATTTTTACGTAAATCAGGTGTAACTTAGATGGTAAACCACAGATGTGTGATTGTATCTTCAAAAAAATTAATGGGATGATACTGCCCTCAGGGGTATTTTGGAAATAGAATTTTTCTTTTTGTCATAATGCATAAGGGTTACTGCCGGCATTTAATGGGGCCAGATTGGCACAAGAAAAAGGCTCTCCTGTGTCCCTTGGGACTTTGAAATACTAGTGAGAAACTTGTTTATAATAATCTAATTCTAGAATACAACTGAATCTGGATTACATAAGTGAAAAACCTGTGCATAATTATTTGAGTCCAGAACTAATACCATTTTACACATGAATACAAAGGGTTTTTTTTTTTTAAATTTTTGGTAAGGTTTAGTAAGTACCAGTTTCCTAGGAAGCAACAACTGCATACATCAAGGGAAGATTGTACTGTGTTTTATTTTAAACTGTCCTAAGAAGTCACCATTGTGGAAATCCATTGATGGCAATCGTGTATTATTGGAGTCACCGAATCCCTCTGCATTTTAACTGTCATCTTCATGGTGATTCTGTGTTTACATAGGAGTATTCTGATTTAGCCTGTATGATAAAATGTCAAATATAAAGGAAAACAGTCAACAATATTCAGTTGAATATTGAAAATGTGGTTTTCTATCTGCCTACATGCGAACAGTTGTAAAAATGCCAACTCTGTAGTTCTTTTTTAAAAAGAAGGGACCTCATCGAGATAAGGTGAAGATTTTACAAAGAAACACATTTATAGAGTTGACAGCTTATCATGCTTCTGAGATTTAAAGGAAAAGTTTGAAAACTAGAATTTTTACTGAATGTTAAAAAAAAATCTTTGAGTAGAGATTAAAGTTGTTGC
The DNA here is from genome assembly GCF_030020395.1 of Manis pentadactyla. Classification (NCBI taxonomy): domain Eukaryota; kingdom Metazoa; phylum Chordata; class Mammalia; order Pholidota; family Manidae; genus Manis; species Manis pentadactyla. Next base: position 114,575,403 of record NC_080019.1, read on the forward strand.
TGTTTTCTATTAAAATAATATAAATGCTTGCAAAATAGGGTAAGCAACAGATTGTAAAAGAAACCCTCAAATTACCAGTGACTGAAAGGTTATTAGAACAATGATGGGAAAAATTTCATCCAAAATGATTTTTTATTCCACTGAATTCTGATGATACCATTCTAAGAAAAATTGGAGAGATGGTGAAAGCTGTTGAGTATCAGCTGTGTAATGAGATCAGGCAAGTAAATTTTTATTACAAGTTGATGAGAGCTCCCTGTGGGATAGGAAGCTCTCTGCTCACATGCAGAAGGTTAAGGAATGAAAACAGCTATGGTGGAAATTTATTTTTGAAATTACTGACAATGGATACAAAGGTGTTGACAGTATTTGAAACCCTTATAAATGATTTTGTAAGAAAAATAATTCCCTTTTCCAATGTCATTGTATGTACCACAGATAGAGCCTCAGTTATAATTTGCTGGCAACATAGATTTGTAGGCCATTAAAACAAAATTAGTCCCAGATGTTTAGCACAATGCAAAAAAAAAAGTTTTGTGAAAATTGTGCATTATTTTATTTACTTTGGGTTCCCTGCTGTTTTTCAGGATTTTCGCTGTTGCTCTGATAAGTCCTAAGTGGGTCACCTTTGAAGGCCTAACTTCTCTAAGACCTCTTATATTCTTTTCCAATCCAGCCTCTATTCTCCACAACCTGATGAAGCAAAATAACTCCAGGCCACAGTGAAATAAGTGGAGTCCAAAATTCAATCATGTAAAACATAGGGTTGCATTTTTGTGATGTTAGTAAAAACTAATTTCTAGGAAGTCTGTACCATCAAAACAAGGCATACAGGTAAATATATGGAAGCATGTTGTATACAACTATGCATACATCCAACTGAGCAAGTCCCAATTCAGTTATGCCCAGCCTGTCCTTTCCATCTCCCCAATAGAGGGCCTGCACTGCCTGGAGCCTGCAACATGGTGGCCTGGGATGCTCTCACAAACATGACCATGCACATTCCCACTTCCATGCAGTCACGGAGACCCAAGCGAGAATGCCATCTGTGTGTGTGTGTGTGTGTGTGTGTGTGTGTGTGTGTGTGATGCACAGACCATGGTGATGACAATGGCTAGCTTTTAGAGCACAATGAAACAAGTATGTCCCAAACATTATCTCTACTCATCTTGCCAACCCTCTAGGATAGGTTATTATCCTTTTCATTTGCCTAGCTTGAGACTCAGGTTTGGGAATGAGGGCTGGTCAGGGGTCTGGAGCGAGTTCCATTATATTAAAATATGCGTTATCTTGGGGATTTATTGTATATGACCTTCACGGTTTTACATGTTAGAATGCATGTCTTGAATGAGTATTGAAATTTCAAGACAGGAGATATGATCTCTGAGATATTTTATCACTGCCTTGTTCCAATTCACATAGAAGGAATATTTTGTCACTACTCTTAAAGATGCTGTTACGAGTATATTGTTTTATTTACGTTTTCTTCTTTGACAGCCTATAATTTGCTTAACATGTTATTCCTGTTTCCATTAAGGTTATCCTTTCTTTCTATACACAAATGAACCTGGTGTGTCATTATGCATCTTTTTTTTTTTTTTAAGATAATTATTTTTTATTGAAGGGTAGTTGATGCACAGTATTACATTACATTAGTTTCAAGTGTACAACACAGTGATAAAACATTTATATACATAATTCTAGGTTCCAGCTATCACCCTACCAAGCTGTTACAATATCTTGACTATATTCCTTATGCTATACATTACATCCCGGTTACTTATTTATTTTACAATTGGAAGTGTGTACTTTTTTTTGTTGTTGTTGTGAGGGCATCTCTCATATTTATTGATCAAATGGTTGTTAACAACAATAAAATTCTGTATAGGGGAGTCAATGCTCAATGCACAATCATTAATCCACCCCAAGCCTAATTTTCGTCAGTCTCCAATCTTCTGAGGCATAACAAGTTCTTACATGGAGAACAAATTCTTACATAATGAATAAGTTACACAGAGAACAGTACAAGGGCAGTCATCACAGAAACTTTCGGTTTTGCTCATGCATTATGAACTATAAAGTCATTATGTATCTTAACACTAATTTTAACTCCAGCGTTAACTGGAAGCTCTTTCATTCTTCTGTATTTATTGTAAAGAAACACTTCCGATGTTCTTATTTTTAAATCCAAACTGACTCATAGAAGAAGGTACAGTAATCTGACTCTATTATGTATTCTAGTATAGTTATGCTGGAACATTTACATATGGAAACATATGTTAATTTATTTATTATTATTTTTCTCTCCTTTTTTATTTCAGTTAGGGTCTGAGAAAGAGAAAGGCAGCTGGGAGCTGGCATGGTACTTGTCGTGTGGCGTTGTGTTCTCCTGCTGAACATAAGTGATTTCATGGAACACCAGTGTCAGACAGGGCCTGTGACACTGAGAGATCTAGATGAAAACAAGAGCACTCTGTAACCATGTCTGAATGCAGACTAAATGAGAACATGGTCCCAACTGAAGAAATGACTGAACATATCTATCTTGGCTAATAATACAAGGTCCTGCTGCTCCTTTACTATGTCAGCTTTAGCTCCATTGTAGTCTGTCTTCCTCTGAGTAACATTTATTAGAATAACCAATTATGGAAAGATTCCCACTTCTCGCCAGTTGGGTGGGGAGGGAGGCAGAAGGGGATCAAGGGGCACTATAATTCACAATCACAATATAGGAAGGTCACAGGGAAGGCAGTACAGCAGGGTGAAGACAAATAAGGACTCTAGAGCATCTTACTATGCTGATAGATGGTGACTGCAGTGGGGGGTGAGGACTTGAAAATATGGGTAAATGTTGAAACCACGGTGCTATTCATGTGAAACCTTCATAAGATTGTGTATCAATGATATTTTACAAATTAAAAAAAGACTGCATTATAACATAGAAAATAAATAAATAAACACATTTAACTTGTTCAATTGCAAGTGTCTTCCTGAGGGTCTTTGGCTGGGAGGTGTGGCAGATATTATAATGATATCCATCTATGTATCTATATAGTGTTTGCATTTATGTATATAGGTAGATTATATAATCTATGAATTCTATTTCAAGATAGTAAAGGAGCTTTACAAACTATTTGTTATAAAAAGAGGGTATTGAATTTGGTAGGACCATCATAGACATTTCTGAAAGTGAACCTGCCTACAGGTAATTCATGGCATGTTTTGTCTGCATCAATCCTGTGTGTGAATGAATGTAGGCCTTGCAAAGGATACCACTTAAATGAGCATTTGATAGTGTCAAATTACAAAAAAAAAAAAAAATGTCTTCAAACTAAATTCAGAGCAAATTATTCTGCTTTGCAGCTTAAGAAAAATGACTGCCAGGGGCCTGCTTGGAGTAGATCTAGTTCTGCTATGCTCTGGTTTTGATTTCTTTTGTCATTGTCTCCTTGTTAATTGGACTTCTTGGGCACTACTGTCATAGCTCACCCCTTGTTATTCCCATTTAGGGAATGTACAACCGTGTTGTTCCCACGGTTTGTCTTTCAGACACGTGCTTTCCTTGAGCTCTCCATGCTTGTACCCTCCCTGTATCATGGCACCTTTGCCACTTGCTGCTTCATCTGGTGCATGCCGGACAGAATTCGTCAAATACTTGCTTTTCATAGCAGGAGGAGGAGATTTTTAGGTTACTTAGGGCTAAACATAAATATTTGATTTTATGAGTTCATTTTTTTTTCTATCCAATCACATCCGGCCCCAGGTCTGCAAGCGTGGGGATCTTCGTTTTGTTCGCTGATCCCTCCCAAGTTCTTAGAGGGCGCTAGAGAAGAACTTACACAGGCACGAGTGACTGGGGGGTTCAGTCCATCCATTCGTGATGCATCCATCTCCCCCCTCACTGTGGATGTGCGGGAGAAGGACGCACAGTGGCGCTGGGCCTGACCTCGGGCACGCACATAGAACGCTGAACACTTCTTCGGCGGCTCAGCTTCCGCCTGGGGCCTGGTGCGGTGCCTGGCGCCCTGGCCCTAGGCGAACTAAGGAGTGGCGGGAACCTCGCCTCCTCCGGCCGCTCCTGCCGGCGTCCTGGCAGCGCCTGCAAGGCGCGGGCGGAAACAAGGTGCGTCGCGGGTGGAGGGCTTGGGGCGCGAGCTCCTCCCTTGGGTGCTGGCTTGGAAAATCTCCCCTCCAGGCTTTGCCCGGGCGGAGGTGGAGAACCCGCTCAATTCAGGACCTCCGCGCTGCCTCTAGCAGGGGAGAAGGAGGGGCGCAGGGTTGTGGGGCTCTGGCACCGCGGCATTCACAGGCCAGAACTCCTGTAGCAAAAGGGTGGCAGCGGACTGTGTGGGGCACAGCTGGAGACAGCCTGGCAGGACAGGGCTCCTTGCATTCCTCACAGTTTACCAGCTATTTCTGTACCCATTACAAACTTTTAATTTTGATTTTATTTAAAAAGAAATCAAGCGTGTTACCCATATACTTTCTTTTGCACATGGTAACACAATTACAGTACAAAGATAAGGAAGTCAAGGCTCTCTCCCACCCCAGTCTCCCGGTTCCCACGCTCCTTGTTCTGACCTAGGACACCAGGGCCGGTTGATTCGCGAGGCAGTGAGGATGCGGCCACACAGCGCACTCGGGTTCTTGGAGATTCGTTCTGGCCATCTGCGTCCTTGGAGAGGCGGGCTGCGGGAGGAAGTTAAGGAACTCCCTCCACCAGGGCGGTTGGGGGTGGGCGCACAGGGCAGGGGGAAGGACGTTCCCCAGGTTGAGCGCGGGCTGCTCTCAACGTCGTCAAAGATTTGCGAAGTAAAGAAGGCAGCAGCCTCGTTACCAAGCGCTCCATCCGCAGTGAGGAAGCGGGGTGGGTGGTGGGTGGTGGGGGTGGGTGGTTGTCTCCGGACTAGTCCGGAAGCCAGGTGGCGGCGCAGAGCTGTAGGTATGGGAAGGGGGGTGTTGTAGGGGGAGGGCGTGAGGGAGAAAGGGGAATGGAGAGGTAAAGGAGAGGGGAGCCAAGGATACTGGGAGAGCGAGGGACAGGAAGAGAGACTCGGAGTGATAGCTGGGTGGGGCTTCAAGTTGTTAGAGGGCCTTGAAATGTGGATCGTTATCCTTCCTCTGGTCCGTTTTGTACACAGGCTAGTGAGAGAGGAAATTCACTATCAGTCCCCACCGCTGGTACGGTAGGCAGTCAATAACCAGGGCTCATGACTAGATAGTTAATTGTAGAACGTACCGTCATCAAACTAGAATAATGCTCTTTTCCTGGAATTAACTTTCAATCCCATCACTTTACCAAGGTATTAGTAAATTCCTTGGCTGGGCATGACTTAGGGGAAAATGTGTTCATCTCTTCCTATTCTTTCGTTATCCAGCCTTATTTTATGAGCGGCACCCACACCAGCATTTTGGTGTTGCCGCTTGGGCAACACTATGGGGCAATGCAGGGCCGGTTCCTGGAGTCCTGGGGGAGGAATCCTTCCGAATGTCCGGGAGGCCATCCTTATCTGGGAGGGGAAGGCAAGCAGGGAGGAACCTGGAAGAAACAAGGCTTTGGTGGCTACTCTCTTGCTTGGAATACCATAAATCTTTGGTTTCTGAGTTACAGCAAGTTCTTGGCTTTCCTGCTTCCTCCTTGGCTGCTCTTCCTTGGTCCGCCTTACAGGTGCCTGTCTTCCTGTTCCCAGCTGGGTGTGCTGCCTCGCACAGCTCTGTTCCCAGCCCTCCCCACTATAGCCCCTTGCTGGGGGAGCTTGTCCCTCCCTGGGCGATCTGAAATGTCTTCCATGGCCATTCACCGCTCCCACGTCTCCCCCCACCCCGCACCCATCCCTTTCTCTCAACTTGCACACCTGCCTGCTTCTAGAACATCTCAAACGTCTTATCTCTTCTCCTGTAGCCTCCTGTCCCAGTTTTCGTTTTCTCGGTGACTGGATTCATTTTCCTCCTCAGCTGTCCAAGCTTTGGCCCCTTCCCGCCTCTCTCACCCTGCCCGCCTTCGGCTGTGATGTCCTGGTCAGGAGCCATCTATCAGCTCCCCAATCTGTACACTTTTTTCTCGCTCAGCCGCCACCACCTGTTAGTCTCCTCACTGGTCACCCTGCTTCCATGTTTGCCTTTCTCCAGGCCTCACTCCACGTGGAGGGTGAGTGATGATTCCAAAAGGAAACTTTGATCATTACTGTTGACATAAGTATAAATGTTAAATTCCTTCATAGGGTCTAGGGTCTGACCATTGTCGCCTTTCCACCTTCAACGGTCTCCACTCCAGGCTTAAACTCCAAGATCCAACCATCTCACCTTTTTTTTTTCTTTTTTGACTTTTTAAAACCATTCCCTCTCTCCTGAATACTTCCCTTTCCCCTCTTACCCTGGCCACACCCACCCCTCAGGTCCCTGTGGAGACATCACTTTCCCTGATCCCCAGGTCTGGCTCAGCTGCTCCTTATCACAGCCCTTTCCAGAGGATGCTTAGCTTGATGCTTACCTTTTTTCTCCTACTGATCCCTGATCAGCTTGGAGACAGAAACCCTGGCATCTGGATCACTCATTATTCTCAGGGCATAGCATGGAGCCTGGCATAAAATAGATACTCAACAAATATTGAGTAACTGCTTGAATGAATAAATGAAAGAATTGAACATGTGGAAATAAATGAAGACCAACCAAAGGACCACAAGCAAAGGCTATCTATGCAGAACTTGCTATAGCAGGGGAGTCAGCCACCAACATTTGCTCTTTTGGCCAATACTCAAAGGCAGGCAGAGGAGTGGGAAAGCTTCATGGTGGGAAAAAAGGGAAGGCTTCAGGTGTACCCTGGCTGGAGGCCATTGGCATGGGGAAGCTGTAGGCAGGCTAATTAGAAGTGAGACATCCTATGTGATCGGCCAGGGTTGCATATTTGGCTTTCTCTGTTTGGTTGTGTATTGGAAGCAGGGCAAAAATTAAGGAAGCTGTTAGTTATTAATCAAGTCCTGTGCATTTCAGGTCAGCTGTTACAGGAGTTATTGTTTGGCTTCCTGGACTGGTTACAAGAGATAGCTAGCTGAATTTTTACAAGTCTGACTTTCTGTGTAGTCTGCGGCTGGCTTCCTGGGCTGTTTACTGTAGGTAATGGGTGGGTTTCCTGGGCTGATTGCTGCAGACTGTGGGTCAAATTTTATTTTTCTATATGGCCTGCTCAGTGCCCACCTGCATATTCAGTCTCTCAAACTAGTATTTGTTGAGCATCTGCTATACACCAGGCTCTGTACTAGGTATAGTATATGCAGACCTCCTTTATTTCTCATACTACCTCCCTCTGTGGGGTGGTATTACTATTTCTGCTTAACACTGACACCTCCTCCCTCGAAGTTCCTGTTAGCTACCTTTTCTGTCTTCTGGCCCTCCTTGCTACCTTAGGTTCCGCCCCTGCCCTGCCACCCGCAATTCACAGAGGACTGGGGCTCTGCAGTTCTTCACCAGCCTGAGGCTGCCATCTTCCCTGGCATGTCATCCTTGTCCAGTTCCTTCCCACAGCATTAGATTCCCAGTTCTGGACTTCTGCTTCAGTGACCTTCACCTCCAGACCTCTTCAGGCCTCCATGGCTTAGTCATCGGGCACATCAGTCATCATTACCAGGAAAAGCCTCCTCTCTGAATATAAATCCTGTTATCCCTCCGTGATTGAAATAACTTCCTTCTCTTTCAGCCCTCCCAGGCAGTAAATAATTCTGGGTGAAGGCATTATGGTAGATTTCAAAATGCTTTAAAATACTTTTTGGTATTATAAAGATGTCTAAAATCTACAACTTGAATAATCCAATAAAAAACCCTCTAAACATAATTTTTTGAATCTTTTAAAGTGTATGCCTACCCATCACTCTCTCTGTCTTCTACAGAGAACAGGGAAAAGAAGTCCCTGCAGTGTTATATAGTCATAATCACACTGCAGTCAGAACCTATACTTAAGGAAGCTGTTAGTTATTTATTAATCAAGTCCTGTACATTTCAGGTCAGCTGTTACAGGAGTTATTGTTTGGCTTTCAAGGGAAGTTACTGTTACGTAGGAAGGTCTCCAAAAATCACAGCAAACACAGTTGACGTACATCATGTTTGAGTGGCCATGTTCCCAAATGCTAAGTATGATGGTTAACTTTATGTGTCCATTTGGCTGGGCCATAGAATGCAGGTGTTCTGTTAAACACCAGTCTAGGTGTTGCCTTGAAGGTATTTTTTTAGATGTGATTAACATTTAAATCAGTAGACTTTGAGTAAGCAGATTACCCTCTATACTATGAGTGGGCCTCATCCAATCAGTTGAAGGCTGAGGTGCCCTTAGGAAGAAGGGATTCTGCCCTCTGACTGCCTCCATACTCAAGATGGCTACATAACTCTTCCCTGGGTCTCCAGCCAGCTCTGCCCTGCAGGTTTTGGACTTGCCAGCCTTCATAATCTCTTGAGCCAGTTCCCTGAAATTTCTATTTAACTATCCACATCCTATTGGTCCTGTTTTTTTTCTGGAGAACCCTGACTGGGCAAGGGCCAGATATGCAGGACAAAAAGCTCCCTGACACAGCACAAAGGAAGATAAACAGAACTTGCCTCTGTAAATTACTTCCTATGTCTACCCCAGCCACTAGTCTTCTGCACCTCTAATTTCTCCTTATTAAATCAGGCCCAGCATCTGCAACAGATGACTGAGGGATTATACTTTAGCAGGTGGTTTTCAGCCAGAATATGATGTCATTAGCATTTTAAGCTGCTTGTTTCCAAGTTGAAGAAGCAAGAGTCTTAACATTATCCTCGACTAAAGAATGTTCCACTAACAGGCTATGAGATATGTTTATCATAAGGCATCTTGAAAGTAAATCTGTGTTAAACCTGCACAGTGGGGGTACAGCCAGGTTTTGTGAAACCTGAAGTTTATAGTATTTGGAAGTCCCTCTTTAGAAAAAATAATACAGAAATATCTTACTTTTGCAATTTTTCCATGACATGTGATCATATGAACACCTTGCTATGGCTACTCCCAGGGTTCTGGACTATAGATGGAAAGTGAGGGGCCCTGAAGCTTAAGCTTTATTAGCTTCAGGGTGAATCTGGCTCTGCTTCTGGACTTTCTAGGGTAGCGACAGAAAGAAAAGTTTTGTCCTTTCCTTAGGACGGTTCTTGCTTTGCTGGGGAGAAGAGGTGAGGTTGGCCTGGTTCCAGCTGCTGGAGGAAGATACAGTTTTCTTCCTCTAGATCCAGAGCATCTCTCCCCTCGAAGCTCTGCCAGTGTGAGTTGCCAGACCCTTCCCCCACTTCCATCTCTCCCCTTGCCCCCCTTCCCTCCCCTTTAGCCCTTGTCCCAGTGTTTGCAGGGCCTATTTTCATGCTCCTGTACACTGTTTCTTTAGGGAGTGTCCAGAGATAATTCAGATGACAACATACAGCCTGTCTTGTCTTCTATTCCACAAATGCAAGTGCCTCCCTATGCCTCTTACAGCTTTTCAGTCTCTGAGGACAGCATTTCTGACTGCATACGAGGTGGTGCAATTGCAGCTGCTTCATGAATGGGCACTTTCCTCTGTGGTCCTTTCCCTACACGTATGGCCAGTGTTTCCTTCCTTCTTGCCTCTTCAGACTTCTAAATGCTGGGTTGTCCATTCCACACAAGCAGTGAGGATGATTGAGAAGCAGTGGCTTTTTAACTGTACCCAAGGATAAGTATTTTTATATAATTTGCTGTCATATATTTCAGTGAGTATATAAATTTACCAGCACTTCCTCTCCTTATTCTTGGAAAGGATTAATGACTGGTGGAAAATTTCAGCAAATTCAAGGGGGCTGGCAATCTCAAGTTTTCTCCCAGCCGAGTTCCTGAATCTTCAGAACCACAGAGCTCATTTGCAGCCTACATTTCATGGCAGTTCTTTCCTTTCTACTCCCACCAAATGAAATCTGAGCCTTTACTTTGATCCTGGCCAAGAATCACTCAAACAAGACACATATATGTGTATTGTAGACTTTACTGGGAGAGTAGAATAATGGAGTTGTTTTATATCACAGCAAAAATAAATAACTTAAAAATCGTATTTAAGTCACCCTCATTTCTTACAACCACCTTTGGGAATTCTTCCCTTGACCCTTTTTTCCCCAGACTTGAGTTCCTGCTAAACTGATTGCCACCTTTACCCCTTCATCTCTTACACCCTTACAAGGCAGGAATAATCCTAATTTAGATTAAACAACAATGACAATAACAAGTTCTTCATTGTGTTACACTTAATGTGAATAAAAAACAGAGAAGTGTAGAAAACAGAAGCCCCCACATTATGCAGAAATGAACCTCCTCTTTTTAACACATTTAAACACTTCCCCTGCAGCCACATAGGCGCACACACTGAGCCAGCCTTGCCTCAGGCAGATAGATCCCTCCCTGAGTCCCCAGGGACAACCCCCTACCCCCACCATCTCTCTCTATTTCTTCCTTTCCTATCCTCCTCTTAGATCCCAAAAACTGTCAGAGAAAAGCACATTTCCTGTTCTCACTTCATGCAAGTCCATGGTCAGGAACACCATAGGATAGTGAGACAGGAAAGACCCAGACCCAGAGAGAACAAAGGGAATGGATAGAAAGTACTCCCAGGAGCTGGAAGGTTTATTTAGGACCAGCGAAGATGACCCCTGTGAAGGAAAGCCACACTGGAGATCCCAGGATATTTTTGGGCTATGCACATGGTAGGTGCCCTCAAAACTCTCATTACCAAAGGCATAGCACAGCGGCAGATTCTATACCTAGACACTCCCATCCTGCAGCTCAGCTAGCTTCTGTCCTGAGCATCTCAAGTTCTTTGCTGCTATAGCCAGTGGGGCATGGCTGGTACTTGGCAGCTGGGCCCTCTTTCCAGGAGGAGAAGCGATGGTACCAGAGGCTGCAGAGGCCATAGACTGCGGCCAGCACAGCAGCCCCCAAGCCCAGGTGCCAGCAGAAGAAGATGGTGAGGAAGGCAAGGTCCATGGGGTTTTCTGCTCACCAGGGCTGCCCGGAGGGAGGAATGTACATGAGCACACCCAGCTGTAGCATCCAGTTGCTGAGCACCAGCCCCATCCAGGTCTTGAGCACCCAGAGTGAGGGCTGGTCAGGCACCCAGACCTCAATGGTGAGCACTAGGCCGACTAGGACGGTGGGCACTATGAACAGGGTGTGCACGCGGATTTCCAGAGCACTCTTGTTCTCGATGTGGGTCATCAGCAGCAGTGCCAGCACATAGAAGGCCAGGGCCTTGGCCGCTCACTCCAGCTTCACATTTTGCCACACCTGACATGTCTGGCTCACGATGTCCACCACGCCACTGAGCAAGAAGAACGCATACATGGTGGAGTGCTGCCAGTTGTCCTTGAACATGAATGACTGCCGAGGGTCTGCTCAGTCTATTATCTGCAGCTGGTTGGATCCCAGAGGATAGAAGAACTCGGGCATGATGCCAGTCATGGTGATGACCACCTTCACCACCCCTTCCACAGGTACCTGCTGCCACCACCTGTGTCCTCGCTTCTCCCTTGGTGGCAGAGGCGGTTTGTAGAACTTGCGTCCTCGTAGCAGGAGCAAGGACACGAGCACTGAGTAGTAGAGAGAGTAGAGGAGGAAGAACATCCCTGGTAGCAGGTGTCCCACAAGGGTGCCCATGGCCTCGATGTGTGTTGGGGCCCACAGAGTGAGAGCGGGCAGATGAGCAGCACCCTCACAGGTTCTCTTCACAAGCAAGAGTGGCTGCTTCTTGGCTGTGGTGTGGAGATCCTCCTGATGCAGCCCCACCCCTGCCTCCCACAGGGAAAGGCCTACAGTTGGGGAAGCATCTGAGCCACTCCCTGGGCAGGAGCTCATTTAGCTTGGCCTCCTTGTGTTCCTTACTTAAGTCTGGTAGGTTGGGATTTCATGCTCCATACCTCAGTGCAGGCACTGGTTTACCCTCTCTTCCTGCTCTCCCACCTTACGTAAACCTCCAACAGAGAGGGGAGGGAGGGAGTCAGGGTTTCTCCTTTAAATTCATCAACAACTCTATGAGAGAGTTACTATTCCACAAATTTAACAGGTGACACTAAGGTTCAGAGGGGTGAAGAGACATGCACAGGTGCTGCTGCCAGCACAGCAGAGCCAGGATGGGGACGGAGTTCTACTCATCTGTTCACAAAGTCTGGAGATCGTACATGACAAAATGACTGACTCTCAGTTCCAGTACTTGAAAGTCACAGCATTATGGGCAAGTTACTTTGTCTTCTTAAGCCTCAGTTTCCTGATACATAGAATGGGAATAATAATTAACTTAATAGGCTTGTTATAAGTATTAAACAGGTATATTTGTTGCAAGTATCAAGTAGAGTGTCTGATACATAGTAAATACTCAATAAATGGTAGTGATTATTAATAATTTTACTATTATTATTAGCATTCCTTGCTAAATTCTTATGATGCTGACATTGTTCAAGTATCTCTATGAATGATGCCAAAGCAGGAATCATTTAAAAAAAGTGAAAAACTTATAGCTTTAAAAATGTTGTTTTTTATTAATAGAAATTAAACATTACAATTCATTATTTATTATATATTAAAACAACTGTTAAAAAACAAATTTCAAGAGAAAAACAAACTGTAAAATTTTACTCCACATGTAACAAAGTGTTAGTCTTCTTATGATATAAAGAGTTTTTACAAATAGAAAAGTTCAAACTGAATATCCCAGTAGAAAAGTGGGCAAAGGACATAAAGTGACCTTTCTCATCCAAGAAAAACTCTAAGTGCCTAATAAATCTATAGCATTCAAGATAATAAATCTTACTTAGTAAGCAAATGAATAATAGTAAAATCAACATGATACCTGTTATTGACTGAAAGTTTGTCTCACCCCAAAATCCATATGTTGACACTCTAACCCCCAAGGTGATGGCATTTGAAGGTGAGGCCTTTGGGAGATAATTAGGTTTAGATGAGGTCATGAGGTGGGATCCTCATGATAGAATTAGTGCCTTTATATAAAAAGGAAGAGAGAGATCTCTCAGAAGAATGTGTATTCTGTTTTGGGTAAAGTGTTCCATATATGTTTGATCTAGTTGGTATACTGTGTTGTTCAAGTCCTCTATTTCCTTACTTATCCCTGGTATGGTGGTTTTCTCCATGTGCATGCACACAGGGAAAGGCCGTATCAGCATACAGGGAGCAGGTGGCTGTCTGCAAGCCAGGAAAAGGGCTCTCATCAGAACCCACCATGATGCACCCTGATTTCAGACTTCCATCCTATAAGACTGCAAGAAATAAATATCTGTTGTTTAAACCACCCAGGTATGGCATTTTATTAGAGCAGACTAAGGTGACTAAGATAGAACTTTAGTACCATGAAGTGAGAGATGGTGACTATAACAAATATCTAAAAATGTGGAAGTGGCTTTGGAATTGGGGAATGGGTATAAGCTTGGAGAGTTTTGAGGTACATGTAAGGAAAAGCCAAGATTGCTGTGAAAGGACTGTTAAAGGTGGTTCAGGTGAGGACTTAGAAAGAAAAGAGAGCTATAGACAACACTTCCATCTTGTTGATAGATGGAACAACATCATCTATTTTCTTGTTGATAAATATTTGGAAAATTCTCAGCTTGTGCACATTGCAAAAAATGAGAAAGCTTGTTCTAAAGAGAACACTAAGGGGGTGTCCAAACAACCCTTTGATAAGGAGATCAGTGGAGGTGTGAATCACAGACCTAATCAGCCACACCATCAGAAACACTGCCAGTTTAAAGTATCTACTAAAATTTCCATTTTGTTCATACATTGCTCATTGTTCATGCATTGTTTTAAGGCAGAGCCACATCTTCCTTTAGTTCTTTGAGCATTGTTAGGACAATTGTTTTAAAGTATTTGTCTGGTAAGTCCACCATCTTGTCTTTCTCATGGCCAGTTGATATTTTTTCCTTTGAAGCGCCATACTTTCTGATTTCTTTGTATGCCTTGTGATTTTTGTTGTTGAATATCAGACATTTCAATCTTATGAAGTGGCAACTCTAGAAATCAGAATTTCTTCCCCAGAGTTACCTGTTTTTGGTCCTTTTTTAAAAAAAATTTTTTATTGTTGTAATGTGTCTTTGTACCAGGTATCAGCCTGAGGTGTAAAACCTAAGACCTTGTCTGAGCCTATCCCTTTCTCTGGGCATGCACAGTGACTTTCTAAATTCCCCTGTCTACATGTTTGCTTTTGAATGTCCTAGTCCTTAAATGTCTGGCTCCCAAAAGGGGAAAGAGGGAATAAAACAAGTTCTGTTTTTCTAAGTCTCCTTGAAGCTGCCTCAGCTTGTGTGGGTTGCAACAGTAGTAGCTTGCCTCTTGTCTGCACCTCTGTGATCAGCAATTAGAACCTATTTGGAGAAGAAGTGTTTATTGTCCAGTCTGCCTCCCTCAAGTTGCTTAATGAATACTGGTATGGCTACCGCCATGCAACTGGGGTGGTGGGGGATGGGAAGCCACTACTGTACTAGCTTTAAGTTAACATATAATTGGAATTTACTGTCCAAGCTTTACCCTGGAAGCTGCAAGCCTTCAAATAGACTCCAAAATTCCAAAACAGTTACATCAGACAGATTCTGCCAGTATAATTGTTGCCTAGATGGGGAGAGATTCCTGGTACTTCCTACTGACCATCTTCTCTGATGTCACTCTTCAGTCATTCTTTACTTGCATTCGTTTGCGTGTGTGTGTTTGTGTGTGTGTGTGAGTGTGTAGTTCTATGCAATTTTATCTCCTGTATAACCACCACCACTTTCACTGTCATGTCTTAAAATTCTTTCAATTCTCTGTCTTTTAGCCAGTTTCATTGTCAAAGATGTGGACTGTCTATCACATTTTGGTCCATATATTTATGAAATCATGTCAGTAAAACCTAGAGAGCAAGAAAGAGTAGGTAACCCAGAAATCTCGGTGGGACACATGTTCTATAGAGGGTAGGAGGTAAAATGAACATGGAGGCGTGTGCCAGCACACCAGAAGTTTTAGAAGTCTAAAGGTCTGTGGCAGGATATTCTTTCCAAAGGGAAACACAAATTGCTCCATGTGCATGCACACAGGGAAAGTGCCTTATACTCCCACCACTAAGGGCTCTTGCTATTTTGGAGACAACATACACATCTAAGTATGCTGCTCAGGTCCTCTTACAGGGTTTACCAGGCAGCTTTTAGGTAGAGGCCAGTGTAAGGGAAGAATTCCTAACTGGCACTGGTTGCAGTGCAAGCAGCTCTATCATTGTGTAGTGGGGCTAGTGGTGGCAAATTTCATGTCAATTCCAGATAGGAGAATTAAAGTGAGGACTCCAAAATTTTGGAGTAAAACCATGACCATGTTGGTAAGTGACCATCCTCATTTTGAGAAATTGCTCTTGGCTTGCTATTGGGCCCTTCTGGAAACTGAACACTTTCTGCTTTGTACACCAGGGAACCATGCTCTCTGGGTGTTTTTAGGCATGCATATCAGGGTTCAGTTATCAAATAGATATGGTACAGTGAGGCTAGTTTCCATGTCTTGAAAGCACAAATAAGCAGCAGAACATGATGCTCACATTTCTAGCAGACTTCCTCTTCCTGCTTCCCCCTCAGCTAACACCTAGGGCCATGTACAGAGTCCCAGATGACCACTTGGCTAAGGGGAAGTAGTCCAGCTTGGTTTCAGATGGTTCTACCAGGAATGCACTGAACTGCACTATGGTCTCACTCCAGGATGGCCCTGGGGAATGGCAAAGAAAGGAAACACTTTCAGGAGGCAGAACTTTGAACAGCATATTTTAAACTTTTTATTCTCTATTTTTTCTGGAAAGGCTCAAGTACCCCTGAATCATGGGTAATGGTTAAAATCTGGTCACCTGATTGGTGACCTAGAAGAATTAAGATGAGAAGATTTATGACAAAAAAGCTTGGGGAAGAATTTGTGGCTAGAACTCTCGGAATGGGCCCAGAATATTTGTATCTCATGTGAATGCTCAGCAAAATATTCCCATGGTGGAGGTTTTCAGGAACCAGAGACCAGAACAACACACTTGGATGTCATTCTGCTCCCTTCCCAGCCACTTCAGTACATGCACAAGTCGCTCATGAACAGTGTGGCCCTGCTGGCTGGGGTGGAGTCTATCTGTGGCCCTAACACAGACTTCCCGTCACGAGGATGATGTAATTTTTCCATTTCTCCATGTCAGCAAAAAGTGGTAAAGAATGATAAATGGTAAGCTAAAAAATTATGAAGGCCACTGCAATAGTAAATGACTATCTACAATATTTTTTCCCAGCCTTCTGGGTTCTTGGATTCAGAAGTTTTAGTACCAAAGGGAAGAATAAGCCCACCAAGGGACACCTGGATGATTTCATTGAACTGAAAGCTGGGGCTGACACATGAATATTTCAGGCTTCTCAAGGCACAAAGCAAATAGGTGAACAAGAGAGATATGGTATTGGTTGTGACAAGTGGTTCTGATTAACACAGAGACATAGAATTGTTGCTACATGAGGTGGTGGGGAGGATAGGGTGTAGATGAAACACAGGTGCTTCATCAGGTTGCTTTCTTAGGCTACCTGTCCAGTGGGAGTTAAAGGAAGATATTCCCACAGTCCTATGCAGGAAGTTCTCTCTGAGTTATTTATTCATTCAACAATGGATACTACTAATTCCAGACACTATTCTAGGCCTCAAGGATACAGCAATGAAAAAGAGACAAGAAACAAATAAATACCCAAGTAGACAAGAAAAATGGTAAAAGATGATAAACGATAAGCTCTCCCCTCTCAAAAAAAAAAAAGGCTATTGCAATAGTGAGTGACTACTCAGATTGAGCCATCAAAGAATTAACAGTTAAACCAAGGTCAAATTGGCACTAGGATCCAACTATGCAATTTCTGACTGAGTGTCTGGGACCCTCTATCACATAGAGACCACAGGGAAGGATGAATGTAAGCAAAGACCCTGGTAAAAGCATCTCCCCACAATCTATGCTACTTACAGTCTGTCCGGTGATGTCCTTTTTCTCCTATCCAGTATCAGAGTTTGTTTTTGACCATCAAGAACCTTGTTGGGGGCACTCCAGATAGTAAGGCCATGGGTACTTTGTCTTTCCTTATCTATCTTTTTCTGCATATTACATTAAAAAGCAGGTGTTATTTTTGTAGCCAGAAACTATCTGAAAACAAAATTAATTTGCAATTACTTAATGCATGGAGAAAAAGCTTGGATATGAGGACATCAAAATATGGCAATTTCTAGATGGTAGTTTTACGGGAAATTTTAATTTGTCTATTTTTTTTATTGTCAAATATTCTGAGGCTTTAATAATTTAATTTTTTAAAATTAAGGTGTCATTGATATACAATCTTATGAAGGTTTCACATGAGCAACATTGTGGTTTCAACATTCATCCAAATTATCAAGTCCCCTCAGTGCACCCTATTGGAGTCACTGTCCATCAGCGTAGTAAGATGCTGTAGAGTCACTACTTGTCTTCTCCATGCTGTGCTGCCTTCCCTGTGACCTACCTGTATTATGTGTGCTAATTATAATGCCCCTTGATCCCCTTCTTCCTCCCTGCCCACCCACCCTCTCCAACCCCTTCCCTTTGGTAACTGCTAGTCCCTTCTTGGAGTCTGAAGTCTGCTGCTGTTTTGTTCCTTCAGTTTTGCTTTGTTGTTATACTCCACAAATGAATGAAATCATATGGTACTTATCTTTCTCCACCTGGCTTATTTCACTGAGCATAATACCCTCTAGCTCCATCCATGTTGTTGCAAATGGTAGGATTCATTTTCTTCTTATGGCTGAATAATATTCCATTGTGTTTATGAACCACATCTTCTTTATCCATTCATCTACTGATAGAGAGACTTTAGTAATTTAATTTTATAATAAAATTATTAACACAAAAAAACTTTGTAAGCACTCTCCTCAGTCATCAAAATATTTCTTAATATATGTATACTTACATGTGCAATTATTCATATAGATAAATATATAATACTGACATCTTTTAAAGACTGAAAAGCACAAAGGCAAGTAAAAAGAGTAATAAAACATTAACAAATGCCAGTGCAGAATGAAGAAGTGTTAACATGTTGTCATGTTTGTTTCCAGGGTTTAAAAAAATAGACATTCAAATCCTGCCAATCCCATTCCTCCCTCCAAAATGGGAACTGATATCATGAGATTGGAGTGAATCCTCCCTGTCATTGTTATTTTGTATACATTTGCATCTATCTTTCTCTGTCTCTCTGTCCCTCTGTAATCTATCTTATCGTTTTCTCTATATTTCTAGCTCTGCAGAAATAAGCAACAGAAGGGGCTTTTCCTTGAGTAAGGCACTGGTCTCGCCTCAATTAGAACCCATGTAAGTGATGTTCCTTTGTAATGAAGTCAGTGCCGTTAAATACAAAAGGGGATTCAAGAATCATGCAAAAATACAGTTAATGCGAACCATATGTCAGAGTGGCCCTGTTCCAATGCACTGGGCAAGTGCACAGATGTGTTGGTCCTAATTCCTCTACACGCAAAATGTATCCTATCCACAGGGTAACTAAGCTACACAGGACTAATCTTTTATCACCCCCCTCCCCCCGCCCCTGCCAAAAGTGACCACGAGTCCCTGGGTGTGTCTGTCTGTCCTCACCTCCCAAACCAACTTTTACTTATCATACACTCTCTTTGTCCTCTGGGCTTTCAAAAGGAGACAGTGTCTGCTAATTATTACTTGGGCTTGTTGACAGACAGATGAATCCTAGCAGACGAGTTCCAGTCACTGTGATGGCTCAATCAGTCATTTTAAGCTCCTCATCTCCAGGTGAAGAGGGAAAGTCCTTGCTTTACCTGGGGCTAAAGGAATGTGGGGCATCAGCCAGCAGGTACTGGGATGTGTTTGCTATGGGGAGGGAGTCATGAGAGCAAATCTGATTTAGACCTTCTAACCCAGTGGTTTACAAGGTTGCCCATCAGCATCACCAGGAGGCTTCTTAAATGCTTGGGGCCCACCCCCAGAAGGTCTGGGGTTGGGCTTGGGCCTTCATCTGTTTAAAAGGACAAATATTCTACGATTCCACTTGTATGAGGTATCTAGAGTAGTTAAATTCAGAGCTAGAAAACTAAGTGGTGGTTGCCAGGGGCTGGGGGAGGGGCACGGGATATTAGTGTCTAACAGGTGCAGAGTCTCCTTTAGGGAAGATGAAAGAGTTCTGGAGAGAGATGGGGGTGACGGTTATTCAACAGTGTGAATGGACTTAATGCCACTGAACTGTTTACCTAAAAATGGTTAAAATGCTGAATTTTATGTTATGTATGTTTTTTTTTACTTTTTTTGTTGCTATTATTAATGTATAATTACATGAGCAATATTATGGTTACTAGACTCCCCCATTATCAAGTCCCCACCACATACCCCATTACAGTCACTGTCCATCAGCTTACTAAGATGCTATAGAATAACTACTTGTCTTCTCTGTGTTGTACAGCCCTCCCCATATCTGCCCCCTCCCCACTACATTATGTGTGCTAATCATAATACCCCGTTTTCCCCCTTATCCCTCCCTTCCCACCCACTTCCCCAGTTCCCTTCCCTTTGGTGACTATTAGTCCATTCTTGGGTTCTGTGAGTCTGCTGCTGTTTACTCCTTCAGTTTTTTCTTTGTTCTTATATTCCACAGATGAGTGAAGTCATTTGATACTTGTCTTTCTCCACCTGGCTTATTTCACTGAGCATAATACCCTCTAGCTCCATCCATGTTTTTGCAAATGGTAGGATTTGTTTTCTTCTTATGGCTGAATAATATTCCATTGTGTATATGTACCACATCGTCTTTATCCATTCATCTACTGATGGACACTTAGGTTGCTTCCATTTCTTGGCTGTTGTAAATAATGCTGTGATAAACATAGGGGTGCAAATGTCTTTTTCAAACTGGGCTGCTGCATTCTTAGGGTAAATTCCAAAGAGTGGAATTCCTGGGTCAAATGATATTTCTATTTTGAGTTTTTTGAGGAACTTTCATACTGCTTTCCACAATGGTTGAACTAATTTACATTCCCACCAGCAGTGTAGGAGGGTTCCCCTTTCTCCACAACCTCGCCAACATTTGTTGTTGTTTGTCTTTTGGATGATGGCCATCCTAACTGGTGTGAGGTGATATCTCATTGTGGTTTTAATTTACATTTCTCTGATTAGTGATGTGGAGCATCTTTTCATGTGCCACTGGCCATCTGAATTTCTTCTATGTTATGTATGTTTTACCACACACACACGCACACACACACACAAAGTGAAAAAGAAACTATTCCCTGGTGACTGTAATTTGTAGTCAGGCTAAGAACCACCTTATGCTATGTGGGGCTCCGTTGGAAGGGTGGGCCTGCCCTCTTGCTTGAGTGGACTCCCTACTCCTCAGGAGGCTCAGCAGGGCTCCATTCCAGTTTCAATTATTGCTGCTACCAGGGGGCAAGAGGTTTCACTTTTCCTTTGAGATTTGGTCTGTCCCCTGCCCGAGGCCTGTCCTGCAGCATTTCTGTATCCAGTAGTAACATGTCTGGGTATGTGGCTGAATGGCATCCTCTACCAGCAGGGGTTTTATTCTCTGGTGTCTTCTGATACCTGCGACTGGAGCCTCCTCCTTCTGTCCCCTCTCTTTTTCCAGGATTAGGCATGTTCAGTTTGACTGATGCAGGTTTAAATCACACAGGAATAACCAGTCAGTTGATGTCAACTAGGGATGACATGCGTCCATGGCAATGACGAGTTCTTTGCATCTTCTTGAATCTAGCTTGTAATTCAGGTATTAGCAAGGGCACTATATCTTTTGAAAATGTGTATGAAGTTGATGGCCCTGCCCCACCCTTTGGGGGTGCGGGAGAGTCCAGTTTCCAGGGCCAGGTTTTTTGGACAGGGCTGGGGTTTCCCTCCCATCTGAGTGAATGTGCTCTAGCAGTGTTCTCACTTGCAAACATGTTCTGCAGCAGTGTGCTTTGCTCTATTTTTGCATTGAGCCAGAGGGGACACTCAGCCCCTTTTCACTGATTCCCACCTCCACTCTTTGGAAAACAAAACAAAAATACTTACAAAGATATTTATTTGTGCAGCAGGCTTTATTACATGTGTGAGGAGGATGATCGGGGAGTATATCATCCCAAAGCAAAATTCTCAGTATTGGGTATTATATATTTCTGTTCTTAAAAGTCCTTCAGTAATATCACATAATTCTATTCAAATAAAGTCCCCAACCTGGCAAAACTAGCCTAAGATGTTAGAAGTCAGGAGAGTGGTTAGCATCAGGAGGAGTGGCTGGGAGGAATTGTGAGGGGGCTCCTGGGGATTCTAGAGAAATTCTATTTCTTGATGAGATGCTGGTTACCCAAATGATTTTTGGGAAAAGCTATTGAGCTGTACACTTGTGATTTGGGTATTTTTCTGTATTTATGTTATGTTTCAATAAAAACATCATATTAAAATATAAAGAACAAAGAAGAGCCCGCCAGCAACATCCTGTCCAGGCATGCTGCTCTTATCTCTCTCTCTCCATCCAGACTCTTCCTGCAGATCAGCACAAGAATTCTCCCACCTACCTGGCATCTGCGCCCCAGAGGTCAGTTTTGGGTTTTGAACTAATAGCGTTTTCAGAAGGACCAAGATAAAAGCAGACACAGGGGCCTGTTGTCAATGGTGAGCCTGTGCAGAGATGACCCTTCTCACACCCTTCTTCCTAAACCTTTTTGAAGCAATCACACCTGGGGTACTGGGGAAGACTCATCCAGGTGCCCACTCCCCATGGGCCCATCTTATTCCCTCCACTCCTGCACATCAGCCCTTCCTCTGGAAACCCTTGTTGGTCAGAAGAGAGACTCAGTCTCTGCTGCTGACCTTACAGAGAGGTCAGCACCTCCCCACAATGAGACGTCGGAATGACACACTCTGAAGTCGTCCAGGAGCTAAACCGCCTCTGGAAAACAGGAAGATGGCTTATGCGATAGATAGGAAGTCAAACTGTGGCTCTCAGGACATGTCAGTCTGCCCACCAGTGGGCCTCCTCAAAGGACGTCCCATGCTTCCACACATCCTGGGTTTCTTGAGCTCCATTGCTGGGGCCTGTGAGCATAGTGGTACTGATGCTGGGGTTCTTGTTCATGGAGCCAAAGAATGAACTTCGCAAACACTCAAGGTAGGAGAGCACGGTAGAGGCTTTTATTTAGACATAAAATGAGAGGACAGAGCTCCTGGCTCTGGTAGTACTGGCAAGAGGGGACAAGAGAGTCCAGGGTGGTGCATTGTCTAGGGGATTTATAGTTGGTTGAATATTTTCAGAAATGTGGGTAAAGGGCTCGGGGTGCAGACTTGTACCACCTACCCTGCCCCCAAGGTGGGCTGGGTTGTTGTCTGTTTGCTAGGGCTGTTTACAGTGAAGTCATGGGTTATGCTGAGATACCCTTCTTTATTTGCAAAAGACTCAAACCTTCCAGGCCAAGTTGCTCCTGGCCTTTTGAGCTTTAACTGATCTCACTGAAGATGTCTTTATTCCTAGTCTGATATCTTTACCCTAGAGAATTAGTGTGACTTTGCATAATGCTTAACACAGAGTTTCGATAGGGACTTCTTTGCACATTGTTACATTATTCTGACTGTAATTATCTTGCTCTGCTTTTTCTCTGGAGGCCCTCACCCTACTCTGCCTAAACCCACAGTCCCTGTCTCAGTACCTGGTACTGGCCTTTCATTAGAAGGAGCAAGGTGCCAGGCTGCAGATGGTGCCAGCACATAAGCACATAATGCTGAGTGGCAGCAGAAGATGATGAGGAAGTCCAGGATCTCCAGTGGGTGGGGACACATCATCACACATGGCTGCAGTGGCTGCACAGCCAATCGACTGGCCGTCCATGCCTTGAAAACCTGTATCAAAGGCCAAGTCCTTGGCTGCCCAGCTTCATGTGCTGGCATGCTAGTCACATGTGGTTCATTAGGGCTGCTGCATGTTCAGCAGGAAAAGTGACAAACCCAGTGACCTGCTACCCTGGCCTCTGGAGTAGGACCAGTTCCTCAAGCTCTTCCCTGTCCCCATCACCATCTTTTATCCTTGGAGGACAGAAAAACTTGGCAAGGGTGCTATGAAGGAGGCAACTACTTCCCTGACCTCTCCTACAGGTACCTGCTGCCTCCACCCCTGTCCTCATGCCCCCTGGTAGGACACAGCCCAGGACTCTGCACAGGGAATGCCTGCCCCTTTTATACTGCCTAACAGTGGCTGAACAGGTAAACTCACGGCGGGCAGAAGGAGGTGCCTCAGTACTATCACATGGTTCCCTGTGCTTTCGCTGACACCTCTGTTCTGTCCAGGAGGTAAACTAATGCACAAGAATGGCACCTGCATGACAAGTATGTTCATTATTGTGATCATAGTATCAGTACCCCAGGTTTCACTAGCCTGGGATTACAAGTCCAGTCCAATTAAGAAGAGTGCCCACATTTTAATGGCTCTTAGGCCCCACCTGACCACAGACGGTCTTAGGATCTTGCAGCTTCCCTTCAGCTCCTGTGCTGAGGGAGCCTGGAACCTCACTGCCCTGGAGTGGGTCCTGGCTGCTGCTCTGTCAGCACGCTGCTGGCCGCTGCCAACATACTGCCCACACTGCCTGCTGGGCTCTGATCCCACAGCTGCTGTCCTCAGCAGCCCCCAGAGAAGTGGCAGCCTCACCTCCCTGCCCTCTCCTGGCCCATAGTGTTGCCAATACTGGGGGGTCCTCTCCTGCTGCTGGCTGAGCTGGATCCCTGGGGCTGGGGCTGCACAATGTCCTCGACAGCTAGGAGGGCCCTGGTCATGCTTGGTTTAGGTCTCTGCCAGTTCTCCCAGGAAACGATGCTTGTGCAAGTGAGGTGGAAATAGCTCTTTTTCCACTGGAGATAGAGGCCCACAGGAAGATTCTCTGAACTCTGTGGGGCTCTATCCTTCTGCAAGACCACTGTCCTAGGTCTATCTTCTTGAAGCATATACCTGCGGCTATGGTAGGCTGGGTTGGGGTCAAATTGAGGACCAGCCCCACAGTTCTTCTGAAACCACTAAGTCACTAGGACTCCCTGGGTTTGCAGTATGAGTTGCCTTCCTCCTTTGCAGCAAATATTCTTTTTGGTGCCACATTGTTCTTTCTTACAATGGCTCTCATCAGGGACTCCTGGGATATTGGCTATCTCTGAATCCTATTAACAAAGTTCAAGTTCTTGTTTCTCCACACACAGCTCAGGCACACACAGTTCAGGGGACACACATGGGTCCAGCTAAGGAAGAGCTTATCCAGGAAGACATCTGAACCCCCTTCCTCTATTTAAGGAATTCCCCAAAGAAAGGGCATGTAGGTGGCAGAACTCAGCTTCCCGCAAGGAGCTGGAAATGCCAGGCTCGTCCTTAGTGGCCTCCCTTGAAATGGGCTCACACACACATCAGCCTTGGACTCTGCCTTGGCTCTTAGCCCTCCAAACAGTCCCTTTAATAACCCCCTTTTCTGCTTCCAGAGGTTGTTTTTATGATTTGCAACCAAGAAGCTTGCCTGAGTTGAGGATGTTCCATCTCTACCTGACCCCAGCTCCACCCTGTTAAATAATGATAAATTTGATTGTCTCTCTTCCTTCTTTCCTACCCTCCCCCTTCTATCTCCCTTTCCTGCTGATCAACAAGGAAAAAAAGAGCAATTTAACAGAAAAACATGGGCAGGCAAATGACAGAAGAGAAACACAAGAAGCTAGTAAGGACATGACAAGATGCTCAAAATCTCTAATAGTCAGACATGCAGACTCAACCCTCTGTGAGATCACTTGGCACCTATTAGACTGTCAACCATTGAAAAGCCAATAATGCTAAGTTGAAGGGAATTTGGTGACAGAAGTCAATCATGTATCACTGATGGAGGTATAGTCAGTGAAGCTATTCTGGAAAGGAGTCTGATTCTACTTGGCCAAGTTGAGTCCTATATATGCACACCCTATGACCTAGTAATCCTGCTTCTGGATAAACATTGCAGGGAAATCCTCATACAAACACATAAGGGAGCATTTATAAAGATGTTCATCACAGCATGTTTCTGCAGTGGCCAGGAGTGGAAGGCACCGTGAGCATCTATTGCCAGGAGAGTGCAGCAAGCGCATGTGAGGGACTGTTACAGAGAGGTTAACATCACACAGCAAGGTGGCGGGATGTTAAAAACACAGAGGAGAGGAAATACAATAAATTATATTGCATAATACCTTTCACATAACCTTTTAAAATGTATGCACATAAGTCAACAATGCCCATTTTGCAGGAACACAGTTAAAATAAAGATGACTACTAGCATAGTAAAATAATGACCTGCAGGGAGAGGGGAATGAGAGTAGGTAATAGGGACAAAAGAGGGTAAGATAATTAATAACATAACTAAAGGACTGTGAAGACCACAAATAATAATACAGCATGAACTGAGCAATATGATGGTCAGGGCTTTTCAACCAAGGCAAACAAATGAGACAAAGGCAGTCACCACCACAAAATGGAAGACATGCTGTGTACAGAAAATCTTGATTATACAAGATAGAGTGTGATATGGGCTCTGCATAAGGCACTGAGAAAGGGCCCAAGAGCCACAGCAGGGGTTAGGGGAGGCCTATGTTAGGAGAGTCAGCACAGGCCTCATGGAGAAGGCATCACACCTGAGTTAATGTTACCTTCCTAAGAACAGGCCTCTTTCCCAGGTGGTGCACCCAGAGAGGTCTGTTCACATCATAGAAGAACATGTCCACTTACAGAGACCTTGGGCTCAAATCCACAATGGGTTACCACCCTGGAAGACCAGCACTCTCCCCAGCCATGTAGACATGTCCTGATGGCTGGTCAGGAGACAGGAAGATGACCTCCTGGCCAGGTCCTGAGCCTTCCAGTGGAGCCAGGGACACAGGCCAGGCCACATCCAATGGCTAGTTGTAAATTGCTTTCTGTATTATAAGGCCCTCCTGTTACCCCCATGTAAAGCTCAACTACGGATGAATAAAAGGAAGAATCTAAGTTCAGTAGGAAATAAGTGGTACCAGGGGCACCAGTGGTTCCTCAGTATCTGCCCTCAGTGATGCTAGACTAAGGGATGAACCACCCTCCTTCTAAGGGGGCTACAGAAATCAGAGGATACCTTAAATCATCTTAATAACATTGAAAGCCAAACAAAAAAAGAGCAATTAATAGAGTAGAACAGGGAGGGTAAGGGCCTAAGTGGCCAAGCCTTTACTCCTTACCTGAAATACGGTCACTCACTGGGAGCAGACAGCCAACAGGCCTAGCTCCTTGGGTGAGCAGGAGGGTGATATTGCATACTGTAGTGTCCTGAAGACTCTTAGCGGGTAAGAGTCACCCGCTACCTCACCATGCTGGCATTTTTATCCTGGGGCTGCCTGCCAATCCTCAGAATCTGGAACGTAGAGCTAAAGGGACAGACTTGGCATTCATTGTCCACCAACATGGACACTTAGTTTAAGCCCACCCTGTGCTCTGGGCACCGACCCCAAGGGGTTGCAGCCAGAAATGGGTGCAGACCAACTCTGTGGTCGTCTAGAATATTCTCAAGCCCATTTCTGGACTGATATTGGCAGAAGGAGATAAAAGCAGAATATAAAGTTTTATGTAAGGATATGGACATTTTGAAAGCAATATTGCAGATTTTTAAAAGAACCAATTAGATAATACAGAACTGACACCTACAATAATCCAATTAAGAACTCAATAGAAAACAAGCTTAATAACAGATAATGGAAAGGAAGGTAAGTCAGAAAAACCATCCAGAACAATGTCCAGAGAGGCATGAAGATGGAAAAGAATAAATGAGATAGAAGATGCAGTGAGAAAATGCAAGATGTGTGGATTACTGGAGTTCAGACAGAGGGGAGGGGAGAGAGAATGGAGCAGAGGCAATATATGAAGAGAAAATGGTTGAAAAATTTCCAGGATTGATGAAATAAACCAATCTGCTGATTAAAAATGCCAAATGGGAGATACCCACAGGAAATAGGAATCTCAAATTGGTTAAGCCAACAATTTTCTCCTGGAAAGTTCCTCTTTCATGACAACATGTGAAAGTACTTGAGGGAGCTGGTGGATTTCCTTACAGAGGGTTTTTTGTTTGTTTTTGAAGATGGGAGAAATTTGGCCCAGTTTATAAGCCGAGGGAAGGAACCAGTTGAGAGTGAGTGGTTGAAAACACAGGAGAGAAAGGTGATAATGCGTGAAGTTTTTAGAGGGAACAGAGCCCCATACCATGAATAATTATAATAGCTACCATTTATGGAGCAATACACACCAGAGTCTGTTTCAGGAACTTGTCACACATCAATACTAATTCTTAAAGTCCTTAATTATTATTTCTGTTCAGACATCACTGATATGTTAATTGATGCTCACAAAATTTAGAGGAAAAAATATTGTATAGCTCATAACACTAGGATCCAATCAGAGGTCACTTATGCCACAGCCCATGTTTTTTCTACTTTACCAGGCTGTCCTCTGAGCCCCAGTGGGCCTCTGACTTTGGACTGAAGAGGACAGGATGGTGGTGGAGGTGGAGATGTTTGGAGATTATAAAGAAAGGATTAGAAGTTGAAGTAGTTGGGACCTGAAGCTTGGTTATTCCCAGGAAAATGGTAAGAGATACTATCTGTGGTGTTTGAAGGACGTGGGAATTTAACAGAGAAGTAGCCACCAAGGAAGAGTCTAGTAGCGTGGAGGGAGAGAAAAGGAGCCAAGTTAGACAAAAGTGGGGGAGGAGACTAGAAGTCAAGAGTGCAGGGAGCGTCCATGCCAGACTCCAGGCTGGAGGAGTCAAGCAGAGGGCGGGAGCTGAGGCAGAGGGGGATGCTGTACACTGCCTTACTCAGGCAGGTGGCCGGACTGGGGTAAAAGGAGGGCTGTGAACCTGGTGCCCAAAACACCAAGGCCAGCATGTACAGGTGTTCCAGAGGCAGACCACCGACAGTCAGAAGTGGGGAGAAGCTTGAGGAGAAACAGAATATTTCATAGTCTCAAAGTAACTTCCCTCAAATATTTATTAATTATAAAGGGAAAATGATAACTTTACAGTGAAAAACCTAGCAGACCTCATTTTAACCAAGTGATCTGGAAATTTTGTATTAAAATGTTGCTTTTTTAAAAAGATGTAGTCAGACAAAGCTCCCAGATGCCTAGCAAGCAACAAGTGAATAAACAATGACTATTACTGTAGTCCTGGAGGTAATTATAACATCTCCAGTAACCTACAGCTCAAAGATCTTCTCACTCCAATCCCACCTCAGTGCAAAATGACTGCTAATGTGTCGCTGATTCCCAAAGGGTTAATGAGCTGTTCCTGGGTAGCATGTGGTTAACACATGTATATACGATGGGGGCAGGGAGAGGGGGCAATGGGCGGGTGTCTTTGTAATGAAGAGAGTGACTCTAACCGCGGGGATTTGGGCCTGATGGCAGGATGGGAACTGCTTTGGGGCTGGGAGGGGAGTTTTGGGTCTCCAACTGTAGTAGGTAGCCTGCTGTCCTCCACGTTACGCACACCTGCATGCTCTTGGCTTGACCTCTAACCGTGCTTCTGCGGATCTGGCCTCCTCCGCGGCCCCAGTCCCCCTCCTCGGGTCTCATCTCCAGATGGGTGTGTGTAGGCTGGGGGCGTGCCTGGGCTCCGCTTTCTCTCTGCCTGGGCTTTGGGGGTTTATGGGCTCCCTCACCTGCATCTCCCGCACCAGCACCGAACCAGTCTAAGTGTCCGCGGGACAAGCGCGAACTGGAAAACCGAACGTTCCGGGACCCGCTCTTCTGGGAAGCGCACCAATGCCCTCTAGTGGGTGAGCAACGAACTGGCGGAAGTCCCGCTCCTCTGACCCCTCCCAGGGCCTGACCTGCGTGTTCCTGTACTTCACATGCTGATTTTCCACTGACGCGGGGAGAGGGGGCGGAGGGGGCAGTGAGGACGGTGCAGTCGTCGAATAAGCCAGTCTGAGTCAGCCCAGACCCAGGAAGGCCCGGAGGCCTCCTCCTGCCTTCTTGTCCCCTTTGCTGGTCTCCACGCCTTTCAGGTCTTCATTCTCCATGAGGGAAAACAAGGCAGAAAAGACCCAGGCAGTTTCACACAGTCATGTGGAAACTTACTACTTCTGAGAAGGATTTGGAGTGATCACAAAGATTTATGAGAAAAGAAAGAGAAAAAAGGATGGGGGCGGTAATCAACAGGGGAGTAAAGTTAATACTTAAAATGACTCTTGAGACCTTGAATAGTTACTAGACCAGAAGACTAGAAACAGGATTTTATATATATCTCTATGTCTCTATCTACCTATCATCTATCTATCTATCATCTATCTATCTATCTATCTATCTATCTATCTATCTATCTATCTATCTATCATCTATCATCATCTATCATCTATCTAGTATCGACATAAGAAAAAAAGGCATGTTCTGTATCTAATAGATGCATGTTGCTCTGTGCAACAGGGAATAGTCTCACAAACATAATGCAGAGTGGAAGAAGCAAAGGATCACCCCACTCCCAAGTATTACATCATCCCATTTGAATAATGTTTACAAAAGACAAAACTAAGCTGTACTGTTTAGGGAGACCTACACAGTTTAGTCCAGAAATCAGGTATTGCAGAAATTAGAAATCCCTCCCATTCTTGGGGAGGGAGAAGGTTGTAATCTGCAAAGAGCAAGATGGAACCAGGGAAGGGCTTTTAGGTTGTTAGGGTGTTCATGATACTCTCTTTCTAAATATGTACATATAATTGACTTTGTTGTGTGTATATGGATTATAAAATCCCAATTTGCTGTATAGAGATATATACCATGTTTATCAATAGGATGGCTCAATATCATAAAGATGTCAACTTCACAAAATTTATAAGTTATCATTTTAGTCAAAATTCCAAAAAAGATTTTTATAGAACTGACAAGCTAATTAAACAAAATGTGTGTATTTCACTATAAAATCTATGTAAAATACTAGAAAAAAGAAAGAATTAAAAATTAAAAGCCTTGGAGTGGAGAAGTCTTTCTAAGTAAGAGATAAAACTCAGAAGCCAAAAAAGGGAAAAAAAATGGACATGTGTGAACACATAAAACAAAATTCTGCATGGAGAAACACCAAACACAAAATAAAAAAATAAGTGAAAATTGGAAAAATAATTGCAACTCGTATGTCAGATAAATAGTTAATTTCCTCAATATGTAATCAACACTTACAAATCAATGAAGAAAAACCCAATAGAAAAATGGGCATAGGGCAGAAAAAGATATATAAATGGCTGAAAGACAAAAGATGTTCCATTTCTCCTATAAATAAGGAAATGCAAATAAAAACTAAAAAGGAGATGTTTTTCATTAAGAAATTTGATACTTATGAGAATGCAAACAGGCATTCTCATGCATTTGTTGGACTTGTAAATCACTGCAATCTTTTTAGACAGCCATTTGGCCAAGTCTATCAAAATTACACATGCATTATCTCTGTCCATCCTATAGGTACTCCCTATTAAGTGTACAAAGCTATATATATATGTAAAGTTGTCGATTGCAATATTTGTTTTTGCAAAAAGCTGGAAACAACTTAATGTCTACAAACAGGTAACCAGAAAGTGAACTACTTTGTAGCTATTTCTTTAGTCAGATAGACTGAGTATTGACATGGAATGATTATAGATAAGTAGTTCAGTGAGAAAAGCAAGGTGCTAAACTATTGTGTATTTTATGCATTTTATTTCTCCATTTGTGTCAAAAAATGGATGGGATAGATTTGGAGAGAGCATAAATCATATATATAATTGTGGGAGATTAAAATATTACAAACACCTGTAAGCAGCAGATGTATTGTGGAAGGCTACTGGGAGCTTGAGAACCAGAGGTGAGCAGTGTACTTAATGAGTTTTTATAAATCTCTCCTATTCTTTCATCTCCCCACACAAATACACATATTTTCAATTCTTAAGTGCATTAAAAAAGTTATTCTGCCTTTTTCCTTCCTCCAAAGGTTCTATCAAATCTGAGGAAACTGATCATAGAGTAGACCATCTTCCCATGAGGCCAATTTGCATGTTAATTTAAATTCTTACATACTAGAAAGATGTATAGTTAAAACAAAAAATAAAGGTGCTTTTTTCAATTATCAAAGTGAATCCTAAAGTATCCAGGAATAAATCTAACAAAAGATGTCAGATGTATATGGAAAACATGTAAAACTTTACGGCAGGATTTTGAAGAATACCTAAATAAATGGAGATATGTGCCATGTTTATCAACAGGAAAACTCAGCATCATAAAGATGTCAATTTCCCAAAATAAATCTATAAAGTCATTGTTCAAATCAACCCCCCTCCACAAAGATTTTGTAAAACAAGCTGATTTTAAAATGTATAGGAAACTGTAAAGGACCTCCACTAGCCAAGACAGTCTTGAAAATATTTGGGAATACAAGCTCACCCAGAAGCCAAGACTTATTATCAAATTACAGTAATTAAGACTGCAGTATTGCTCAAGGACAAACAAATAGACCAATGGAACAAAATAGAGAGCACAGAAACAGACCAACACATTTTGGGAAATCCGATTTATGGCAAAGCTGACATTGCAGATGACTGGGATGAATGGTTCTAGGACAATTGTTATCCATATGAGAAAGAAGATCTCCCCATAACCACTTTCACAAAGAATCAAATGTGGGTGGATATAGGACAAAATAGAAAACAGCACATTTAAAAATTTTTAGAAGAAAACACAGGGAGACATGATCTTGGAATAAGAAAGGGTATTTTAATCAAGTCATCTGAAGCACAGACTATAAAGAAATAGAAAGGTTAGATTACATTAACAGATAAATTTTCTATGCCTTGAAAAACACCATAAGAAGTTATAAGGCAAGTCAAGGTGTGAATGATAATATTGGCACAACATCCATCGACAAAGAATTAATATCCAAAATATACAAAGAATTCTTAAACATCAACAAAAAATTTATAACAACAAATAGAAAACTCAGAAAAGGTTATGGATGGGAGTTTATAGAATAAAAATTACAAATAAACATTAAACATATGAATAGATACTTAATCTCTAACCTCATAGTAATCAATTGAAAATAGAAATTAAACCAAAAAGAAAGAATTCTGCAAGCCCATTAAGTCAGGAAAAAAAATGAACAAATCTGATAATAGGAAGTGATGAGGACTGGGAACACAATAACCCAGCTGTTGCTGGTATTATTACTTTGGAGATGGAGTTGGCAGTAACTAGTAATGTTGAAGCTGTATGTGCTTTGTAACACTGCAGACCAATCCTGGATGTGTACCCTATGGAAACTCACACACATTCACAGGAAGACATGGACTAAACTGTCCATTGCATTGTTTATAATCAGGAAAAAATGCAAACAGGCCAAGTTTTCATAAGTAAATGAATAAATAAATTTAATATTAACACAATAGTGTAATACACTGCAGTGAAAATAAAGTTTTATTTATTAAAAAAAATCCTAAAACATATGTAACATCATGTGCCAGGACCTGCTCTAAGTTCTTTATAAATATTAACTCATTTTTCTCTTTGGCTGGAACTGCCATCTTCCAGTAAATCACCAAAATGACCAACACAAAGGGAAAGAGGAGAGGCACCCACTATATGTTTTCTAGACCTTTTAGAAAACATGGAGTTGTTCCTTTGGCCACATACATGCGAATCTACAAGAAAGATGATACAGTAGACATCAAGGGAATGGGCACTGTTCAAAAAGGAATGCCCCGCAAATGTTACCATGGCAAAACTGGACGAGTCTACAATGTTACCCAGCATGCTGTTGGCATTGTTGTGAACAAACAAGTAAAGGGCAAGATCCTTGCAAAGAGAATTAATGTACTTATCGAGCACATTAAGCACTCTAAGAGCCAAGATAGCTTTCTGAAGCGTGTGAAGGAAAATGATCAGAAAAATAAGGAAGCCAAAGAGAAAGGAACTTGGGTTCAGCTGAAGCACCAGCCTGCTCCACCCAGAGAAGCACACTTTGTGAGAACAAATGGAAAGGAGCCTGAGCTGCTGGAACCCATTCCCTGTGAATTCATGGCTTGATGGGTATAAAACATAAATAAATAAAAGATCTCTGGACTGTAAAAAAAAAAAATATAGAGAGCCTCAGGGAAGATGGCGGCGTGAGTAGAGCAGCGGAAATCTCCTCCCAAAACCACATATATCTATGAAAATATAACAAAGACAACCCTTCCTAGAATAAAGACCAGAGGACACAGGACAATATCCAGACCACATCCACACCTGAGAGAACCCAGCGCCTCATGAAGGGGGTAAGATACAAGCCCCGGCCCGGCTGGAGCCGAGCGCCCATCCCCCCAGCTCCCGGCGGGAGAAGAGTAGGCAGAGCGGGAGGGAGACGGAGCCCAGGACTGCCGAACACCCAGCCCTCGCCATCCGGGCCAGAGCACAGACACAGTACATGCCCAGGGGGCCCTGGATGCTAGGAAAACAGGGCAGCAAGAACAGTGAGCGGGCACTGGAGGCCGGGCGCGGGAGGACATAAGAAAAGCGCGCAACCAATTTTTTTTTTTTCTTTTTGCTGCTCTGTTTTGGCGAGCGCTTTTTGGAAGTCTTAAAGGGATAGGGACCCCAATACTAGGGAAACAGCAAGAACAGTGAGCGGGCACTGGTGACCTGGCGCAGGAGGACACCAGAAAAGCGAGGGCCCATTTTTTTTTTTTTCCGTTTTGTTTTGGCAAGCGCTTTTTTTGGAAGTCTTAAAGGGATAGGGACCCCAATACTAGGGAAACAGGGCAGCAAGACCGGTGAGCAGAGGCCTGAGGCTGGCGCCGGAGAATAAAGAAAAACGAGCGGCCACCTTTTTTTTTAATTTAAAATTTTTTTTCTTTTTTTTTTTTTTTTGGTGGTCATTGTTTTGTTTTGGCGGGTGCTTTTTGGAAGTCTTAAAGGGGCAGGGCGGGACACTTAATCCAGAGGTAGGGAATCCGGGGATCTCTGGGCACCTGGGCTACAGGGAGCAGGGAGGCCCCTTACGGAGATAAATAGCCTCCCAGCTGCTCCCGCTCCAACGCGACTCCACCACTTTGGAGCAGCTGCCCGAGCCAGGCCACGGCCACAACAACAGCGGAGATAAACTCCATAGCAGCAGGGCAGGAAGCAGAAACCCTGTCTGCGCGCAGCTGCGCAGCACAAGCCACTAGAGGTCGCTGTTCTCCCAGGAGAGGAGGGCCACAAACCAACAAGAAAGGAAGTCCTTCCAGCCGTCACTCGTCCCAGCTCTGCAAACTATTCCTATCACCATGAAAAGGCAAAGCTACAGGCAGACAAAGATCACAGAGACAACACCAGAGAAGGAGACAGACCTAACCAGTCTTCCTGAAAAAGAATTCAAAATAAGAATCATAAACATGCTGACAGAGATGCAGAGAAATACGCAAGAGAAATGGGATGAAGTCCAGAGGGAGATCACAGATGCCAGAAAGGAGATCACAGAAATGAAACAAACTCTGGAAGGGTTTATAAGCAGAATGGATAGGATGCAAGAGGCCATTGATGGAATTGAAATCAGAGAACAGGAACGCATAGAAGCTGACATAGAGAGAGACAAAAGGATCTCCAGGAATGAAACAATATTAAGAGAACTGTGTGACCAATCCAAAAGGAACAATATCCGTATTATAGGGGTCCCAGAAGAAGAAGAGAGAGGAAAAGAGATGGAAAGTATCTTAGAAGAAATAATTGCTGAAAACTTCCCCAAACTGGGGGAGGAAATAATCGAACAGACCACGGAAATACACAGAACCCCCAACAGAAAGGATCCAAGGAGGACAACACCAAGACACATAATAATTAAAATGGCAAAGATCAAGGACAAGGAAAGAGTTTTAAAGGCAGCTAGAGAGAAAAAGGTCACCTATAAAGGAAAACCCATCAGGCTAACATCAGATTTCTCAACAGAAACCCTACAGGCCAGAAGAGAATGGCATGATATATTTAATACAATGAAACAGAAGGGCCTTGAACCAAGGATACTGTATCCAGCACGACTATCATTCAAATATGACGGTGGGATTAAACAATTCCCAGACAAACAAAAGCTGAGGGAATTTGCTTCCCACAAACCACCTCTACAGAACATCTTACAGGGACTGCTCTAGATGGGAGCACTCCTAGAAAGAGCACAGCACAAAACACCCAACATATGAAGAATCGAGGAGGAGGAACAAGAAGGGAGAGAAGAAAAGAATCTCCAGACAGTGTATATAACAGCTCAATAAGTGAGCTAAGTTAGGCAGTAAGATACTAAAGAGGCTAACCTTGAACCTTTGGTAACCACGAATTTAAAGCCTGCAATGGCAATAAGTACATATCTTTCAATAGTCACCCTAAATGTTAATGGGCTGAATGCACCAATCAAAAGACACAGAGTAATAGAATGGATAAAAAAGCAAGACCCATCTATATGCTGCTTACAAGAAACTCACCTCAAACCCAAAGACATGTACAGACTAAAAGTCAAGGGATGGAAAAACATATTTCAAGCAAACAACAGCAAGAAGAAAGCAGGGGTTGCAGTACTAATATCAGACAAAATAGACTTCAAAACAAAGAAAGTAACAAGAGATAAAGAAGGACACTACATAATGATAAAGGGCTCAGTCAAACAAGAGGATATAACCATTCTAAATATATATGCACCCAACACAGGAGCACCAGCATATGTGAAACAAATACTAACAGAACTAAAGGGGGATATAGACTGCAATGCATTCATTCTAGGAGACTTCAACACACCACTCACCCCAAAGGATAGATCCACTGGGCAGAAAATAAGTAAGGACACGGAAGCACTGAACAACACAGTAGAGCAGATGGACCTAATAGACATCTATAGAACTCTACATCCAAAAGCAACAGGATATGCACTCTTCTCAAGTGCACATGGAACATTCTCCGGAATAGACCACATACTAGGCCACAAAAAGAGCCTCAGTAAATTCCAAAAGATTGAAATCCTACCAACCAACTTTTCAGACCACAAAGGCATAAAACTAGAAATAAACTGTACAAAGAAAGCAAAGAGGCTCACAAACACATGGAGGCTTAACAAAACGCTCCTAAATAATCAATGGATCAATGACCAAATCAAAATGGAGATCCAGCAATATATGGAAACAAATGACAACAACAACACTAAGCCCCAACTTCTGTGGGACACAGCAAAAGCAGTCTTAAGAGGAAAGTATATAGCAATCCAAGCATATTTAAAAAAGGAAGAGCAATCCCAAATGAATGGTCTAATGTCACAATTATCGAAATTGGAAAAAGAAGAACAGATGAGGCCTAAGGTCAGCAGAAGGAGGGACATAATAAAGATCAGAGAAGAAATAAATCAAATTGAGAAGAATAAAACAATAGCAAAAATCAATGAAACCAAGAGCTGGTTCTTCGAGAAAATAAACAAAATAGATAAGCCTCTAGCCAGACTTATTAAGAAGAAAAGAGAGTCAACACAAATCAACAGTATCAGAAACGAGAAAGGAAAAATCACGACGGACCCCACAGAAATAAAAAGAATTAGTAGAGAATACTATGAAAACCTATATGCTAACAAGTTGGGAAACCTAGGGGAAATGGACAAATTCCTAGAAAAATACAACCTTCCAAGACTGACCCAGAAAGAAACAGAAAATCTAAACAGACCAATTACCAGCAACGAAATTGAAGCGGTAATCAAAAAACTACCAAAGAACAAAACCCCCGGGCCAGATGGATTTACCTCGGAATTTTATCAGACATACAGGGAAGACATAATACCCATTCTCCTTAAAGTTTTCTAAAAAATAGAGGAGGAGGGGATACTCCCAAACTCATTCTATGAAGCTAACATCACCCTAATACCAAAACCAGGCAAAGACCCCACCAAAAAAGAAAACTACAGACCAATATCCCTGATGAACATAGATGCAAAAATACTCAACAAAATATTAGCAAACCGAATTCAAAAATACATCAAAAGGATCATACACCATGACCAAGTGGGATTCATCCCAGGGATGCAAAAATGGTACAACATTCGAAAGTCCATCAACATCATCCACCACATCAACAAAAAGAAAGACAAAAACCACATGATCATCTCCATAGATGCTGAAAAGCATTTGACAAAGTTCAACATCCATTCATGATAAAAGCTCTCAGCAAAATGGGAATAGAGGGCAAGTACCTCAACATAATAAAGGCCATTTATGAGAAACCCACAGCCAACATTATATTGAACAGCGAGAAGCTGAAAGCATTTCCTCTGAGATCGGGAACTAGACAGGGATGCCCACTCTCTCCACTGTTATTTAACATAGCACTGGAGGTCCTAGCCACGGCAATCAGACAAAATAAAGAAATACAAGGAATCCAGATTGGTAAAGAAGAAGTTAAACTGTCACTATTTGCAGATAACATGATACTGTACATAGAAAACCCTGAAGACTCCACCCCAAAACTACTAGAACTGATATCGGAATACAGCAAAGTTGCAGGATACAAAATCAACACACAGAAATCTGTGGCTTTCCTATACACTAACAATGAACCAACAGAAAGAGAAATCAGGAAAACAACTCCATTCACAATTGCATCAAAAAAAATAAAATACCTAGGAATAAACCTAACCAAGGAAGTGAAAGACTTATACTCTGAAAACTACAAGTCACTCTTAAGAGAAATTAAAGGGGACACTAACAGATGGAAACTCATCCCATGCTCGTGGCTAGGTAGAATTAATATCGTCAAAATGGCCATCCTGCCCAAAGCAATATACAGATTTGATGCAATCCCTATGAAACTACCAGCAACATTCTTCAATGAACTGGAACAAATAATTCAAAAATTCATATGGAAACACCAAAGAACCCAAATAGCCAAAGCAATCCTGAGAAAGAAGAATAAAGTAGGGGGTTCTCACTCCCCAACATCAAGCTCTACTATAAAGCCATAGTAATCAAGACAATTTGGTACTGGCACAAGAGCAGAGCCACAGACCTATGGAACAGACTAGACAATCCAGACATTAACCCAGACATATATGGTCAATTAATATTTGATAAAGGAGCCATGGACATACAATGGCGAAATGACAGTCTCTTCAACAGATGGTGCTGGCAAAACTGGACAGCTACATGTAGGAGAATGAAACTGGACCATTGTCTAACCCCATATACAAAAGTAAACTCAAAATGGATCAAAGACCTGAATGTAAGTCATGAAACCATTAAACTCTTGGAAGAAAACATAGGCAAAAACCTCTTAGACATAAACATGAGTGACCTCTTCTTGAACATATCTCCCCGGGCAAGGAAAACAACAGCAAAAATGAGTAAGTGGGACTATATTAAGCTGAAAAGCTTCTGTACAGCAAAAGACACCATCAATAGAACAAAAAGGATCCCTACAGTATGGGAGAATATATTTGAAAATGACACATCCGATAAAGGCTTGACGTCCAGAATATATAAAGAGCTCACACCCCTCAACAAACAAAAAACAAATAACCCAATTAAAAAATGGGCAGAGGAACTGAACAGACAGTTCTCCAAAAAAGAAATACAGATGGCCAACAGACACATGAAAAGATGCTCCACATCGCTAATTATCAGAGAAATGCAAATTAAAACTACAATGAGGTATCACCTCACACCAGTAAGGATGGCTGCCATCCAAAAGACAAACAACAACAAATGTTGGTGAGGCTGTGGAGAAAGGGGAACCCTCCTACACTGCTGGTGGGAATGTAAGTTAGTTCAACCATTGTGGAAAGCAGTATGGAGGTACATCAAAATGCTCGAAACAGACTTACCATTTGACCCAGGAATTGCACTCCTAGGAATTTGCCCTAAGAATGCAGCAATCAAGTATGAGAAAGATCAGTGCACCCCTATGTTTATCGCAGCACTATTTACAATAGCCAAGAATTGGAAGCAACCTAAATGTCCATCGATAGATGAATGGATAAAGAAGAAGTGGTACATATACACAATGGAATACTACTTAGCCATAAGAAAAGGGCAAATCCTACCATTTGCAGCAACATGGATGGAGCTGGAGGGTATTATGCTCAGTGAGACAAGCCAAGCGGAGAAAGAGAAATACCAAATGATTTTACTCATCTGTGGAATATAAGAACAAAGGAAAAACTGAAGGAACAAAACAGCAGCAGAATCACAGAACTCAAGAATGGACTAACAGGTACCAAAGGGAAAGGGACTGGGGAGGATGGGTGGGTAGGGAAGGATAAGGGGTGGGGAGAAGTAGGGGGGTACCGTGTTCGCTCCTTGTGGCAGTGACGACAGCGATATGTACACAGACCTGGTTCACTTCAGTTCTTTATTGTTGCTCGGAAGGTTGGGAGAAGGTGAGTGAGAAGAAGCAACAGCCGGAGGGAGCGAGTGAGAGGAAGAGTGAGAGGAAGAATGAGAGGAGACAGAGAGAGAGAGAGAGAGAGAGAGACAGAGCTTGTCTTTCCTGCTTATGCCTTATATAAAGGACGCTGGCCTATGGTGATCAAGATCATGCGTGACCTTTAAGCTGATTGGTAGCATGCCTTCTGCATGAGTTGAGCACGAGCGCGGAAGCATGGGGCAAGCCTATAGGAGCAACTTCCTTATGCTAATGCCACCAAACCAGGAAGGGTGGTGCCCAGGAAGTGGGCGCCATCTTAGGGCATTGGTCAGCTACGGTGGAAGGGCGGTGTTCAGCCATAGTGGGACTCAGCCTCGGCCATAGGCCGGCCCCTGCAGGGGGGTATTAAGATTAGCATGCATGGGGGGGGTAGGAGAAAAGGGAGGGCTGTACAACACAGAGAAGGCAAGTAGTGATTCTACATCATTTTGCTCTGCTGATGGACAGTGACTGTAAAGGGGTTTATAGGGAATACCTGGTATAGGGGAGAGCCTAGTAAACATAATATTTGTCATGTAAGTGTAGATTAGTGATACCAAAAACAAAACAAAACAAAACAAAAAGGGCAGTTCCTGTGTGTTAACCTCCAATGAGTTCCACACAAGGGTATAAAGGGCATGTAAAAGTGTAGGCAAAGGGTCTGTTTGTGTTTATACAGCAGATCAAAGCCTAATTGGGCTACCCCGAAAATGAACTAAGATACGATATGAAAAAGAACTTCCAACATCAGCACTCTCTGGAAGACTCATGCCAGAAGATGATCATCAAAAAACCCCAACAAAGATCCATGCACTGCTACAGCTGTAGATGCACTCATCCCACCAGTTCCTGGACTTGCCATGGGAATGAAGGAGATATCTAAGCTGGCCTGTGCATACAGTAAAACAACAAATTTGACTGGATCTATACTGTTGGAACTCAATCAAGAATTAGGAGAAGTGCAAATTGTAGTGCTCCAAAATCTTACAACTACAGACTATTTACTGTTAAAAGAACATAAGGGATGTGAACATTCCCCAGGAATGGGTTGTTTTAATTTGTCTCATTTCTCTCAGACTGTTCAAGTTCAGTTGGACAATATCCACCATATCATAGATAAGTTTTCACAAATGCCTAAGGTGCCTAACTGCTTTTCTTGGTTTCACTGGAGATGGCTGGTAATTACAGGTATGCTTTGGTTATGTAACTATACTCCTATTATGTTAATGTGTGTGCGCAATTTAAGTAGTAGCTTAAAACCTATACATGCTGAAGTTACTCTACAAGAAGATATGTCAAAGAAATAATCAATCTTCCCATGTTTTCTTCCGCCTGCTACTTCTATAGCTTTTCTTCTTCCTTCCTAATTACAACCCTTAAATAGAATTCGTGCCTCATATCAAATTTACCGAGTATCACAATTCTTCCAAGTGGTAAAGATACCTCAAGACAAATGCTGGGCATAGAAGCTACAGGGCATAAATATGCAAAGAAATAAAAAGCTAACCATTTCAAACAATAAGGCTTCTCTCTCACTTACCAACTTTACATTTCCCTGTATGGCCCCGGAAGATGACTGGTTAGCCAGAGACAGGTAAGATTCCTCAAGGGAGGAACAACCTAAGACAGGCACAGTCACAGGGGGGTCATCAGGTGAGAAATTGGGGATCAACAGAGGTGAGGCTTAGATCCTCACCCCCCTGTTCTGAGAGAAATCTTCAGCATACATGGATGTTTTATTGCCCTTGTCTAGCTTGGATTAACACATAGTCTGCAGGCACACACCTGATCATCTACATTTGCTCTCTTACAACACTAAACTATGTTTTCTACCTTTATCTTGTATCTACCTACCACTTCAGCATTTTATTAAAAATAATAATAATAAAGAGAGAAATGTGGTATCCACATATAAATCAAGTATAAAAACCAAATGAGTATTCATATTTGAACTGACTGTTTATAGTTCATAATGCATGAGCATAACCGAAGGTTTCTGTGATGGCTGCCCTTGTACTGTTCACTATGTAACTTATTCATTATGTAAGAATTTGTTCTCCATGTAAGAACTTGTTTGTTATGCCTCAGAAGGTTGGAGACTGACGAAAATTAGGCTTGGGGTGGATTAATGATTGTGCATTGAGCATTGACTCCCCTATACAGAATTTTATTGTTGTTAACAACCATTTGATCAATAAATATGAGAGATGCCCTCACAAAAAAAAAAAAAAAAAAAGGACAGACTTCCAATGGTAAAATAAATAAGTAACCGGGATGTAATGTATAGCATAAGGAATATAGTCAAGATATTGTAACAGCTTGGTAGGGTGATAGCTGGAACCTAGAATTGTCATGTATATAAATGTTTTATCACTGTGTTGTACACCTGAAACTAATGTAATGTAATACTGTGCGTCAACTACCCTTCAATAAAAAATAATTATCTACAAATATATATATATATGTAAACTCATTTACTGAATGAACCAGAGCTAGATTCGTCAACATGAGTCAACATGGATAAATCCCTAAAGCATCAGGTTGACTGGAAAAAACCAGTCACAGAGGTATATGTGTAGTCTTTATCATATATGTAAAGTTTGGAATGCTTAAAACAGTTTTATATAATAAAAATATGGAGAGGTTAGCTCAGGGGTGAGGGTGAGGGTAAGGAGGGTCGTGAGGGGCTTCATCAGGAAGACTGCATTTCTAATGCTTAGTGATGGCGAACTTACTATCTACACCTCAGTGTATCTCTGACATAGTTCATAAAACAGTAAAAAAAACAAAAAGGGAAAAAGATCACCTCTCCCATTTAATTAGTTTTCTTCCAGTTTTTCTTCTAGGCTTTTTAAAACATTTGTGATTATATCATATATAGTAATTTGTATTGTTTTTCACTTAATAAGACAGTTTCCTGGTGTTAAAAATTCTTCATAAATGTTATTAATGACAGATGGATTCCAACTTGCCATGTACCGTAATATAGTTTTAGTAAGTCGTTTGTCGTTTTCCAGTACAAAGCATAACTGTGATTTGGGAATATTTGGGATTGTTCCCTTTGATACATTTTCACAAGTAGAATTACGGTATCAAATTGTATAAGCAAAGAGCCTTAGTACTCGTCGTCATTACATTTCCCCAGGAGTTGGACGAGTTCACTCTCCCGCCGCCGCAGGGCATGGGTACCTCCGCTTCTGTAGCTTTGTCCGAACTGTTCTCTTAAAAAAAAAATTCTTAACTATTTTGATCGGTGAAAATAGAAGCTTATTTGTATTATTTTGAGAAATAGTTCCCCCAACCGTGTATCAAACGTTTATAAAGGGAGACAAGCTTTACTGCTGAGGGCGCCTGGGGCCCAGTCTCCCCTGCGGAGCGCGGCGGAGGGGGCTGGGCGCCCTGCAGGTGCAGATCAGCTGCCCGGCCCTTGAGTCTCGGGGTGAGCGCCCGCGCCTGCCACGCTCAGCGCGGTAGGGACGGCGGCTCTGATGGCGGGAGCTCAGTCCGCAGGAAGCACAGCGAGGTCTTCGGGGTCAGAGTTTACTTCGCACAATCTTTATCGCCCGAGGAGGTGGGTTGTGTTCACCCCTGGGCCGGTGGGCCGGGGCTCATTTTCAGGGCTGCCTCCCAAAAGTCCCTGGGCCACTTTTCACCCAGTGACGCACTGACCACTGATATCCGCCCACGGAGCGCAGGCACACAGGGCCCCATTCACCCTCCCCAGGCCGGGGAGCAGGGTAGGCGGGCCCCGACCCACCTCGGGCCACACACAGGCAGGGTGGGACCAGAGGAGTTTTTCCTTTCCCAGGGACAGGACTGGAATTTGGGGGGGAGGTGGGAATTGAGGAAGCCGGCAAGGGAGGAGTGGAGGGGTGGGGGAAAAGTGGGAGGTTGTTTCTAGGGATGGGGGCAGTAGGAGAGGGGCCGAGGGGAGGTTTCCGGACCAGAGAGTTGAGACCGATTGAGGGGAGGGGGGAAGAAGGGTCAGGGTGAAGGGTGGTGTTGGGAGATGGGGGAGGGCGTGAAGAGGAGACCCAGAGAGCAATTGGGGGCAACTTCAGATCAGCGGGGGGTTCCCGAGTGGGAAGGAAGCGTGGGAGCAGCAGGAGGGAAGGTTTCGGGAGTGGGGAGGCATTGCCAAGGCAGGGCCGCCCGCTGGAGGCGCCTGCGCATTGGCATTCGCCAAAGGGCCCCGCTTGGAGCCTCGACCCGGCAGGGGGAAGTCTGCGGCTCCAGGCCCGGCTCCAGGCAAGGAAGGGGATGGTAGAGGCAGGCAGCTGCATTTAGCCGTGGAGAACAGGCAAGGACGGTGCTTCCCCGGCTGTCAGGGGTCTCTTGGGGCGGGGCTTGGAAGGGGTCAAGGGGTCATCTGGAAAGTGGGCAAAAGGGAAGGGAAGGGAAGGGAAGGGAAGGGAGCCCACAGGGAAGGAGGAGCACCCCGCTGGGAGGGAGGATCTGAAGAAGCACAGGGATGGCTTTGGGAAGCCCCAAATCTTCCAGCCACCAGCTTCTTGTCACAGGAAAAAGTTTCCACCAGTGAGAGATGAAATAGGTAACTTAGGGTTTAGCCAAGTGATGGAAAACAATGCTCCTCAAACTGTGTGGGGCATGTAAGTCCTATGGGAGAGCTTATTAAGATGCTGACTCAGATTCAGCAGGTCTGAGGTGGGGCCTGAGGGGACACCTGTGCTGCTGCATCAAGTGCACACCATGAGCAGCAGGTGTGTAAGGAATGGTGTTCGGACATTAGAAACATCTAGGTTATATGGTTGTGGGGAAGTTGGGGTTCCTATGGCCAGTATTCTCACTGAACTTA
Source organism: Manis pentadactyla (assembly GCF_030020395.1). Classification (NCBI taxonomy): domain Eukaryota; kingdom Metazoa; phylum Chordata; class Mammalia; order Pholidota; family Manidae; genus Manis; species Manis pentadactyla. Next base: position 114,619,687 of record NC_080019.1, read on the forward strand.
AACCACCTGATGATGTAACTGGCCTGTTGCTAGGCTACCGCTTCCACACCTTTAGGCAATAAGCTATTATTGTGCTATATAGAGAGCTCCGCCCAGTGCTCTGGGTGGAGGCAGAGACGCTAGTGCTCCACCTACCGCCAGGAGAACAAGCCTGGTAGTAAACCCTTTCACCCCAAAGAACATTTTGCTGTCCATTTCTTTGGTCACGTTGAATCCATAGAGAACTTGCCTGGCGCTGAAACCCATTGGCAAGACAATGGTAAAGTGAAAGAATAGTCTGTGGGGCATGAACCCCATTTTGGTTTTCTGAAAATGTGTATCTTACACAAGCACAAATGTATACCATACACAAAACCATATTTTTCTCCAGGAGACGGGATTACAAGAGATACTTATTTTCTTTTTTTGTGTGTCTATTTTCTGAAAAATTTTCAATGACTTTATACCCATATTGTAAGAAAAAAGATTCTCTCAAAACCACAAAATTTATCTATTTTAAAAAGAGAACTCAAGTAGAAGTTCACAGATTTCCCTAAACTGAATTAGCTACATTCTGGAGCATCTGTTTACATGCTGCTTGGGGAGGGGTCCTTCAGTTCCTGTGGCTTTGCATGGGGCTCGCCTTTGTCCTGCTAATGCTTAGCATAGATCCTCAATAAATGTGTGCTCACCTGAGTGAGCACACAGGAGAGGACCCACTGAGGCAAGTTGGGTTAAGCAAGCTCTAGGAGTACATTTCAATTGAAGCACTAAAGTAAAATTTTCTTGGTGGCTATTACTTATATTGTTTGTATTATGTGGGCTCACGGAGCTGTGAATGGTTAATCCATTCCATTTATGTGTCATTTTGTCATTTATACTTTCTTTTTGATCACTCGTTTGACCCTCTGAGGTAAGTGCTCTCATTATCTCCCTTGTATAGAGGAAGAAACTAAACCAGAGTTAAATAAACTTACTTACCCAAGGTCAACAGCTAGTAAGAGGCAGAGTACTGGGTTTTGCAACTCAGAATGTTTGACTCCAAAATCTAATTTCTTGACTACTGTGCTGTGTACTGCATGCATCTCACAAGACACTAGACTCAGGTTCAGAAACCCACCCAGTTTGTGTGCAACCACATCTCTGGAACTGTTTTCCATGTGTGAGCTTGGGGGGCACCAAACCTCTGTAACTGAGCTCAGGTTACAGTGCCAGGAGTGTTGTGTACAGTGAAGTGGGGCTCATGGAAGGGTGATATGATGGGGGCATGGTGATGATGAGTTTATCCATTTAAAAGAAGGCTGGATCATGTGAATATGAAATCTAGAATCTGATTGCTGAGAATTAGCTAGATATTCTTGAGATGATCTTTTTTCTTCACTGGATTTCTCTGTAAAATAATAAACATTTTTATTATGTGTTCTCCTATCTTTGAAAAGGTTTAGTTTTAATATTCTTTATATATCCACACTGAGCAGCTGCAATTCTATCCAAAAGAAAAGAAATTAGACATTTTAGTTGGCCTCTGCAGCTTTATAAGAGATAAATATTTGTTATTTAGGTTTTTTAAAATAGTAAAAAGACCTATGAACCTCCTATTGTAAAGGCATGTATTAAATTGCAGAAGAAAACATGCATTTATAAAGATGTTCATTATATTATTTATGACAACATTAGTGGTAGAAACACACTAAATTTGCATCTATAAATCAATTAGGGCACATTTGTGTGTTTACACAATGGCATATTTGCAGCCATTACAAGTTCCATTCGGTCATAGTTAATAAAGATTCCCTATGCAGGGCACTAAACCAAAAGCTATTAAGGAAAAGCTGACAAGTTTGACACCATAAATATTAAAAAGGTTTGTCCTTGAAAGACACCATAAATAAAGTAAAAATACTAGTGACAAACTGAGATAAAATATGCAACAGGAACAATATTAAGCCCATGTATTTTTTTCCCCAATAAAAAATACTCTCAGCTTCTCTCCTCCAAGGCTGAGCCATGAAACTAGTTGCCCAGAGAAAGAGGGGTGCTTCAAGAGGTCCTTCAAAGACTGTGAGACTCAGTCCTACTTCCTTCACCTTAGCAAGTCAGGAGTCTGAAACACCAGACTTTGTGGAGAAAGGAAAAAGAATGATTTTATCCTGAAACTTGTCTTTTAATAAATCAAGGACTAACCTAGGTGTACTTGATCATAAATGTCTACACAGGGAGAATTACTATCAAGGGGAGGTAGGAAAAATAGCTACCCCTTCCCCCTGGAGGGCTGTGGGAGGAAGAGAAAGATGGGAATAGGAGAAGCAGTTGGTGAAACTGTCCCAAAATTCTAGGCGGGTAGATTGAAGGAAGCATCAAAAGCAGAAGAGAGGCTTCTGACTCTGATCTAGTTTCAGATTCCAGAAAGAAAAGCCTCACCAGAAACCTGCCTTGGAGCAACTTTCTGCTTATTTAGGCAGAAAGGAGGCCAGCATTTAGCTGCCCAGAGTCTTTCCTGTCATTCATTGGCATGAAAGATGCCCCAAATTTCCTGGATTCCTTTGGGAAGGAAGAACTGACCCTGCAGGTGAGGACTGGGTGGCCACCCAGGCTGTGAGCCAAATGGAAGTTGTAGCCAGGCCTCAAGGGGTTCAGAGCACTGGTAGGACTGAAGTGAAGAAGAGTCCATTCACAGGACCACTGGACTTAGAGGGAGCTAAGAAAGACCTCAAGTTTCTTAGCCACAGATGTAAGCCACAAATGTCAGCAAGATGCATACTCAGTGACCAGGCCAACAAGAAACATGGCTATAGAAGTCAGAGGAGCTACAGAGCAGTGTGCAAGTGTGTGCAAGGATGTGTGCTCAGGACCTTAGGCCCCCTTCTTCACCTTTGCTACCACCGTAAGCCCCATATCCCACACACCCAAATGTCATCTCAGAGAATTAGTAGCAGGAGAAATACATGAAATACATGAGTTAAAATAGTGGTTGGGGTAACTCTATCATAAAGACCCTAAAATATAGTGGCTTAAACAGTAGAAGTTGGTTGCTCTCTCAGATAAAAGCCCAGGTGGGCGGTGCAGGCTGCGTATGGCAGCTTGAGAGCTCAGGACGAAGCTCCCTCTAGCTTGCTGCTTGGCTGCTTTCAACACATGACTTCTATCTCATGGCCTAAGGTCCTGCTGTAACTCCTGCCAACATGCACACATCCCAGCTACTGGGAAGATGGAAAACAATAAACCCAAGGCACATCCCTTTCCAGACTCATTAAGGGCATGAACATTGCTATGCCCAGCTGCAAGGGAGGCTGTGGAAGTCTGCAGTGAGCAGCCACACAAATATTCATATATCTCACCCACAGAACACACTTGCCATCCTCCAGCTCAAAGTTCAGGATCTCTGAGTGCTGCAAGGTCCCTCCCACAGGTCCAGATAAAACTCTTAATGTCTGGTAACCTATAAACAAAAAGGAACTACTTCCCCTTTCTCTGGTACACACACACACACACACACACACAATATACATTCCTGGAGAAGGAACAGAATGACTAAAAAACTTCCATTCAGAGAAGAGAAGAATGGAAAACCCACAGTGGTCACTATTTCATAGCAATTATCAGATTATACCACATAAGGGTCACAAACACTGCCTTCCCTGGTAGTAGAGTTCCCTGGTTTGTCCATCTGGTAGCCACTTGTCTGTTGACCCCAGAGAGGACAGGCTAGTTTCTGCAGAGATTATTCCTTGTCTGTTTTCCTCCATGGCCTCAGCCCACGTGGGCACTGGAGAGTGTGCCCTTTGGGGATTCTTACAGATTTCAGAACCTTTCTCCTCTGGTGCCTTTTTGGGGGCCTGGGAATTACATTGGGAGTCAAAACAATTCCAGGCTTTTTCAGGCCACACCTGTGGGGTTTTTATCAATAAAATTCCCTCAAGAGTTAGTAGGCTTATAATCCATTTGTTTCCTGAGAGTGCCACATACAAGTAACCAAATTCAAAGTTCTTTAGACATGGTTTTAACACAGGAAAATTCTGTTCTTTAATTTACTGGCTCCTGACTCTGCCCCTTTAGTAGGAAGGCAGTTAAATTACTAGTGTATCTTATTGACACTCAGGCTGTCTGTCTCAGTGTGTTTTGGTTCTGTCCTTAGTCCTGAGGAATTGTTTTTACTCTAGGGCATGGCCCTTATTCCTAACTATGGATTGGTTGGCACTCCACCACCTCCCAACCCTGTGCAGCCTCTGATACTCGCATTCAGCTCCCATTCCCATAGCAGTCACCTTCTTCTAGTCCTCACGGTGATCTTCCATGCACTTCTCAGCCAAGGGCCCTGGAGGACCCCAATTTCTGGGGCCTGCATCCCCCGTGCAGCTCTCTCATCTTTGTGACCTTGCCCGGAAAATTCTAGGCAATTCAGCATGGCTGAATTTCTGTTTCTTCAGCTCAGCAAGTTTACTGTCCTCTATGTAAACTCACCTCCTTACACTGTGACCCAGAAAGTGCCTCAGAAAGAAAGCCAGGGCCACTGTGGGATCTACCTCATGTGTTTCCTTTCTCTCAAGGATCACAGTCTGGGACTGCCGATTTGTCCAGTGCCTGGAAGCAGTTGCTTCATATATTTTGTCTAGCTTTATAGTTGTTTTTATGATGGTGGTGGTGGAAATCTGGTATCAGTTACTCCATCAGGGATGTAATAAAAATATCTTCCTTCTTTGGTAGATGGCTATCCAGGGAACTGGTCACTGGAATATGAGCAAAGGCGAAGGAGTGTGCTTCTACTTTTCTTTGTTTTCTTTTCCTGCTGGCCTGAATGTTATGGCTGTGATTACTAGCTGTCCAATAAAAATCTGCTCTCCATAATCAACACATTTAAAGCAGGGATCTCAGAAAAGAGAAGAGAGAATGGGGCAGAAAAAAAGTATATGAAGAAATAATGGCCAGACATTTCCAAAATTTAGTTAAAACATCAATCTACAGATACATGAAATTCACTGAACTCCAAGCAGGGTGAGGAAAAAGAAAATCATACCCAGCCCATCACAGTCAAACTGCTAAAAACCAAATATAAAGAGAAAATCTTCAAAGTATCCAGAGAAAAGACACATTATATACAGGAGAGCAATGATGTGAAAGGTGATTGACTTCTCATGAAAAATGAGGGAGGCCAGAAGCCAGTGGAATATCATCTCTAAATGGCTAAAAGAAAAAATTTGACAATCCATAAGTTTATATTCTGTGAATATGCCCTTCAAAAATGAGGGTAACATCATTTAAACATAAATAATAGTCAAGAGAATGCATTGCCAGCAAAACTGCAGTACAACACAAGTTAAACTAGATAGAAACCCATTTATAAAACACTACACCCAACAACTGCACATTCTTCTCAGGGCACATGGAATGACTGACAGGACAAACCATATGCTGGTTCACAAAAAAGGCTTGATGCATTCTGAAGACTGAAATCTTAACAGAGTATGCTCCCTGATTAGGACAAAATTAAATTAGAAATAAAAAACAATATGATGGCTAGAAAATCCCCAAATATTTAGAAGTTATCCAAGGTAATGCTAAATAAATTATGGAACAAAGAAGAAATCACAAGAGAACTTAGGAAATATTTAAAGCTGGATGATAATGAAAATATAAAATAGCAAAATTTGTGAGATGTATCTAATCAGCCCTTAGAGGAAAGTTTATGGGTTTAAATGCTTATTGCAAAGAAGCAACAAGGGCCTAAAATCAATTATTTAAATTTCCAGTTTAAGAAACAAGAAATATATGAGAAAATTAAGCTCAAGGTAAGTAGAAGGAAACAAATAACAGTGATAAAAGCAAGAATCAATGGAATAGATAATAGTCAAGCCATAAAGAAAATGAGCAAAGCCAAAAGTTGGTTTTGTGAAAAGATTAGTAAAAGTGATAAGCTTTTTATACGATTGTTCAAGAATAAAAAGACAGAGAGAGAAGATGGCGGCGTGAGTAGTTCAGTGGAAATCTCCTCCCAAAAACATATATATTTATGAAAATACAATAAATACAACTATTCCTAAAAGAGACACCAGTGGATGCAGTACAACAGCCAGGATACATCTACATCTGCGAGAACTCAACATCACACGAAGCGGGTAAGATACAAGCCACAGCCAGGTGGGGCCTGAGCACTCCCCCACCCAAGAACCTGGCGGGAAGAAAGGAGTTGGAACGGGGAGGGAGTGAAAGCCCAGGACTGCTAAACAACCAGCTCTAGAAATCTGCACCCAGAGCGCAGACACAAGGTGCACAGGGTGCTGGATATTAGAGAAACGGAAAAGCGAAACCTGTGGGCAGGTCCCTGCAACCAGTGCCCCTGAGACAAAAGAAAAGTGAGTGCTTTTTGCAAGTCTCAAAGAGACAGGGACCCCACACCTGGATGAAGTCGTTCTGGCACACGTAGCCAGCAGCTGGGAATCCTGGGGAACGTTAGGCGCCCTAAACCCCTGGGTGGCAGCGCAGCTCTGAAGCCCCTCACAGCACTAAGCAGCCTGCCAGTCGTTCCCCCAACTGGCGCTGACCCTGACATACCAGCCCAGTAGTGGGAGAGTGGCAGCACGCACCGGGGGCGGCGGTGCCAGAGGGGACAAGGAGCAGCCCGCGTGTGCTGGCGGCGCCAGAGGAGAGTGGGAGCAGCTTGTGCGAACCCGCCACAGTGGCAACCAAACAGCTTGGGAGCGGCCCGTGTGTGCTGGTGGCAGTGGCGCCAGAGGAGCCTGGGAGAGGTCCGCGCAGGAGAGGCCTGTGCACACTTGCAGTGGTGCCAGAGGGAGCAGCTACGCTCCCAGCAGCCGACTGGAATCCCAGACCAACGCAGTCACCCAGGCCAGACCCAAACGCCACTGCTGGCACACAGCTGCCTGGCAGGGGTGCCACTATTGCAGAGGAGCGCACCTGGCGTGCCTGCCACTCCCTGCAGGGCTCCGTGCTGCTCTGACAGAGACACCGCCCATACCAGTTTAGGGGATTAACCCAGTGGCTGCTCCAGGAGTGTGGGTAACCAACACAAGCAGCGGAGAAGGGCAAGGCATCCAGCAAGCAGGAAAGGACTTTCTTCTCCCAGCTGACACACCTGCAACCTGCCTACAGTCACCACTATCACCAGGAAAAGGCAAAAAAATTTAGCCCAGTCCAAAATAGCTCAGACAACCCCTGAGAGAGGATCTGCAGAGACAGACCTAATCAGTCTCCCTGAAAAAGAATTCAAAATAAAAATCATAAACATACTGACAGAGCTGCAGAGAAATATACAAGAGCTAAGGGATGACATCTGGAGGGAGATTACAGAAATGAAGCAATCTCTGGAAGGATTTATAAGCAGAATGGATAAGATGCAAGAGGCCATTGATGGAATAGAAACCAAAGAACAGGAATGCATAGAAGTTGACACAGAGAGAGTTAAAGGGTTTTCCAGGAATGAAACAATATTAAGAGAAATGTGTGACCAATCCAAAAGGAACAATATCCACATTATAGGGGTAGCAGAAGAAGAAGAGAGAGAAAAAGGGATAGAAAGTGTCTTTGAAGAAATAATTGCTGAGAACTTCCCCAAACTGGGGGAGGAAATAGTTGCTCAGACTATGGAAGCACACAGAACTCCCAACAGAAGGGACGCAAAGAGGACAACACCAAGACACATAATAATTAAAATGGCAAAGATCAAGGACAAGGACAGAGTATTAAAGGCAGCCAGAGAGAGAAAAAAGGTCACCTACAAAGGAAAACCCATCAGCCTATCATCAGACTTCTCAACAGAAACCTTACAGACCAGAAGAGAATTGCATGATATATTTAATGCAATGAAACAGAAGGGCCTTGAACCAAGGATTCTGTATCCAGCACGATTATCATTTAAATATGAAGGAGGGACTAAACAATTCCCAGACAAGCAAAAGTTGAGGGAATTTGCCTCCCACAAACCACCTCTACAGGGTATTTTAGAGGGACTGCTCTAGATGGGAGCACTCCTAAAAAGAGCACAGAACAAAACACCCAACATATGAAGAATGGAGGAGGAGGAATAAGAAGGGAGAGAAATAATCATCAGATTGTTTATAATAGCTCAATAAGCGAGTTAAGTTAGACAGTAAGGTAGTAAACAAGCTAACCTTGAACCTTTGGTAACCACGAATCTAAAGCCTGAAATGGCAATAAGTACATATCTTTCAATAATCACCCTAAATGTAAATGGACTGAATGCACCAATCAAAAGACACAGAGTAATAGAATGGATAAAAAAGCAAGACCCATCTATATATATGCTGCTGCTTACAAGAGACTCACCTCAAACCCAAAGACATGCACAGATTAAAAGTCAAGGGATGGAAAAAGATATTTCATGCAAACAACAGGGAGAAAAAAGCAGGTGTTGCAATACTAGAATCAGACAAAATAGACTTCAAAACAAAGAAAGTAACAAGAGATAAAGAAGGACATTACATAATGGTAAAGGGCTCAGTCCAACAAGAGGATATAACCATTATAAACATATATGCACCCAATACAGGAGCACCAGTATATGTGAAACAGATACTAACAGAATTAAAGGAGGAAATAGAATGCAATGCATTCATTTTGGGAGACTTTAACACACCACTCACTCCAGAGAACAGATCCACCAGACAGAAAATAAGTAAGGACACAGAGGCACTGAACAACACACTAGAACAGATGGACCTAATAGACATCTATAGAACTCTACATCCAAAAGCAACAGGATATGCACTCTTCTCAAGTGCACATGGAACATTCTCCAGAATAGACCACATACTAGGCCACAAAAAGAGCCTCAGTAAATTCCAAAAGATTGAAATCCTACCAACCAACTTTTCAGACCACAAAGGTATAAAACTAGAAATAAATTGTACAAAGAAAGCAAAAAGGCTTACAAACACATGGAGGCTTAACAACATGCTCCTAAATAATCAATGGATCAACGACCAAATTAAAACGGAGATCCAGCAATATATGGAAACAAATGACAACAACACAAAGCCCCAATTTCTGTCGGACGCAGCAAAAGCAGTCTTAAGAGGAAAGTATATAGCAATCCAGGTGTATTTAAAGAAGGAAGAAAAATCCCAAATGAATAGTCTAATGTCACAATTATCGAAATTGGAAAAAGAAGAACAAATGAGGCCTAAGGTCAGCAGAAGGAGGGACATAATAAAGTTCAGAGAAAAAATAAACAAAATTGAGAAGAATAAAACAATAGAAAAAAATCAATGAAACTAAGAGCTGGTTCTTTGAGAAAATAAACAAAATAGATAAGCCTCTAGCCAGACTTATTAAGAGAAAAAGAGAGTCAACACACATAAACAGAATCAGAAACGAGAAAGGAAAAATCACGATGGACCCCACAGAAATACAGAGAATTATTAGGGAATACTATGAAGACCTATATGCTAACAAGCTGGAAAACCTAGGAGAAATGGACAACTTCCTAGAAAAATACAACCTTCCAAGACTGACCAAGGAAGAACCAGAAAATCTAAACAAAGCAATTACCAGCAAAGAAATTGTAGCTGTAATAAAAAAACTACCCAAGAACAAAACCCCTGGGCCAGATGAATTTACCTCGGAATTTTATCAGACATACAGAGAAGACATAATACCCCTTCTCCTTCAAGTTTTCTGAAAAATAGAAGAGGAGGGAATACTCCCAAACTCATTCTATGAAGCCAACATCACCCTAATACCAAAACCAGGCAAAGATCCCACCAAAAAAGAAAACTACAGACCAATATCCCTGATGAATATAGATGCAAAAATACTCAACAAAATTTTAGCAAACCGAATTCAAAAATACATCAAAAGGATCATACACCATGACCAAGTGGGATTCATCCCAGGGATGCAAAAATGGTACAACATTCGAAAATCCATCAACATCATCCACCACATCAACAAAAAGGACAAAAATCACCTGATCATCTCCATAGATGCTGAAAAAGCATTGGACAAAATTCAACATCCATTCATGATAAAAACTTTCAACAAAATGGGCATAGAGGGCAAGTACCTCAACATAATAAAGGCCATATATGATAAGCTCACAGCCAACATCATACTGAACAGCGAGAGGCTGAAAGCTTTTCCTCTGAGATCGGGAACAAGACAGGGCTGCCCACTCTCCCCACTGTTATTCAACATAGTACTGGAGGTCCTAGCCACAGCAATCAGACAAAACAAAGAAATACAAGGAATCCAGATTGGTAAAGAAGAAGTTAAACTGTCACTATTTGCAGATCACATGATATCGTACATAAAAAACCCTAAAGAGTCCACTCCAAAACTACTAGAACTAAAATCGGAATTCAGCAAAGTTGCAGGATACAAAATTAACACACAGAAATCTGTGGCTTTCCTATACACTAATAATGAACTAATAGAAAGAGAAATCAGGAAAACAATTCCATTCACAATTGCATCAAAAAGAATAAAATACCTAGGAATAAACCTAACCAAAGAAGTGAAAGACCTATACCCTGAAAACTATAAGACACTCTTAAGAGAAATTAAAGAGGATACTAACAAATGGAAACTCATCCCATGCTCCTGGCTAGGAAGAATTAATATAGTCAAAACGGCCATTCTGCCCAAAGCAATACACAGATTTGATGCATTCCCTATCAAATTACCAACAGCATTCTTCAACGAACTGGAACAAATAGTTCTAAATTTCATATGGAACCACCAAAGACCCCGAATAGCCAAAGCAATCCTGAGAAGGAAGAATAAAGTGGGGGGGGATCTCGCTCCCCAACTTCAAGCTCTACTACAAAGCTACAGTAATCAAGACAATTTGGTACTGGCACAAGAACAGAGCCATGGACCAGTGGAACAGAATAGAGACTCCAAACATTAACACAAACATATATGGCCAATTAATGTATGATAAAGGAGCCATGAACATACAATGGGGAAATGACAGTCTCTTCAACAGTTGGTGCTGGCAAAACTGGACAGCTACATGTTAAGAGAATGAAACTGGATCACTGTCTAACCCCATACACAAAAGTAAATTCAAAATGGATCAAAGACCTGAATGTAAGTCATGAAACCATAAAACTCTTAGAAAAAAACATAGGCAAAAATCTCATGGACATAAACATGAGTGACTTCTTCATGAACATATCTCCCTGGGCAAGGAAAACAAAAGCAAAAATGAACAAGTGGGACAATATCAAGCTAAAAGCTTCTGTACAGCAAAGGACACCATCAATAGAACAAAAAGGTACCCTACAGTATGGGAGAATATATTTATAAATGACAGATCCGATAAAGGGTTGACATCCAAAATATATAAAGAGCTCACACCCCTCAACAAATAAAAAGCAAATAATCCAATTAAAAAACGGGCAGAGGAGCTGAATAGACAGTTCTCTAAAGAAGAAATTCAGATGGCCAACAGACACATGAAAAGATGCTCCACATCGCTTGTCATCAGAGAAATGCAAATTAAAACCACAATGGGATATCACCTCACACCAGTAAGGATCCCCATCATCGAAAAGACAAACAACAACAAATGTTGGCGAGGATGTGGAGAAAGGGAAACCCTCCTACACTGCTGGTGGGAATGTAAATTAGTTCAACCATTGTGGAAAGCAGTATGGAGGTTCCTCAAAATGCTCAAAATAGAAATACCATTTGACCCAGGAATTCCACTTCTAGGAATTTACCCTAAGAATGCAGCACTCCAGTTTGAAAAAGACATATGCACCCCTATGTTTATCACTGCACTATTTACAATAGCTAAGATATGGAAGCAATCTAAGTGTCCATCAGTAGATGAATGGATAAAGAAGATGTGGTACATATACACAATGGAATATTACTCAGCCATAAGAAAAAAACAGATCCTACCATTCGCGACAATATGGATGGAGCTAGAGGGTATTATGCTCAGTGAAATAAGCCAGGCGGAGAAAGACAAGTACCAAATGATTTCACTCATATGTGGAGTATAAGAACAAAGGAAAACTGAAGGAACAAAACAGTAGCAGAATCACAGAACCCAAGAATGGACTAATAGTTATCAAAGGGAAAGGGACTGGGCAGGATGGGTGGGAAGGGAGGGATAAGGGCAGGGAAAAAGAAAGGAGGCATTATGATTAACATGTATAATGTGGGGGGGGGCATGGGGAGGGCTGTACAACACAGATAAGGCAAGTAGTGATTCTATAGCATCTTACTATACTGATGGACAGTGACTGTGAAGGGGTATGTGGGGGGGACTTGGTGAAGGGGGAAGCCTAGTAAACGTAATGTTCTTCATGTAATTGTAGATTAATGATACCAAAAAAAAAAAGAAAAAAAGTTATAGGGGGAACAGTGGGGAAATACAGTGTTTCCCAAACTGAAAAAAAAAACCCTATATGCATTTATCTTGGTGAATTTTAAGGTACTGCTATATGAAAACAGATGGTAATAAATAAAACAAAAAATAAACTGGAAAAAAAAAAGAAGACACAGAGAGAGAAAACACAAATTACCAGTATCAGGAATAAAAGATGGGATTAAAAAGGACTCTTACAAACAATCTTATGCGAATGAATTCAACAATTTGAATGAAATGAACAAATTCCTTGAAAAACACAGCTTGCCTCAACTAACTCAAAAAGAAAAAGAAAATTTAAATATCCCTGTATCCATTAAATAAATTGAATTTATAATAGTAATTTTTTTTTAAGTTTCCACAAAGGAAACTTCAAGCCTTGATAGTATCATCAAAGAATTCTATCAATCATTTAAGGAAAAAGGAAAAAGTGGCAAGATCATATTGTAGGAAATATTGTTGCAGCTATATTTGGAAATTACAATCTTCCATAGTGACATTGGGATAGGCAAAGATTTCTTAGGGCACAAAAAGTGCAAAGCATAAAAGAAAAACAAAAAAATTTGACTTATCAAAAAAATTAACTCATTGAAAGACATTATTAAGAAAATAAGTTAACACTCAGACTGGGAGAAAAATTTGCAATACAGATATATGACAAAGAACTTGTAAAATAAAATAAAAAAGAACTTTTATATAGAATATATTAAGAATTTTATACAGAATATATAAAAAATGTATTATAAAAATACACTATAGAATATAAAGAACTTTTGTAAGTAAATAATAAAAAGACCAAAACCCAATTACATACAGATAGAAGACTTGAAGAGAAGCTTTACAAAATAAGATTCTTTGGCCAATAAGCATAAGATGTTCAGTTTTAGTTATCAGGGCAAATTAAACCATAATAGGATATTGCTTCACACTCATTAGGATGACTAAACTTAAAAAGACTGAAAATCCTAAATGTTGGTAGGGATGTGGAACAATTGGAATTTCATATACTGCTGGTGGTTATGTAAAATGGTACATTTTGGAAAAATCTTTTGCTTTTTTTTTATAAAGATAAACATATACATATCTATGACACATGCAATATAGTAGGCAGAACAATATTCCCCCAAAAGATATCCACATCTTGATCCTGTGACTCTATTATATTAGGTAGCAAAAGGGACTTGCAAATGTGATTGAATCAAGGTTCTGATTGATTCTGTGATTGAGAAATTGTCTCAGATTATCCAGGTGAACTCAATGTAATCACAGGTGTCCTTAAAAGTGGAAGTGGGAGGCAGGAAAGGAGGTCAAAGTGATTCAGTGTGAGAAGGATTTACTATTGTAGGTGGAAGAATGGGACCATGAGCCAAGGAATGCAGGCAGCTTTTAGAAGCTGAAAAAAGTATGGAAACAGATTTGCCCTTGCTGTGGACTGGACTGTGTCCCCCAGTGATTTATATGTTGAAACCCTAAGCTCCATTGTGATGGTATTTGAAGCTGGAACCTTTGAGAGGTAATTAGGGGCACATGAGGTTTTAAGTGTGGAGCACTCATTATGGGATTAGTGCCTTTAAGAGACACCAGAGCACTTAGTCACTCTCCCTGTACTTTCTCTCTCTCTCTCTCTTTCAAAGTCATTGCATTTGTCTGTGTCAAGCTGGCAGCAGAGATAAAGCTTAGAGATTGTGCATGGGAGGTTTGTATGGACCAGGCGTGGCAGGGCAGGTGTCACTTGTGCTCTTGTTCTGCTTGCTTGAATTTAGTCACATGGCTAGACCTTACTGAAAGGGAGGCTGGTAATTGTAGTCTAGCCAAGAGCCCTAGAAGAAGACAAAAAGGATTTGATAATAAGTTAGCAGCTTCTGCCACACTGTGTTATTTAAATCACATATTAGCTAATATGTGTTAAATATTTACTATTCACCAGCAACTGTTCTTCTATGAGCTTTACCTTTAGTCTTCAACACCTCTTTGAGGTACATACTAGTTTAGTCCCCGTTTTACAAGTGAGGAAACAGAGGTATAAAGAAATTGTGTCATCTCTGTATGACTGCTACCCAGGTCAAGAAATCCAGCATTCCAGAAGCCCCCATGTGGTATACCATTTCCTAAAATCATTTTGTTTCATCACAATATGAGCAACTGTACAATAGACCTGTTGTCTTTCTTACATTAAAAAATTAATTTTAGAAAAAAAAGAAAGAAATTGAGTTGTCCAAGTCATACAGCTAAGAGGCAGAGTCTGGATTTGAACTCAGGCGATCTAACACCAGAGCAGGAGGCCATAACCACTACTTTATGCTGCATTCATTTAAAGATTGCTATTGGATGAGCCAGATTTTACCTAACCATTTTCACATTATGAGAGATTTAGATTATATATGGATTGGGACTCTGTAAGTAATTCATCGCTGAACATTTTAAAGACTTTTTTCCCCCTGCATTATGGATTGATTCCTTAGGATTAATTCTTTTTATTTTTAAAGTTTGCTAAATTAGGCAGACAAGACTCTGCTTCCTATTTGAATTATGTATGTTCTGCATACAAATGACCTCATTATTGACAAGACATTCATCATTGAGTGCTCAGTGTTTGGTTCAGCTCTCTCAGTCTGCAAATTTTCTACAAAGTATGAATCTGCTTTTGTTGATATTTGGCCCTGAAGATACTTGAGTAGACAAAGTTCCTCGCTGTACAAAACAGTCACAAATTTTTTCAGTGGAAGAGATCTCAGAGCTTATCTGGTCCAATTCCTTAGCTAATGGAGAAAGATAGTTCTAAAAATGGAGGGACAAAAATAGATATTTTATAAATTGAACTGCAGTTTCTACTTACTTAGAAGAGCTGGCTCTTAAAGAGAGAGAGTCTAGGACAAATACTTCAGTAACTGACAATTTATCTGGTAAACACTAGCGGCCTCTAAAGTTAAGATGCAGAAAGGGACCAAACTGCCCACTGACAAATTGGCTTTCAGCTTTGAAAATGATTTGGTTGTTACAAAATAATAATCAACACTTACCAAGTCCTTACTGTGCATTAATCACCATGCTCAGCACTTTACATACTTAGTCTCATTTCATCCTGGCAGCAACCGTATGGGGTGTATATCGTTAACATCCCTGCTGGACAAATGAGGAAACTGAGGGTTGGAGACGTTAAAGAAGGATGCATTACTTTTAAAAGCAGAAAACTACTCCCAACAAAACAGTCCATGAACCCTTATTAACACCATTCACATCTTTTTAATTTCTTCATTTTTCAGGGCTGGGGGTGGAGTGGGGATTCCACTCAGGAAGACAATTCTAAAATCCTAAATTTCTCTTAGTTTCTCAGGTAAAAAAAATGGAAGAACTAGAAAGACAAACTAGTTTGGTAAAGATCTCACCTTTCTTGGAAGCTAAGTGGGAGGGATGGGCTACATAATGTCGACTGATAGATTGATGACCTTTCCAGAAAGGGTGACCCACCTGACATCTATTGCAGAGCTCCGTTCTCCACCATTTGCTCATTCTCTATTTGAAAGCCCTCCCACCAGGTGTCTGGGGATCCCTCCCTCTCCTGTTCACTCACCCTCTCTCCCAGCCTCCCAACCTCTCCCCAGCCCAGCCCTCCCTGCCTATCTCCCTCCTTCCCTCCTTCAACCCACAACTCTGGAGAACATTCTTGAACTTCCCAGGAAGGAGAAGCTGATTTTCAATAGGTTCCATCTGTTTAAATGAGAAATTCTTTCCTAGATGAGAAACCCTTATCCCAAGGGCTGCCTACCTCTTGTGGAACAGAAGTGTGTCACAGAGCTGTCAGTTCCCCCGATGACTGTCTTTGAATCTCTGGCCCCAGGGGAGGCCAACCTTTCACTCAGAGGAAGCAGATGGGGGAAGCCTGTTGCAGGGCTAAGGAGCAGTGGGTTCTTTCAATGCTCCTGTGGGCAATGTGTGGGCCCGAGGGCAGAGTGGATGGGGGCTTGGCTTGAGGATAATCTCCTATACTCCAGGCCCTGTGGCCTCTGTTGTCCCCACCTAGATTGTGGCAGCCCCTCTGGGGCAGGGTAGAAGATTCCAGGGAAAGCAGAGGCAGGGTGATTGTGCAGTGGGAAAGCTTCCTGAGCCAGAGCCTGTGCAGCCCAGCCACGGCTGCTGGGACATGAGCTCTTGGGCCTGCGCTGGCTGGGGTGCTGGGAGGCCCACAGTGTGTCATACAGGCTGCCTCCCTTGGGGAGCCCACAGTGTCCTGAGAAGGAAATGGGGGCTTGCTCAAGCACACCATACTTACACACAGGAGACATAAGTGAGGAAGACGGCCCAAGCCCAGTGAGGAACTGGCTGGCTCCTGCCACAGTGACACGGGAGCTGCACCAGTGCTTGTGGGTGGGTGATGGCACAGAGTGTGAGGATTTCTGGGGTGTGGTGGAGCAGGCGTTTGGGCAAATTATCAGTTTACATGTCTGCAATGTAAGGGTCTTACTGCTCTCTTATAGGTTCTTTTGGTTTCATTTTGATCATTAAAAGAGAGGATGTGTGTGAAAGAGCCTGGCATGTAGTAGGTGTCCCATAACATCAGGTGAGCCTGAAGCTGGTACATTCTGGAGGCCTCCGCTCTGTACACGGACTGCCTGGGCTGGCAGAGCTCCTGTCAGGAATACATTAGTTGCCACACAGGACCTGGTAACAGCTGCTGCTTCCCAGGAGCGGGAATGAGTACCAGGGACAGGGAAGGAGGGTCTTTCTTTTTTCTGAATTTGGTCCATATATAGCTACTTCTTATTTCAAAAAATAAGTAAAAATCACATACTATATTGTGTTAGTGTTTCAGGGTTACCAAAGCATCTGTATATATGATTTTAATTCAAACTTCAAAATAATCTTGAGAAGTGGGTATTATTTTGATTTTTATAGATGAAGAAATAGAAGCTTAAAGAAGTTGGTCCTATAGCTGGCCAGAGAGGCAGAGTCTAGCCCTGAGCCCAGGCCCTTTTAAACCAAGTGGCTTCTAGTATGGCAGTTAAGAGCTGGGGACTTCCCAGGTCTTCCATGGTTCGATCTGTGATTCTTCATGAGTCCTGGAGCCATTCTGGACCTCAGTTTCCTTCTGTGTCCACTGCCCTGATGCTCCGTGAAGAAAGACATGGGATACACTTGCTTGTACCACACCCCTCCTCTGTATTGGCAGGGGGTGCCCCGAGGGGAACATCAGCTCTGCCCCTGCAGCTGTATCACCTGGGAGCTTTCTGTGCTCCTGAGGGCCTCCCCCATGGTCAGGGGTGAGCTGGGCCTGGCATCATTTAGAAGCTGCCCAGGAGGTGCTGTGGTGCAGCCAGAGTTGAAGGTCACTGAGTTGGGAGGATTGTAGCTGGGCTGCTGGGCAGTGCTGAGGCCCACCAGGAGGAGGGCGAGACCCCTCCTCTGCCTGCCTGCGGAGGTGTGCTGTGAACATGGGAAGGGGCCTTGGGCTGGGGGAGCCTGGTGGGCTCTGGCTCCAGCACACCCCTGAATGAACAACTATCAAGTAGTCGATGAGCGCTTGGAAGGTGATGACCAAGCCTACCTCATTCTCCCTCTCAGATGGTAGCTGAGTCATATAGAAAACCTCAGCTCTTGCTTAGGGCCACAGATTCAACTGTGCCAAGAATGAGTCTAAATTCAAGTCATTCAAGTTGGAAATATCCTGGGTTCATGTCTAGCTTCTGGCCAACTGTGACCTTAAACAAGCCAATGAAGGTCTCTGAGCTTGGCTCATGATGAGATGAGGATGATAATGACCTCTTCTTGAGATTGTTTTGAAGCTTGGCTTGACTACAAAAATCTACCTGGGGATACTTTGAAAACCTTAAAACCCTAATATAATATAATGTATTCTTAAAGAAGAAAGGAAAGAGAGAACAAAAGAATGAAAGAGAAAGGAAACACCTCTGCCTCCATCCTGTCAGTTCAGCTCTTATCAAGCTCCTTAACCTACTCCTGGACATGAGAGGAGCCTTTTTCACTTGGCCCATCCTGGGTCTGGGTTGATTGTCTCCCCATCTCTCCCCAATTCCTGAAGTTTCCATGGCTCCACTCTCTGTGACTAGGAAAAGAGAGACATCCTGTACATCTTTCACTGGAGTTTTTCCACATTTGCTGGGTCAGTTGCCAACAAAGGATGTAACCGTCCAACCAGTGCCCCCTGGTGGTGACTCTTACAAGCAGCTGTTGATTTCCCTGGCATCCTGGAAGGTGGGATTTCAGGGCAGGAAGTACCTCGGGGTACCCAGGTGGGGCTTGATAAGGGGAATCAAGCTGTAGGGTCATGTGTAACCTCCATCTCTGCTCTGTGGCCCCTGTGGTCCTCATGCTGGCACTGGGATGTCTGGTGACGGGCTGAGGCCCATTGGCTAGGTTGTTTCACCTACTTGGCTGCTCCAGGCCTCTTCCATGGTGGGTGCTCTCTGGTGGGTATTACATGTGATACTGGGATCTTCACACTGACCACTTCCACATCCCCTCACATCCTCTACCCCGAGCTTCCTTGTCCTCATCTTCCAACCTTTTTCCTTCCAGACCTCTGACCAGTCAGCCAAGCCTTTTGCTGCTGCTCATTCATCATATGTATTTTAACTTCAGAACATTTTTCTTTCCACTCAAAGGGGATGACAAGCTGCACTGTCTGTAACTCTGCCTATTTACTGGAGGGTTTTCACCTGTTTTTCAAGGTCCTCCCCTGCGTGAGGCTGTAGTGCAGCTACATTCATCTTCAGTTTGCACATACCTGGGAAGCTGACCCCACTGTAACTCAAGCCGAGGTTTTTTCTTCCTCCGTCAGCTGGTTGGGCGAGAATCCCTACAGATATCTGTATGAGCTGAGGGGGTTGCGCTAGGGCAAGGATGGTGGGGGCCGTGCCGCTTGCCTGTGCTTTCCCGTCCTGCCCATGCCCAGTCCTGGCTGTACCACCTCCACCTTACAGTAGACTGATACTGGCCTCCTGAATCCTTCAACTTAGGTCTGACAAAAGCCAGCTCACGATGGGCACTTCTGACCACATGGTCACTTGATGCCCCATGGAAGTTTGTTTTGCTTTGTTGGCTAATGTATACTTCCCTGCTGCAAATGGCATGATCTTGCTGGACAGCCCAGGGCCTCACTGGGAGTCTCCCGCAGGAGCTTGCCACCAGAGCCCAAGGCTTCTTCTCCACCATGGAAACCATCAGCACCATGGAAACCATATATGGCTTCGCTGGGCCATATAGCTCTGGGACAGCGCTGCTTGCATCTGAGTGCAGGCTGCGCCTTCCTTCCCAGGTGAAGCTCTGCAAGCTAAATGTGTTAAGTTCTTAGTGAGAGACAGAAGGAAACTGAAGTTGCTCTTTGCTGGCCCCTCTTGTGTTGCTTTGGATATTTTTATGTACCTATCTCCCAACTAACTGAGTTCCTGGAGGCAGAATTAGAATCACAGCTCCCCTACCAACAGGATCCTGGGCAAACCTCCTCACTTCTCTGAGCCCTGGTGTCCCTCTCCGGAGTCAACACACCATGGTGCGGTGAGCAGTACAAGAGGGAAAGTACGTGAGCCCCTGTGGTGTCTGCCGGTGGACAGCACTCCTTAAAGGCTGGCTGTGACCTTCTGACAAAAGATCCCCTACCCCAGCCCCAGCACTCAGTAAATCTGTGTTAATGTGTTAGTGAGTGTTGATGAGTTCATGTGACCTTGGGTCACATGTGGTTAACATGTGTGCATTTTAATAGGCTCTTTTACAGTGATTCTAATGACGCGTGGGTTGTCTGGGGGCTGTGGGGTTGTTCTCTCCAGTTGTAAACCCGCTGCTGCTCTGCTCCACATTCTTTTTGGAGTCTCCAGCCTATGCCTCCTCTGCAGCTTGGTGACCCTCCACAGCCGCCCCCTCACAAATGCTCAGAGCCCAGGACTGCAGGGTGTGTGCATGTGGTTTGAGTGGTGTGTGTGTATGTGGACGTGTGTTGTCTTTGTGCACAATGTGTGTGTATATGTGTCATTTATGTGTTGAGTGTATGTATGTGCATGTCCTAGAGTTAAGTCCCCAGAAGCAGGAAAAAGTCACAGAATGACCCTGTCTGGGTGCCATGGCCTCACCCAACACCACAGGCTCTGAGCATCCTTCGCTCCACTGCGGACAGCATGTATGCCCTGGTCTTTGTATCTCAGTGTCTAATCCAGGGCTGTGGTCAAATGGGTGCTCAATACAGAGCACTCTGCTAATTGAATGGAAAAAAGCAGTCCTAGGATGGCCTTTTCTGGGCAGTACTTCAGTGCCCTCTGGTGGATTTTTTCTGAACTTCTTACGGTGTGCCGTTAACGCCCATTCTTGGGCGGTAAGGCTCAGAAGCCTGGCCTAGCAATCCAGGCAGGCTTGGCCTCTGTTGCCGTTGGTCAGGCCTGCCTTCCACAGTGATGCTCAGTAGTAGCTGAGGCTGTGTGGGGTCATGGTTGGCATCAAGCTGGGGGTGGGGGTGGGGGTTGATGTCGGTAGACTAGATTTGAGCCTGCACAGCCCAGAAAGGCAGCATACTAGGAGAAAGACACACCATTCACTTTCTCCTCATCCCTGTCTTCTCTGCTTACCTTCTCAGGTAGAAATGACTCAACAGATGTCCCGATTCTGTTAATCTTTTTAAAGGGTACCTAAAACCAGATGACACATAAAGGTCCAAGTTCTTATACCAGGCTAATGCTTGCACACCCACATCTAATCCATCAGCAAGTCTTGTTGGTTCTGTATCCAGAACATCCCCAATCCATCCTCACTGCCAGACCATTGCCCAAGCCACCACCACCTCTGGCTTGAATTAGCCCAATAGCCTTCCAACCCACCCTCTGAGTTCTACTCTTTCTCACCTATAATCCAGACTCCATACAGCACCAGGATGTTCTTCTTAAATCTTAAATCAGATCATGTTGCCATGCCTCTGTTTAATAATGCCTCATTTGTCTGCAGTTTCACTTGAAATAAAATCCAAACTCCTTCCTGTGGCCTGTAAGTCCCTATATGGGGAATGAAGGAATGTTGCCCCTCCAAAGGGTAGAACTGGGACCGAATGGTGGGGACTGCAGAGTGTGAGCTTTGACCCATGGACGGGAGGAAAGTCTAGGCTGTGTGCCCATAGAAGAGCAGGGTCCCATCATGGAGAGTGTAGAACTGCTGCTGAGAAGATTTCTATATGGGGGTTGCCTGGAGCCTGGAGTGGATGATCTCTTGCTGCCTTCTTGCACCATAATTCTGTACCTCTAGGAATAAGAAATGTGAAGAGGAAATTCCTGCTTTATTGGTGGTAGTGAGCTAAGTAGAATTTGAGCTCAATATTTGATGGGCAGCCCTTTTGGTTGGTCAACACTTCAAATGTTGGGCAGGCCAAGTCTGCCTCCCAGAACTTCGTTCTCTTAGGCTCAGTTCTTCTCTTTTGCAGAGTTTGAGCACTCTTCTAGAAGCACACCAGAGGTTGTCCTGTAGTTTGGGGAAATAAAGATGATAGAAGCAAACTCTGCTGTCAAGAAGTTGATTCCTGGTGGATCTGGGCTGGCTTGCATTTCGGCACCTCAAGGATGCTTGAACTGCTGGGGTAAGTGTGAGGGGCAGGGCACACAGGAACAGGAGTGCAGAAGGCTGCAACCCTGGCTGGGCATCAACATCACAAAGGGAGCCATATTGTCATGGTATCTGGTGATTCCAAGTGGGGGACCCAGGCTCGAGTGGTTTTTAAAAATCCCCAGTTGGAATTAAAGATGGCGGCATGAGAGGAGAGACAGAGGCTTTCTCCTAAAACTGGATACAATTAGAAAATTTAATTGGCGCAACTAACCCTGAGAGAGCAACAGGAAAGAGGACGGCCTCAGACTGCATACACCTGGAGAAAAGAGCAGACCTCAGCGAACAGGGTACCAGTACTGCTCCCCTGGGACCCCTGACATTGCTTCAGGGGCTGAGCAGCTCCAGAATAGAGCTTCTGGACACTAGAGGGCGCCATATACAAACATGAAATGCCAAAGGAACCTTGTCCAGAGTAAAATTATTAATACAACTCCCGAGAAAGATTTAAATGATATGGACCTCGTGACTCTTCCTGAAAGGGAGTTCATCAACATTGTAATGGAGGTACGGAAAGACATCCAAGAACTCAGGAATGAATTCAGGTTGGAGATCCAATTGTTGAAGAGCACGATGGAGGGTATTAAAAGCAGGTTGGATACAGTGGAGGAGACAATAAATGAAATAGAAACTAGAGAAGAGGAATACAAAGAAGCTGAAGCACAGAGAGAAAAAAGGATCTTTAAGAATGAAAGAATTTTGAGAGAACTGTGTGACCAATCCAAGCAGAACAATATTCACATTATAGGGATACCAGAAGAAGAAGAAGAGAGAGAAAGGGATAGAAAGTGTCTTGGAGGAGGTAGTTGCTGAAAACATCCCCAATCTGGGGAAGGAGATAGTCTCTCAGGCCATGGAGATCTACAGATCCCCCTACACAAGGGACCCAAGGAAGACAACAGCAAGACACATAGTAATTAAAATGGGAAAGATCAAGGATAAGGACAGACTGTTAAAAGCAGCCAGAGGCAGAAATAAGATCACATACAAAGGAAAGCCCATCAGACTAACATCAGACTTCTCAGCAGAAACCTTACAGGCCAGAAGGGAGTGGCATGATGTATTTAATGCCATGAAGCAGAAGGGCCTGGAACCAAGATTACTTTATCCGGTGAGATTATCATTTACATTTGAAGGAGGGATTAAACAATTTCCAGATAAGCAAAAGCTGAGAGAGTTTACCTCTCACAAACCATCTCTGCAGTCTATTTTGGAAGGACTGCTATAGATGGAAGTGTTCCTAGGGTTGGATAACTGTCACCAGAGGTAGTAAAACCACGGTAGGGAGGGTGGAGCAGCTGATTGCGAGGCAAATGCAAAATTAAATTGACTATCCCCAAAGTCAATCAAGGGTAAACAAAAAGTACAGAATTTGATACCCAATATATAACGAATGAAGGAGGAAGAAAAAGGAGGAGAAATAGAAAAGAACCTTTAGATTGTGTTTGTAACAGCATACTAAGTGAGTTAAGTTAGACTCTTAGATAGTAAGGAAAGTAACCTGGAACCTTTGGTAACCACGAATCTAAAGCCTGAAATGGCAATAAGTACATACCTATCAATAATTACCCTAAATGTAAATGGACTGAATGCACCAATCAAAAGACATAGAGTCACTGAATGGATAAAAAAACAGGACCCATCTATATGCTGCTTACAAGAGACTCACCTCAAACCCAAAGACATGCACAGACTAAAAGTCAAGGGATGGAAAAAGATATTTCATGCAAACAATAGGGAGAAAAAAGCAGGTGTTGCAGTACTAGTATCAGACAAAATAGACGTCAAAACGAAGAAAGTAACAAGAGATAAAGAAGGACATTACATAATGATAAAGGGCTCAGTCCAACAAGAGGACATAACCATTATAAATATATATGCACCCAACACAGGAGCACCAGCATATGTGAAACAAATACTAACAGAACTAAAGGAGGAAATAGAATGCAATGCATTCATTTTAGGAGACTTCAACACATCATTCACTCCAAAGGACAGATCCACCAGACAGAAAATAAGTAAGGACACAGAGGCACTGAACAACACATTAGAACAGATGGGCCTAATAGACATCTATAGAACTCTACACCCAAAAGCAACAGGACACACATTCTTCTTAAGTGCACATGGAACATTCTCCAGAATAGATCACATACTAGGCCACAAAAAGAGCCTCAGTAAATTCCAAAAGATTGAAATTCTACCAACCAACTTTTCAGACCACAAAGGTATAAAACTAGATTGTACAAATAGAGCAAAAAGGCTCACAAACACATGGAGGCTTAACAACACGCTTCTAAATAGTCAATGGACCAACGACCAAATTAAAATGGAGATCCAGCAATATAGGGAAATAAATAACAACAACAACCCAAAGCCCCAACTTCTGTGGGACGCAGTGAAAGCAGTCTTAAGAGGAAAGTATATAGCAATCCAGGCATATTTAAAGAAGGAAGAACAAACCCAAATGAATAGTCTAACATCACAATTATCGAAATTCGAAAAAGAACAAATGAGACCTAAAGTCAGCAGAAGGAAGGACATAATAAAGATCATAGAAGAAGTAAACAAAACAGAGAAGAATAAAACAATAGAAAAATCAATGAAACCAAGAGCTGGTTCTTTGAGAAAATAAGCAAAATAGATAAGCCTCTAGCCAGACTTACAAAGAGAAAAAGAATCAACACACATCAACAGAATCAGAAATGAGAAAGGAAACATCATGACGGACCCAACAGAAATACAAAGAATTATTAGAGACTACTATGAAAACCTATATGCTAAGAAGCTGAAAAACCTAGAAGAAATGGCAACTTCCTAGAAAAATACAACCTTCCAAGACTGACCAAGGAAGAAACACAAAATCTAAACAAAGCAATTACCAGCAAAGAAATTGAAGCAGTAATCAAAAAACTACCCAAGAAAAAAAACCCTGGGCCAGATGGATTTACCTTGGAATTTTATCAGACATACAGAAGACATAATACCCATTCTCCTTAAAGTTTTCCAAAAAATAGAAGAGGAGGGAGTACTCCCAAACTCATTCTATGAAGCCAACATCACCCTAATACCAAAACCAGGCAAAGACCCCATCAAAAAAGAAAATTACAGACCAATATCCCTAATGAACATAGATGCAAAAATACTCAATAAAAATTAGCAAACCGAATTCAAAAATATATCAAAAGGATCATACACCACGACCAAGTGGGATTCATCCCAGGGATGCAAGGATGGTACAACATTCGAAAATCCATCAGCATCATCCACCACATAAACAAAAAGAAAGACAAAAACCACATGACCATCACCATAGATGCTGAACAAGCACTGGACAAAATTCAACATCCATTCATGATAAAAACTCTCAGAAAAATGGGTATAGAGGGCAAGTACCTCAACATAATAAAGGCCATATATGATAAACCCACAGCCAACATCATACTGAACAGTGAGAGGCTGAAAGCCTTTCCTCTGAGATCGGGAATAAGACAGGGATGCCCACTCTCCCCACTGTTATTCAACATAGTAATGGAGGTCCTAGCCACAGCAATTAGACAAAACAAAGAAATACAAGGCATCCAGATTGGTAAAGAAGAAATCAAACTGTCACTATTTGCAGATGACATGATATTGAACATAACAAACCCCAAAGACTCCACTCCAAAACTACTAGAACTGATATCAGAATACAGCAAAGTTGCAGGATACAAAATTAACACACAGAAATCTGTGGCTTTCCTATACACTAACAATGAACCAATAGAAAGAGAAATCAGGAAAACAATTCCATTCACAATTGCATCAAAAAGAATAAAATACCTAGGAATAAACCTAACCAAGGAAGTGAAAGACCTATACCCTGAAAACTATAAGACACTCTTAAGAGAAATTAAAGAGGACACTAACAAATGGAAACTCATCCCATGCTCCTGGCTAGGAAGAATTAATATAGTCAAAACGGCCATCCTGCCCAAAGCAATATACAGATTTGATGCAATCCCTATCAAATTACCAACAACATTCTTCAATGAACTGGAATAAGTAGTTCAAAAATTCATATGGAACCACCAAAGACCCCGAATAGCCAAAGCAATCCTGAGAAAGAAGAATAAAGTAGGGGGGATCTCACTCCCCAACTTCAAGCTCTACTACAAAGCCATAGTAATCAAGACAATTTGGTACTGGCACAAGAACAGAGCCACAGACCAGTGGAACAGATTAGAGACTCCAGACATTAACCCAAACATATATGGTCAATTAATGTTTGATAACGGAGCCAGGGACATACAATGGGGAAATAACAGTCTCTTCAACAATGGTGCTGGCAAAACTGGACAGCTACATGTAAGAGAATGAAACGGGACCACTGTCTAACCCCATACACAAAAATAAATTAGAAATGGATCAAAGACCTGAATGTAAGTCATGAAACCATAAAACTCTTAGAAAAAAGCATAGGCAAAAATCTCTTGGACATAAACATAAACAACTTCTTCATGAACATATCTCCCCAGTCAAGGGAAACAAAAGCAAAAGTGAACAAGTGGGACTATATCAAGCTGAAAATCTTCTGTACAGCAAAGGACACCATCAATAGAACAAAAAGGTACCTTACGGTATGGGAAAATATATTCATAAATGACAGATCCGATAAAGGCTTGACATCCAAAATATATAAAGAGCTCACGCACCTCAACAAACAAAAAGCAAATAATCCAATTAAAAATGGGCAGAGGAGCTGAACAGACAGTTCTCCAAAGAAGAAATTCAGATGGCCAACAGACAAATGAAAAGATGTTCCACATCGCTAGTTATCAGAGAAATGCAAATTAAAACTACAATGAGGTATCACCTCACACCAGTAAGGATGGCTACATTCCAAAAGACAAACAACAACAAATATTGGTGAGGTTGTGGAGAAAGGGGAACCCTCCTACACTGCTGGTGGGAATGTAAATTAGTTCAACCATCGTGGAATGCAGTATGGAGGTTCCTCAAAATGCTCAAAATAGAAATACCATTTGACCCAGGAATTCCACTTCTAGGAATTTACCCTAAGAATGCAGCACTCCAGTTTGAAAAAGACGGTTGCACCCCTATGTTTATCACAGCACTATTTACAATAGCCAAGAAATGGAAGCAACCTAAGTGTCCATCAGTAGATGAATGGGTAAAAAAGATGTTGTACATATACACAATGGAATATTATTCAGCCATAAGAAGAAAACAAATCCTTCAATTTGCAACATGGATGGAGCTAGAGGGTATTATGCTCAGTGAAATAAGCCAAGTGGAGAAAGACAAATACCAAAGGATTTCACTCATCTGTGGAGTATAAGAAGAAAGGAAAAACTGAAGGAACAAAACAGCGGCAGAATCACAGAACCCAAGAATGGACTAACAGTTACCAAAGGGAAAGAGACTGGGGAGAATGGGAGGTTAGGGAGGGATAAGGGCAGGGAAGAAGAAAGGGGGGTATTATGATTAGCATGTATAATGTTGAGGGTGGGGGAAAGGGGAGGGCTGTGCAACACAGAGAAGACAAGTAGTGATTCTACAGCATCTTACTATGCTGATGGACAGTGACTGTATTGAGGTTTGTGGGGGGAACTTTGGGTAGGGGAGAGCCTAGTAAACATAATGTTCTTCATGTAATTGTAGATTAATGATAATAAAATAAAACAAATAAATAAACAAATAAATAAGAATCCCCCATTGATTCTAAGGTGAATAAGTTTGTAGACTCGTGGCTTAGTTGGGAAGAGCTTCATCTTTGAGACACCTGGATTAGGACCTCAGCTTTTCCACTCGATAGCTGGTGCATCTACTTTTTTAGTCCTGTGAATGGGCAGTAGGAGGAACAGGAAGGAGGGAGGAAGAGAGCAGTGTACCTAGCCAGAGAATACCACGGTGGGGTGGGGTGTCTTGGCAAATGGCCACAGCTATACCCCAAGCCACGGGTGCAGGCATGGGCACCCGCTCAGTCCAGTTTCCATTTCTAGAGCACCTGCTCCCAGGGTTATTGTAGAAGGAGCCACGATGGAGCCTTTATGTAGGGAACACAGTAAATTCTTACAAAACATCATGGATCTTCACAGCTGCCCAGTGAGGTGGGTATTATGACTACTCCCACTACAGAGAAAGGAATGGGTGCACTAAGAGTTAAGTAGTGTGTTTAAGGCACCTGAAGTTAGGTACTGCACTGAAATTAGAATGCAGACCTGTCTCAAACAAAATCCTAGAATGAGTCTTGCTTATCTACTGTCCAGCGTAAAAAACAAAGTATCATAGACACAGTTGAAGGCACTGTGTACCCTTGCCAATCCCTTTACCTCTCTTCCGTACAACCACTCTCCTGAATTTGGTACTTGTCGTTTTCATGCATCGTTATATACCTTTACCTTACATGCAGGAATTCATAAACAGTACTTAGTATCCTACTGCATGTTTAGAACCTCTTACAGTGTCATAGTAAAGAAGTCCTCCCTCAAATTGCATTTTTCTCTCAAATTGCTTTTGACATTTACCCATGTTGATATATATATATATATAATTAATGTATTATCAACACCTTTTATTTTTTATTTTATTTTAAAATTGAGATATAATTGACATACAACATTATATTAGTTTTAGGTCTACAACATAATGATTTGGTATTTGTATATATTTTGAAATGATTACAGTACATCTTGTTAACATCCATCACTGTGTAGTGATTTTCTTTTTGTGATGAGAACTTTTAAGATCTTTCTTTCAGCAGCTTTCAAATATACAATTCATTATTGTTATCTGTGGCCATCATGCTGTACATTATATCTCTAGGACTTATTTATCGTATAACTGGAAGTTTGTATCTTTTTGACCACCTTAACTCATTTTGCCCCCTGGCCTCTCCCCCAGTCTCTGGCAACCACCAGTCTGTTCTCTGTGTCTATGAGTTGTTTATTTTTTAGATTCCACATCTAAATGATGTCAGACAGTATTTGTTTTTCTCTTCCTGACTTATTTCACTTAGCATAATGCCCTCGAAAGTCCATCCATGTCACAAATGGCAGGATTTCCTTCTTTTTTGTCTGAATAATATTCCATTGTGTGTTGTGTGTATACATACACATATATATATTGCATTTTCTTTATCCATTCATCCATCAATGGACACTTAGGTTGTTTCCCTGTCTAGCTACTGTAAATTATGCTGCAGTGAACATAAAGGGTGCAGATATCTTTTTGAGATAGTGATTTCATTTCCTGTGGATAAATACTTGAAGTGATATGATTTACTGGATCATATGGTAGCTCTAGTTTAGTTTTTTGAGGAAGCTCAATCTTGTGTTCCATAGTGACTGCACCAATTTTACATTCTCACCAACGGTGCACAAGGGTTCCCTTTTCTCCATACCATCCCTAGCATTTATTCTCTTGTCTTTTTAATTATAGCCATTCTAACAGGTGTGAGGTGGTATGATAATGAATTGCATTTCCCTGATGATTAGTGATGTCAAGCACTTTTTCATGTACCTGTTGGCCATCTGTATGTCTTTGGGAAAATGTCTGTTTAGATCCTCTGACCATTTTTAAGTCAGATCATCTGTTGTTATCAACACTTCTTGAAATCTATGACTCTGTTAATGGAACTTTGCTCTCAAGGTTGCTCTCAATTTTTTATTATTATAGGTAATGCTGCTCCAGCCTTTTTTGGGGGGTACCCTTCTGCACACACATGAGAGTTTCTCAAGGGTGTACACCCAGGATATAAATTGAGCTGAGGGCATTGTGCTCCTCAAATCCACTCCTCAGTTTATGTATGAACAGCGTGCAGAGTTTCTGTTGCTCTATGCCCTCACCCCCACTTAGTATTGCCAGATTTTACACGTTCAAGTCTACTTTCTTGTTCTGTGTTTAATAACCTTTGTGGTAAGAACAACAGAAGAATTGTTACAAAGAAATGCATCTAGACTATGTTCTTAACTTTTGAGTCCTCAGCAAAGTCTGGATGGAGGTTGCTAAGGCAAGCTGTGCCATTATTAGTTCAGAACATCTTGCTATGAAATATGGAGCGAGAGACAAGAAGCACACTAGGAAATTGGACAGGCTCGTTGGCTATCTCCACCAACAATCTGCTCCAAGGCATCATTCGTTCATCTTGACCTTTTGTTCTAGGGAATCAAAAAGGGGCCCAGACTTCTAGTTTATCTGGGGTGATCACAGTTCATGACAGTCATCTCAGTGAAATCACCAATCAATCAGACTGCTCCAGGAGGAGGGATGACTCTGGCACCTCTGACTCGTCCTTGTGTTCAGGATTGAAGGACAGATTATGCAGTCACCCTAGGCATGAGTGACAATTCAGATCAATTTCCTTGCAGAGTAGTCACATTTCTGATACTCTGCTGTGGTCAGTGTGGTATGACTGAGGGCCAGAGAGCTGTGTATTACAAATCACAGGGGAAGAATTGTACTTGTGCCACAACAACAAGGCTTAAGTTGGCATTTGGAACCCTCAGGAACTCTCAGACAGTCAGTGGACAGCAGCCCAGAAACCCTTTCCCTGAGAAGTTCTGGTGCTCTCACTGTGAAGTCCTGGCTATGTTTCTTGGTCACTACCCATGGGACAGCCAGCTCCAAGGCAGGTGGTGCCAGGTAGCCTGGCAGGTATTCCCCCTCCCAGGCTCCTCAAGGTCAGAATCTGTTCCAGGCCACCAGACAGTGCTCCCTGCCAGCCCTTTCATGAAAGCAGTTCCTGGATGGGCTTCATGAGCTGTGCCAACTCCTGTGACAACACCTCCTGGAATAACAAAGGGATCCTTTGTGGGCAGCTGGCTCCAGCTAACAGCTTGTGGATGGTGGGACTCCCTCTGGCACTTTCTTTGCTAGACAGCCTCCACTCCCATCCATTCAGTTCAAGACAATCTGGGATCCTAGATAGATAATGGGGCCATTTGATAAACCTGAAGAGGTAGGTCAGGGCAGCCTTCCAATGTGAAAACTTCCGGAGGAAATGAAGGGCACAATGGGCGATCTGCTGTGGGAGACAGCTCAGCGGGTCCCTGCCAGCATTGTGGCACCTCCTGAGTGGAGGCCTCTGCTCAGCAATGTGCCCACACGACAAAAGTTCATCCTTAGAAATAAGTCCATGCTGGGCTTCCAACTGAACAGTCTCAGCAGCCTAGCCTCTTATTTTAAAAAGCAGGTCTGTTCAGGATTACTCCTACCAGCGGTGATTCAAGACTACCTTGGGGGTCACCACCTCCACGAAGTCTTTGCTGAGCTGTCCCCACCCATGCCTTGGCCCAGATGATCGTGCACTCTCTTGCTTTTGTATGATCCATTGTGAGTGTGTATGTGTGTTTGTGTACATGCACATATCCATGCCTATTACAGCACAATTACTCCCTCAAGGACAGTGGCAGTTTATTACTTATTTAATGCACTAGGAGATCAATAAAAGTTCGTTAAATGAAGAAATGAATCAATCCTTCACCTAGAAGAGGTTAGTCCCAGAAGCAGACTGGATAGAGGAACTCAAATGATATTGTCCAGTCTCTTTGCTTTCTGTCTTTTTTCTCTGTCTCATTTTATGTTATGCAGACAAACTATCTCCATGTTTGGGATGGATGGTCACCAGCAAGCCCCAGTTCATAGCATTTCAGCTCTGGGAAGTAAAGTCAGCTCCATGGTCTCCCCCCTAGTCTCTGGACCACCCTGGGGGCTACTGAGTGGGGCACACTGACTGGAGGGGGATCTGGTAGAGTCACATGATTGGACTGGTTCAGCTCCCCAAAGTGGGGGGATTAAGGTGATCCTGAAGAAGCAAAATGTCAGACATCCAGAGCCACAGCATTGAAGTTTGAGGAATTTCTAGGAAGGCAGATTCTCAACTGGAGACCAGGACTGCTCTACTTGGAGGGATGACTCTGGCCTCTCTAATAACTGCAGGCTGAGGAGTTTGGACCCAGCCAGGTTTTACAAGGACCATCTCTGCATGAATGGCAAGTGGTTATATCTTCAGACTCTGAACATCACTAAGAGGGTGTTTATTAAGGACCTACTAAATGCCAGGAACTGTGCAGGCCTGGGGTCATTCATCAGCAAACCAGATGCAATCCCTCCCCTGAGCACAGCCTTGCCTGACCTCCCATGCTTTATAACATTGTACATTTATTCTGCATACATTGTAAGAACTGAATCATGTCAAAAATTATTTTCCCTGCCAGATTGGAAGCTCCATGAAGGCTGGGACCCTACCTATCTCGCTCATTGTTGTATTCCTCTAGGAAATGGAAATCCTCCCACTCCCAGCTCTTTTCCTCACTCCCTGCCCCCAGGGATGCTCATTTGCTTAATCTGTTTCCAAGGTCCAATGGGGACAGGGTCACTGTATATTCAATCCCACCTACATCCCTGTGCCCTTCTTCTCTGTCCTTTGCATGAACCACTGGATCATTAAGACTGCTAGGCCCTCCCATGCAGGCTGACATCTTCTCCTCTCCTGTCTTTCCATCTGAGCACCAGGGCACTTGGAAGAGCCCCTCAGTTGGTTAGGGGTAACTGTCTGTGCTGGGTAAGGTTCCAGTCTGTGCTGGGAGGCTGAAAAAAGTGCCCCATCTGCTCAGAGAAGCCTGCCTTGGGGGAGTCATGCACTCACCCAGCTAATAATAAAGTGGCATGTTGGTTTTTCATTTATTTTTATCCTCACAGCCTTGGGAACTTTATGGAAAGAGGGATAACTGGAGCGCAAGGTTTGGCCATTCCTATGTCCTCTGGTCAATTCCATCTGCTGGACCTTTCACCTCATTTAACTCTGGCTCAGTGAATAAAGGAAAGAAGGAAGGAAGAAACGTACAAGCCAGAGCTGACTTCTACCCTGTAGTCCTGTCCATGATGAAGGTTTGTTTCTGGGGGATGTATAATAGCACAGTAAAAGATGGTGCAAACCCTTGCCTTTGTTCTCCTGCGCACAGTCCACACACCGTGCACTGGTTACTGTTGTCACTGCAGTTCTGGGCTTCATCTTGATGCGCTTTGAAAAGTCCCTATCAGTCTGCAAGTAAGTGGTGGTGTAAACTCCCATAGTGGAAGGTGAAGGGATGTCAGGTGTGCAACATTTTCTTGGCCCACAAGTAGTCTCCAGATCTAATAAAAAAATCTCTTAAGCTGCCCATACACTGCATTCACAGCAACTCTACAGGCTGGGCATTGTGCCTTCTTATTTTACCAAAAGGGTACACTAGAAATTGTGTAATTTCACAGAGCACCCAGCACTAGTAATGGTCATAATTAACATAAATTAATAATAGTAAACAGCACTGCCATTTATTGAAGACCTACTTAGAGTGTGCTAGGTACTCCGGTTGGCCTTTCACACATCTCCCTAACTTCATACTCCCAGCTGTCCCATGAGGTGTTGCTGTTTTACAAGTGAGGAAACTGAGAATCAGAGAGATGAGGTGACTCGCTCAAGGTCGCAAAGCTGATGAGGGGTGGGGGATCCCTCATATTGGAAGCCTCGCCGAAGCTGGTCCTCTCACACTCTTCTCCTTCCAGCTGGGAGCAGGAGGTGCGTGGAGGATCCTGTGAGGAGCAGTAGGACCCAGACAGGTCTGGCAAAATGCATTCTGAGAGGGAAAAAGTTGTTAGGTGTGAATCTAGCATGGTAGCTTCAGAAAACAGGGAGAAGAAAACGCCTCATTTGTACTGAGCCTAGGACCGATCAGGTGCCATTTTTGGCTGGGCTGGGAATGAAGCCTGGGATGAAACTGACCAGAGCCAGTCCCAGAGCAGCTGCTGGGGAGTGGGGACAAGTGCAGAGAAGGGGCGGACTTTCTGAGGACCCTTCCCCTCCTGAGGCAGGCACAAAGGCCCCGCACTGCCCAGAGACTGAGGCAGGGCCTGGAGAAGGCCTCTGGCTCTGCAGAGGAAGGCAGAGCCCCCGGCAGGACCCGCTGACCCTGGTGGTCCTGACTGGGCCTCTGTAGGGGTCTTTCTATGTCAGGTGAGGAGGGGAGGAGAGGGCGCAATGCTAGACTAGCAGGCATTGTTTTAAAAAGCAAATGTGACTTATTCTTCTGTTCAAAACCTTAAAATCCATCAGGGGCTTCTTATATACCTCTCGCTAAACTCCAAACTCCTTAACATGGCTGGGTAAGCCCTATGCAATGTGGCTACTGCTGACCCCACCAGGGACTCCTGGACTGTCCTCCCAACACATATTTTATGATCTCCCTATCTCCTCCCAACATTAGACCCACCTGTTCTTTTAAAATACATCAGTGCCCAGGCCATGCCCCAGACTCTTGGGGAGGCACCCCTCATTTTCAAAAATTCCCCAGTGGTTCCATTGTGCTCCTAGCACCAAGAAGCCCTGCTTTTCCCTGTGTTATCTTCTCCTGGCCCCGCTGTGGTCTCAGATCAGTGTTTGCCTCATTGGGAAGCCTTCTGTGACCCCTGTCTTGGAGTTCCCCTCAGCAGGGTGGGCCAGTACCTGTCTGTGCCTGTGGCCTATGGCACATAGGAACTGTCCAATAAATGGGCTGAAATGTTAAATAGTAGGTGAAAACCTGTCTCCCCAAACATTTCCTGTAGTCCCTGATATTACCTCCTTCTTAACTAAATGTGAAATCCCCAGTATTATCCATTTTTTAACTTTCCCCAAATGTCTGTGGG
The DNA here is from genome assembly GCF_030020395.1 of Manis pentadactyla. Classification (NCBI taxonomy): domain Eukaryota; kingdom Metazoa; phylum Chordata; class Mammalia; order Pholidota; family Manidae; genus Manis; species Manis pentadactyla. Next base: position 114,654,284 of record NC_080019.1, read on the forward strand.
TATTGGTTCTTGATTAGCACTTCTGGATCCCCCTGGATCCTCACTGTCCCCTGAGCAGGAGCTGGCTCTCTGTTCCTGCAAACATTAGTGTTTCCCCAAATAGCTCCTAGAAAAGGAAGTGCGCTGTTCCACAAGAAAAGACAGTTTGCAAACAAGAGCTGTGCACAGGCTCAAAGGCAACTGAAGCGTCCCCTCAGTGGGAGATGTTTAAAGCGCCTCCACTGAAGATCATAGAGAGGTTTAGTCAATATGTCATAAATTTCCTCCTCTACCCTTCCTCGAGGGAAGCCGGAATCCAGCTCTTGTCAGAAGCCACTGACTAGCTGCAAGAGAGTGGTGGGGACGGTCCAGGTCAGACCAGAAGATGATGATGGTGAGGAGCAGCCGACAGGGCATTAACTGGCTTTGGAAGAGCTAAGGGCCTTGTCCTGGTCCAAACAACCTTTTGGAGGCAGTTTCCAAAAGCAACTGTGGAGGAAGAGGCCTGCATCTTTCTCACCTGTGAATGGATGCCTCAGAAATGGTGGAAGGAGCCAGGAATCCGTGGGGCATCCTTGTCCCACCAAGTGCGCAGGGCCTGCAGGGAAGCCATGCTGCCTGCCTCCTGGGGCTTGGGAAGGTGTCCAGGTGCAAGGAAGCTGCATTTCCCCGGCTCTGCCTCATGGAGAGGGGGTGCTGATGCCTGGTGGGGATCCAGGAAGAGGGGTGGCTGCCAAAGCACTGGGTGGGGACAACTAGGCTTTATTGCATTTCTGGCTCCATTGACTTTCCATCTCTGAGCTCAGTTTTCTCATCTGAAAATCAGACTTTTGTTGGACCAGGTGTCAACTAGCCTTGCCTTCTGGGGCTGGTGAGAATACGGGGTTAACAGAGGGAGAGAAAAGTGCAAGAGTGGTTGTGACTCAAAGAGAAAGCCAGGGACTAAAGGCTCTGTTGGGGGGTCTGGCATGTCTGCACATGGCATCAGGTTCTAGACTGGAGGGCCAACCCATCAAGGAGGGGCGGAAAGACTCCTCTGCGCCTTGAATGAGACCCAGATGAGGAGCTTTAAAAGTCTCACAAATAGGTTTCACTTCATGTGCCAAACATGATAGATAGACAAGGTAGACAAGGGCCGTCTGCAGCCTCACACTGAGGAATTAGCTTATAATCGATGAATGATGTCTGCCACAGGCTTGGAAAGAGGAGGTGGCAGCATGAATAACATATATTTGCTATACTCACTGATTCATTCAGTAAATTGTTATTGAGAGACTCCTTCATGCAGGGCACCAGTCTTTAAACTGGGGATTTAGTGGTAAATAAGACAAGCCTCTGTCCTTAGGAAGCTTACATTTTAGAAGGGGATGCAGGCAATACACATGTAGACAAATCACATAATGCTAAATAACAAGTAATAATTACATAATACTAAATGCTAAGTATAAGGAAAATAAAATAGTGCAATGAGATAGACAGTGATGGTGTAGGGGAGAAGGGAGGAGTGGTCTGGGAGGTGACATTTAGGTGGGGACCTAAATTCTGAGAGGAGGCAGCTCTGTAAGAGCTGGAAGAGCATCTAGGCACAAAGAACAGCCAGTGCAAGGGCCCTGAGGTGGTACCTCCAAGGGACAGAGACCACAGCTGAGGTTGCTCAGATGTCAGGGAGGGGGTCAGTAGAGGAGATGTGGGAGTGGTGCAGTCTGCTGTCTGCACAATGAACCCATTTGGATATCTGACAGACCTCCCACACTTAACCAGTCCAGAATGACATCCTCAGTCCCCATCTCCCATGCCCTGCAACCAAACTACTCCTCCCCAACTCTTTACTTCTCTTCCCATAAATGACCCCCTGCCCTATTGCTCAGACCACTGTGCTACAGCTGAAGCCTGTCATTATCAACTCTTGCCTGTGGCCTCCTCACTGGTCTCCTTGCCTCTATCCTGGTCTTCAATTGAAGCCCCAAATGCACTCATCAAGCCAATCCCACAGTAGCTTACTGCCCCAAAGCTCTCTTTTCCAAGTCTTGTCTTTCTTGAAACTACTCCCAGCCCACATATTTATTATCTTTTGAAAAGATAAGGAGATTAAGCCCCAGTGCAATTCATACTCATTCCCCTAGTTGTACTCAGACTGACAGTGTTTCCAGGGAATTTCTGGGGACTGGGCGTTAATTATAAGTGGGACTATTTATCAGGTACCTGCAGAGCTCCTGCTGCTGTGGGCAGAGCAACATAAGGGCTCTGCAAGGGAGGCATGATTATCATTCCACCTTCATCCCTGCAGACATTTGGACTCAAAAAGGTTTAACTTCTTATCATAAGTCCCCCAGCTGGTAAATGGCTGAGCCAGGATTTGGATGCAGGTCTCTCTGATGCCAAAGCCCAAGTTCTTGCTTCGACATGAAACTTCTTCCTTGGATTAAATGGGTGAAGGATGACAGTCTCACAAAGGGGCACCTTGACCTCAGTCCAGATGTGTTCCCTTCTATCCAAAGCAAAGAGCCTGCTCCCTGTGTTCTTTGGCTCCTCCTAGTCTGGAAAGATAAAAGGGTTAGGATCATGCTGCTGACTTAGCCCTGAAGAGAGGGAGGTAGCCCAGTCCCCTAATCTGGCCTGGCTCTCAGTCCTTGTCTCTCCACCTGCTCCCCTCTCACATCTGTTCTGTTGCCTGGTGGTCACCTTCCTGCCCTAGGCCGTGGTAGCCAGTAGGCAGGTGCCTTTCAGCCTGTCAGCCTCTTGACCAGGAAGCATTCCCGTGGGAACCATGGTGGCAACGTCTGGCGAGTTTGGGCCCTCTGTTACCTGCTGGCCCTGCTGCCTCTGCTATCAGTTCCAAGAACAAAGAAGCTCGGTGCCTGCCGTCCAGCAGGCTGTGTTTGTCCAGGGCGAGGCCTAGTCTGGCACTGATGCTGAGCAAACAGGAGTGCCAGCCTCACAGATCTGCCTTACAATGATCAGGGCTTCAACTGGGAGGTGTTGTTGCCAGGCCACCTGCCGAAATATACCTCACCCAGCTCCAAACAGCACCCCAGGCAGAGGGAACCGTAGGGCAAGCAGTCTCGGCCTTCTGGGCCCCAGGCTTTCCAGCTCTACAATGGAGGAGTTGAACAAGGTAATCTCTAAGATCCCTTTTGTGGTCTAGAGCTTTGAATGATGTTGCTGGAAGTCTCTAGGGCTTGAACAGATCTGGAGGCTGAAGTGCCTGGGCAGTGGGGATGGAATCTCTGTCTCATGGCACCCCCTCCACCACTCCAGCCTCACGTACCCACACGTTCCTCTGTCTCCAGCCAAGAGGATCGATGTCTCTTAGAGCAATGTCCTCAAGTACTGGATCTATGACCTCCCTTACCCTAATGGAGTTTCCAACAGTGGAACTAGGGTACTTCATGATCAGAGAATAAGTATGACTGTCTTGTTTCTGAGAACACCTAGAACCTGATCCCTCACTCTCTGCCCACAGAAATCTTAGGGTGGCTGGGAAAAGCTCAGAGGGATCATGGAGGGATGCTTCTCCAGTTAGGATAGTGAGAGGCTTCATGGTGATAGTGATTCTCAGATATTAGGGTACATCAGAGTCACCTGGAATGCTTATTAAAAATGCAGAACCATGGGCCCCGTAGTGCAGAGATTCTGCGTCCCAAAATCCAAGGTGGGGTGGATACTCAGGATTCTGAGTTTTTAACAAGCACCTAGGTGTTCCTTAGGGCTCTGGTGAAATTGAATGAGTGAGTCTAAAAACTATTAGGTCCTGGATTCAAATCCCACTCCTGCCACTTATTAGCACTGTGACTTTGGGCACTAAGATGTCAATTTTGCTTGTAAAATGAGGCTATAGAATTTACCTTTTAATAAATAAGACCTATTGTTTCATCGTGTTTATTGTGCTTTGTGAATGTTTGTCGAACAAATGGGGGACAAGTCCATTTGCCCAATCCAGAAGCTTGGGGGATTCTCCTTCATGTCTCCATCTACTACATATCTATCAACTGTTCATTCACAAACCTCATGAACCCTGCCTCCTAAAACATCGTAGACCTGCCACTTCTGTCCAACCCCACAGCCGTCACTCCAAGCCAAGCTGTCACCTTCCTCTGCCTGACCACTGCACAGCTTCCTCTTTGATCTCCCGTTTCCACACTTGCCTCCTCCCATTATCCTTCCCAGAGCAGCCATGCTAATCTGATAAAATAATACCTCTGCTTCAATCCCTAATTCTTAGGAAGGTGTTATGCATCTTTAAAAAATTCCTTTGGTCCCCTACACCTACTTCTAAGCCTTTCAGTCCCTTTCAGCCTCTAACTCTACACTCAAGATATTTTGAACTTATTTCAGATTCCTCCAACAAGTATCAGTCTCTCTTGCTTCTGGGACAAAGGTGTGAGCTTTGCCTGGAACAGCCACCCACCCTCCCCAAACATACATTCTTCAGCTACTGCTCTATCATATTTCAGCTTCAATGTCATTTCCTCAGGACAAAACATAGCCGCCCCTTACATGTGCTCTGGCAACTCTGTTATTCCCCCGTAGTAATACCTGTTACACTCTGCTGGGATGACTTCATGCCTGCCTCTACCACTAAGTAGCTCCAAGAGAACACAAACCTCTGTTTTGCCATTGCTGTAGCGCCAGCAGTTACTAGAGTCTTTGACTCAAAGAATAATTAAATACACGGCTGAATGAATGAATAAACACATAAACCAGCGGGAAGGCCCTGGTCACAGGATATGTCGCAGAGGGCGCTTCCCTGGTAGCACCTAAATTGAGTTTAGGGTCTGGACGTTCCTGGAGAAAAGACAGCCACACGGGGAAGACCCTGGGCACGTACAGGCCACACGGGGGCGCCCCAGGCTCGTTGTATGTGGATGGTACCTCCTCGAACTGAGGTTCTTTCACTAAAGGCCAATGGGCGACAGGAGGAGGGGTTCTCCCTCTGATGGACAGTATAGCTCCGCCCAATCTAATTCATCTTTTCCGTGGCCCCGCCCACCGCGGGCCTCGGGACCCTGAGGATGGGTCTGACAGAAGCACCGCCAATTGAACTCCCGCAGAGCGCTCTGGAGGCCGGACCAGTGCGCCCTGCTGACTGTGAACGGACGGCCAGGGGTTATGGGCGGGGCATCAGCGTTGACAGGCAGGCGTCCGGTCCCGCCCCTCTCGTCCAGAGCGGCCGCGCCAGCGCGGGAGACAGCAGAAGTGAGTACGTGAGCGGCGCCGCGAGATCTTCGCTCGAACCCCGGACGGCGCGCGCACCCGGAGCCCGGGATCCGAGTCCGGCCCGCGGCGGACCGCCGGATTACTGTACACCCGAACTACGACCACTTGAGCCCTCCCGCCCCGGCTCGCCTCCCCGAGTCCTCCGGCTGCAAGCTCTCCAGCGCCCAGGATCCTTCTGGACCGGTCCGTCCTGATTCCCTAGGGACCAGCCTTTCCGCATCCGCAGCACCGCTGGGCTCGCGGCGCTCGCTCGGACCCGGAGTCTCCCGCTGGGGATACACCGCCTTCGGCCCGGATCTCCCGGGATCGTGCGCGCGCCTCTCTCGGAGTCCCCGGAGCGGACCTTCTCCGGTGTCCGCAGCCCGCCGGCGCGGCCCGGCGCGGCCCGGCTCGGCTCCTGCAGTCGCCCGCCATGGCCCGAGCCCGCCCGCCGGGGCGCCTGCAGCTGTTCCCGCCGCTGCTCCTGCTGATGCTGCCCGCCGGCTGCCCGGCGCTGGAAGGTGAGCGGCGGGCGCGCGGGGCCGGGCGCACGTCGGGGACGCTCAGGTGCCGCGCCGCCCCAGGGCTCGAGGACGGGGTGGGGAGCACGTCCCCGGAGGCCCCAGCTTGCTCCCAGGCCGGCAGTCCCCGGGTGGCGCGCTCACGGGCAGCTCGACTGAGGTTGAGCGTCCCCGAAAGTCATGGCCCCGCCGTGAGCGTTTGTGGGAGTACCCCGCATCCCGGCAGAGAAGCGGTGCCCTCGGCACCTCGCGAGGAGGGAGAGAAGTGTGGGCGACCTACCGGCCAAGACGGGGGTGCTGAGGCTGCTGCGGGGCTATGGCGGTGGGGGCGAAGCGGGACCCCAGGTTGGGGGACGGTGTTGGCTAACCCGTTGGAGTTAGCCGAGAGTGCGAGTGCGAGCTCCCCGCTTTGTCAGGGGATGGCTGCGGGGGTGGAGAAGCGGGGGCCTCTGACTGTGTGTGGCTTACGAGCGCCAACTGCGCACAAGCGTTGCACATTGCTCGGTGGCTCTCCTCCGCCTGCTAGCAGGACTCCGGAGCGCCCGGGTCTCCCCTGAACCCCTGAAGTTGTGGCGTTTGTCCCGGGTAGCTCAGAAACCGGTTGGGTTTGCACACCAGAGGGGAAAGGGCCGGTTTCACAAAGGGTTCTGTGAAAGCTGTGCCAACGTCGTGTTGAGGGGGTAGACCGACTTCTAAATAACTGTACTTGGATGAACAGCCCAAGTGTTGTTGGCCCTGATGGGAGAGCTCACAAACATGCCAACTTGACATAAGCCTTTGGGGGACAGGCTCTGACAAGGATCACAAACAATAGACACACACACACTTCCAAAAACTGCCATTAAATGAAAGAAAGATCTTCCTTAATGTGGAGGGAAGGACATCATAAAAATTGGGGGAAATTGGAATATAGGCAGTGCTTATTTTTGGCATCTACAACAAATCTAGTCACTGTCTTAATTTAGAAACAAAAACATGAATTCTGTGTAACTTGGTTTGTTCATATGTTCACAATCGGTAACCTTAAAGGTTGGAAGGAAAGAATACAGTGCTGAGGGAAAGATGTCTTCTGATGCTTTCTAATTTTCTCCAGGGGAAAAATATTCCTATGAGTCCCCACCCCCTTTTATCTTGGGGCCCACTGGTGCTGACAGACCAATTCACACGGGGTGGACACATGCAAATCTAGACAGACACACCAAGGTCGCGCCCACATGTGTGTGATAGGATCACAGGCGTGAGAAACCAGTGTGGGGCTTTGTTGTTGATTGCCTCCAGGGTGTGAGCCAGGGAGCCTATTGGAGTTCCCAGGTTTGTGTCTGTGTCTAAGCCCACAAGAGGCACAACAGGCACACGCGTTTATGGGGTTGTGTGTGCCAGGCCCAGGGCCCTTGTTGTGGGGGGGGCTGAGAGTGGGGTGGGGGTGTGTATGGCTTGGGTCAGGTAAGCAAGAGCTACCTGAAGAGGCTCTCCGTCCTCCGTCCCTCCCTTTCCTCCTACTTCACACTCCTCACTATCCGCTGGACCCTCTAGACCTCAGAGGGAGGCAGGCCCTCACTGGGAGCTGGCAGTCCAGGCCTCCTGGCCAAGGAACTGAGGGCTGACCAGGAGGCAGAGACTGATCAGCGGTAGCAACCCAGGAGAGACAGGGCTCTGGAGCTGCTCTCCAGCCAGGTGGGTGGTGGTTGGGTGGCCAGGCCAGTGTAGGGTGCTCTGAGAAGGAGGAGTGCCTCCCGAGTGTGACTTTCACCAGCTCCTTCACTGTTGCCGTACCTCACACCTCAGGGTCTTCAGTGTGTGTGTGTGTGTGAGAATGAAGGGAAGAAGAGAGATGCTTCAGGGCGCTGACCCCAGCCCAGAGGTGCACTGCCTGCCTTCCAGTCCTCCCTCACTGTAAGACAGGATGGTAATAGCGCCTACCTCTTAGGGCCAGCGAAGTTAATGGGTGTCAGGTGCTTAGCATACAACCATTGTTATTCAGGGATTAATTTATTATTACCCTGGGTCTCCTCCTCGGGGAGCTTCAGAACCAAAACTGGTGTGTGCTCTTACTAGAGGGAGGACTGGTGTGGAGGGAAGGTTGGTCTGAGAAGGAAGTTGCCCCCCACCCCACCTCTATCTCCCTTCAGCTCTGGAAGGGGAAGGGATGAGATGGGACGAAAGGGGAGCTGTCACTGACTTCTTCCTGTACCCCATCCCCATTCTGGAGCTTGAAAGGTGGGATGGATGGACTTGGAGGTCCTGCACTGAGACCAAGTCAGGGCTAGGTGGAACCCCCAACACTGAAAATTCTCTTCAGCCCCCCAAGCTTTAAAGGTGGGGGATCTAACCTTCCATTTGGCTTTGCCAAGATTTGGTTTGCTTTTGGCACTTCACATCTGGAGGGCATTATATTAAGGCCGAGGGTCCCTGAGCTGTGTGTGATGCCCCTCATGAAAACACTGGTCAGACACTGTCTAGCATTGCTTTTACTCCCTGCACACTTGGGGTTCACCAAGACTGCATCCAAGGATCTCAGCAGTTTTCCACAAGGATGAAGCCTGGGTGGGTCTTTGCTTATCTTCCCTGGTTGAAGAGCTACCCGCACCCCATTGATCCCCCTACCTGGGCCCTCCCTCCCTCACTGCTCCCCCTACACAAATTGCCCTCTGATTATCCTCAGTCACAGGGAAACAGGGGCACCTTGTTGCTCACTCCTTTTGAGTGATATTCCCAGTCCCTCAATCTAAGACCTTTCTCCCCTGAGGACCACGGATGGGTGTGGGTGTGGAAGTGGGACCAGAAGGTGAGCAAACCAGGAGGAAGGGCATGGGGGCCATCAGTCTCAGAGGCAGCAGCAGTGGCTGCAGAGTAGGTGGCAACTGAGGAAGACAATGGGCCCTGATTTCTGGGGCTTGCTCACTTGTTTTGATTTGCCTCTGGCCCGCCCCCTCCCCACCCCATCCTTGTTTATTGTGAGCTGACACTTCAGAGCTACCAGTGAGGGACAGTGGCAGGTATTTGGGGGAACCAGTTTGCTTGTCCCTGCCTTCCCTTTAGCCAGAACTGCTGCCACTGCCACTGTGGCCTCAGCGGCGGTGAGCCGAAGCTAAAGCTGCTGTGGGCAAGGTCTCAGCCACCCTGCCTTACACTAATTAGACAGCATGAAGAGGCTGAATCACCAGGCCTGCATAGTTTGAAAATTGTAACCCTGCCTGTTGTGCTGAGTCAAACTGGTTTGTCGGGATTGGGCAGCTGGGGGGTGGGGGAAGGGAGACTGGGTACAGCTGGGCACCTGACAGGGTAGGAGAGGCCCCCTGCCCCAAGGGTTGGTCCTGGTGCCGGGTCTTCTATTGCCTCTGTCCCCAGACTCTTGGCCAGACCCACTGTGGCCAAGACCCTAAGGATGGGCTCAAAGACCTCACGTAAGGGCTAGCTGTCCATCGGTCCTCCTGACTGGCTGGCAGGGCCAGGATGGCTGGGGGCAGGGGTGAGCACTGAGGCTTCTGGGCTCCCTGCCCTGTGCTTCTTCCTCCCTTCTCCTCCCTCTCAGGTTGATTTAATTATAAAACCCCATGATCTGAGGGGAAGAATGAAAAACAAAATGTGTTCTCTGTTCCAAGATGCTCCCCTCTCCTCCATCCCAGACATGAGAGCCACGGGGCCATGGGGCCACGGGGAGAGGACGGGGTGGTCTTGGGCATGTCAGGCCTCTCCAGGTCCCATGGCAGGGTCCCCAAGACCGCTTTCTCTTGGGCTGACCCCCCTGAGTTTGCAGGTTGGTGTAGGCAATACCCATACCGCCACACAGAGGAGGGCAGGCTGGGAGGAGACAGCACCAGTCTTCGGGTTGGTTGGCTGAGGTAGGGACCACACACAGGAGGAAGGGAATTGACTCGGGATGGCATGGCATTCTCTTCCTCTGTTTGAAGGCAGGGCTCCAGGGTGTACCTTCTTGCCTGGACCCAGCCTCTGTGTCCTCCTGTCCCTTTCTCACCTTGCTAGCCCAGCCAGAAGCATGACCTTTCCTGCCACCTCTAAGTCCCTGGTCTGGAGTTTGGGCTGGAGGCTTCTTGCTTCTGTCTCTAGCAGTTTTGGTTCCTGGGGTCTCACTGACAGCCCTGTCCCCAGGGTGGGGTGCTCTGTGTGCCCTGGGAGCGTATGGGGTCTGGCAGCTCCATAACGCTGTTTGTGTCTGGCCCTTCATCCGAGCAGGTGACAGGCTCCCAGGTGGTGCCCCTGCACTGGGGGTGCCCAGTGAGGCCCTCAGACACAGGCTGGGTGCCCACAATGTTCTCCTCCTGCTGGGCTCCCAGCTTATATGTGGAATTTGCTTCAAGCTCCTGGGGCTAAATCTTGTCATGATGCTGCTGCCTTCCCAAGGGCTCAGTGCTGGGGACAGTGTCATTGTGCTGGCAGGGAACTGGCCTGCTGTTTGGGCAGGGGCTGTACCTGGGGAGGCTGCACCCAGCCACACCCAGGATCGCCTTCCTGTCCCCCACTCCTCCCACAGCCTCCTGACCTGTGACAGCTCCTGAGCCTCTGGCGGAGACTGCCCTACTACCTTTGCTTTCTTAGCAGACTCTGCCCTCTCCCAACTCTTCCTCTCCCCACCTGCAGACTTATCTCAGAGAAAGAACACACACTACATGCCTGTAGTGTGTGTGCATGTGTGTGTATTGCATGTGCATGGCGGATGCACCTCTGAGGCCGGACATTGAGGCTTACAGTGTCTGTACATGCCTGTGTGTGTTTCAGTGCAAATGGGCATCTCTGTGTGTAGCTGATGGTAGTTGTGTGTGCCTATGTGAGAGCATATAGAGTCTGTACAGGCAAACTGTGTTTGTACTTGACTATACACAGGACTGTGACTTGCGGCTGGTGGTATAGTCTGCAGGTTGGTGTGTAAGGAGAAAATACTGGTGAGTGCACATGCCCTCTTTGTATGCCTCTGTCTCAGGAAATGTGCACATATGAAGACTGTAAGAGTAAGCCTTTGCCTAAGGCAAGCCCAGTCTGTGTTAGGAAAGATTCATGTATGTGAATGCCTAAAGAAGACTGATCGGTTGTACCATATGCATCCGTGTGTCTGAGAAAGACTGTGGCTATGTGTGAAGCTCTGTGTGTGTTTGCAGGCAGCTGTGTTTTTGTCCACCATAAGGTGTTGAGTGGTCACTCTTTGGCCCTAGTGGCAGGGAATGAACACACCACGGAGAAGTGGGTGGCATGTGTGCACATGTGTGTTTGTATGTGGTGAGGGCACACACCTGATGCCACATGGCTGCTCTCTGTGGAAACCTAAAAGGGGTGTTGCTTCACTTCTGATTATCAAAAAGCCCCATCCCAGAAATCTCCCAGGCCTGGGGCCACTTCTCTGCTCACTTTTGGAGGGACGTGGGGGCACCCTGGCCGACAGAGCCCTGTATCTGGGAGTGGCCATCCGCTCTCTGGTCTCCCTCCAGCAGCTACATGGTGGGACAGAGGAGGGTGGGGTGCAGTTGGCAGCTGGGGGCATTTGGAGATTGCTCACTGGTTTTTTCGTCGTTATCCCTTGTACCTCATCCTTCACCCTAGTGCGTGTATGCACACACACTACTCATGCATATACCACACACAGCACAGAAAAGGTGAGCTCTGTTGGGCTCGGTCTTTCCCTCCTAATACTACAGACAGATGATTTGTGGGCACCCCCAAAACTCCCCCCACCCCTTCCTGCCACAAAGTTCTCCCTGAGACTGGGATGAAGGCACCTCAAGGTCTCCCCCTTGCTGAGAGAGCAAGCCCCCTCCCCACCAGGGTGACCGGAGCCCTTCCTCAGGCACACATGACTCGAAATCCAAGTCCTCAACTCATTAATGGGAAAAATGTGCCGAGATTGAGCGATGGCCAAGGCTGAGTGATGGCCAAGGGCTGATCCCCGCCCCCTCCCTTTCTCGCTCCCCAGAAACAAAGCAGAAATGAAGAGCCTACCCCCCCTACCTACCTACCTACCTCCCCTCTCCCCCCTCCCCACTGTCCCCTCCTCTCCCTCCCTCCCCCCAGAGCCAGCACAGGGCTTGTTTTAAACTGTGGAGGAATCTGGCTGGAGGGGGAGGGGGCTGAATATTTGGGTTTAAACAGTTCCAGATGGGTTTGGCACAAGCTGAGCAGAAGGAAGTGAGGGAGAAGGAGGAGGGAGGCAGCTCGAGGGAGTGGTGGGAGCCCCTGCCTGCTCAGGCAGCGGTGGGCAGCGGGCAGACAAGCAGGCGGACTGGCTGGCCAGCTAGGGGGAGGGGCTGCGCTTGGCCGGCTGTCTCCCGGGGAAGTGGCCACTTGGCAACCTCCCCGTCTGTCTCCTTGGGCCTCCTTGTCTTTCCATCTCACTGTCTTTTGTAGTTCGCCGCTGGCTGTCCAAGCTGTCTGGTCGTCACCAGTCGGCTCTGCGCATCCCTCCAGCGCTGGGCTGCCTACATCCACTTCAGAGAGGCCCCTGCTCTGCCTGCTTCTCTCCCTGCCTGTCTCTGGGCCCTGCTTCTGCTTGCCTCTTCCCTTCCGTAACCCCCTACCCTGCCCCCACCGAATGTCTGAGTCTGTCTGTCTGTCTGCCAGGGGGGCCTGTCAGGCCACTGAGGATGAGGCTGGGATAGCTCACCCTGTAGCCAGGCCCTCTGGGACCAGCTGCTGCTGCAGGAAGCAGAGGCAGCCTCACTCCCTAAAATGAATGGCTGCTGCCTACTGCCCCCTTGCCTGGGGCCACAAGCTGAGGGTCTGGGGCCACAGCTGCCTCCTCTACTATCCTCGGCTCAGACCCAGACTGCAGGAAACCAGTGAAGGCCACAGCCCGGAGCCTGTGGATTTGGGTCTTTGTCTTGCTGGGTCCCCCCACCTGCCCCACTGTTGATGTAGAGGCCCCTAGAAGTTTGGGGGCCTTCCTGCCCCATTCCAACTCAGAGCTGAGTGGAGAACTGCTGGCTACCCTGTGTTCCCAGCCATAAGAGAGGAGTTGGTGCCTCTTTGCTGCTAGGTCTGATTTGGGGATCACACTGTCAGAGAGTAGAGTTGTCCAGCCATGACCAGGTTCCTAGGGGGGGTGAGTTTATGTCAGAAATATCAATGGGCCCTTCCTATGGCTGAGCAAGGGCAACATAAGAAACTGAAGCTCAGAATAGGTTTGGTCGTGTTGCAAAGCGCTTGGCCCTGGATGTACAGAGGAAGGCATCCCAGCCCTGCCTTGGGGGTTCAGGGAGTGCTTCCTGGAGGAGGTGATAGCTTGGTTGGGATGTAAAGGACACACAGGAGCTTTCCCGGTTTTCTCAGTTCTCCCTTTATAGAGGGCATATTGCAGTCATATTGCAGCCTGTTTAAGGGGTTAGTTGTGAAGTCAGACCTGAATTTGAGCCACCTTTCAAACCTTCATCCCCAGTCCTAGCAGGTTTACCTGACGCTGCATGTTTATCTGGGCTTTGGTTTCCTCATCTGTAAAGCAGGTACACCACAATACCTTTATCTGAGGGTTGCAGGAGGAATTAAACTAGCCGAGTAGCTAGTCTGGGTCTTAGGCCCTCACCCACCTTTCCTGCCTTATCCCCTGGAGGTAGTTGAGTGGACGTTGGGTGGGGGCTGGCTCTGGCCTGTAACTGCCCTCTGCCTCCCCTGGGCATGTGTGGGGCTGGGCCTTTGTGTTGGGAATGGAGTCAGGGGAGGCCTGGGCAGCAGGTTCTGAAGCACATGGCCCTTTGTTTCAGGATAAAGGCCCTGCCGCCCCTTTGTGTGGAGATTAACAGAGCTGTAGGTGTGTGAACTGGCCCTGGATTCTACCTCATTAACCCAGGCCTGGGGTCAGCAGCAGATACCCACACCAGCTGGCCTGACCTGATGTCTTTGGGGCTGTGGCCTGTGGGGACCGATGGCCACAAGCCTTTCTCCAGGGCAGGGGAGCTGTGGGCTTTGGGGGGCTGGGGATAGGGTGGGCTGGGCGGTGCCTGGTGGGGGTCCGTCTCCGGTGTTCTGGCCTTGCCTGGACAACTTCCTCTTTCTCCCCATCCTGAGCTTGGTGCCTGACCTTTTTTCTTATGTTGCTCCCCCAGAGACCCTCATGGACACAAAATGGGTGACATCTGAGTTGGCATGGACATCTCATCCAGAAAGTGGGGTAAGAATTCCCCACCATTTCTCTTGAGTGTTGGTTGCCAGTCAGGGTACTCCAGCCTCCAGTATCTATTCCCCTTACATTACCTGGGCTGGCAAAGGGCTGTCTCTGCCCCCTGCCTGTCAGTTTCACCTCCTGTGGCAGCTCCATCCTCTTCACCTGTCACCTTCTTTCTTTTCCTGATGGTCTATCTCTCTGGACATTTTTAATTTCTCACCCTTCAGCCTGCCTGTGTCCGCCTTCCCATACACACATCATCTTTGTCCCATTCTCCCTCTGTCCTCCCCTCAGCCTGTCTTCAATCTATTCCCATTCCACCCCTGCCCTGCCCAACAGCCCTTTGCATGTCTCCCCCACCACCTCCCTCCTTCCTGGGTCCCTGGGAAGAGTACTGGCTTGGGAACCAAGAAACCTTGATTCCAGGTCCTTGGACCTGGAGCAAGTGTGTGACCTTGAGCTGTGGGACCTTGAGCATGGCAGTTTACCTTTCTAGGCCTCCATTTCTTGACTGTTAAATCCCTGTAGTCCTGACATCTACATCTCTAAATATTCTGATTAACCTCCATAGATGGCCTTCCTCAACTGAATTAAGCTCTGGAACACTGGGGTGTGGAGTCACCGGGCCTGACTGTGTGGCCTTGAGCAAGTCCCTGACTTTGTGAGCTTTGGTTTCCTCTTCTTGAGACTGGGGACAACAGAGGCACCTTCTCATGGAGTTATGAAGGCTAAATGTGATGTTGATAGTGAATGCCAAGATGTATTGAATGCTTGCTCTATATCAAGCATTGTATAAGCGCATTACATATATTAAACTAAATTCCTCAGCCTCATTTACTGCCAGTCAGCCTCATTTTACAGATGATGCAACTCAGGTATAAAGAAAATAAATATTACTGCTGGTACTCATATAGTGCATATCTAGTGCCCTTTTCTAAGTGTTTTATTCACTTAAATTCATTTATTCCATGTACATCTTGATTCTCACCATAGTACAGATGGGGAAAGAGAGGCACAGGGACATTAAGCAACTTACCCATAGTCACTCAGCAAGCAGAGAACTGGGATTTGAACCCATGTAGTTTGTGAACTCAACAACTACCCCACAGAAGTGTCTCTGAAATAACTATAGAAGATCGGGCATGTGGTAAGCACCTGGCAAATGTTGGTGCTCACTCTCTGTCTTTTTCACTTGGTCCATGCACAGTGGGAAGAGGTGAGTGGCTATGATGAGGCCATGAACCCGATCCGCACGTACCAGGTGTGTAACGTGCGTGAGTTGAGCCAGAACAACTGGCTTCGTACAGGGTTCATCTGGCGGCGGGACGTGCAGCGGGTCTATGTGGAGCTCAAGTTCACCGTGCGTGATTGCAACAGCATCCCCAACATCCCTGGCTCCTGCAAGGAGACTTTCAATCTCTTCTACTACGAGGCTGACAGCGATGTGGCCTCGGCCTCTTCCCCCTTCTGGATGGAGAACCCTTATGTAAAAGTGGACACCATCGCACCTGATGAGAGTTTCTCACGGCTTGATGACGGCCGTGTCAACACCAAGGTGCGCAGCTTTGGACCACTCTCCAAGGCCGGCTTCTACTTGGCCTTCCAGGACCAGGGCGCCTGCATGTCGCTCATCTCTGTGCGTGCCTTCTACAAGAAGTGTGCGTCCACCACCGCAGGCTTCGCACTCTTCCCTGAGACCCTCACTGGGGCTGAGCCCACCTCTCTGGTCATTGCCCCTGGCACCTGCATCGCTAACGCTGTGGAGGTCTCGGTGCCACTCAAACTCTACTGCAACGGCGACGGGGAGTGGATGGTGCCTGTGGGTGCCTGCACCTGTGCTACCGGCCATGAGCCAGCTGCCAAGGAGTCCCAGTGCCGGCGTGAGTGGGGACTGGCCTGGGGAGGAGGCGGAGGGGAGGGCTTGGGCCACAGCCACCTACTGCTCCCTACCCACCGCTTCCTCCTTGCCACACAAGGAGGTCTGGCATCAGGTTTGGGGCAGAAGGAGGAAAGGGAAGGAGGGTATCTGGTGCTGAGAATGAGGTGCAGGGAGGGAGATGAGAGAAAATGAGGAGAGACACTGGATAATAGAGAGACATGGGGAACCTGGTCAAAGACTCAGGAGGCTGGCAGAGATGCCCATTTTATCAGGCGGTACTCTTGAAGTATTAGATGGGCCCTGGAGCCATGGGCACAGGGCCTGTGGGCACCTTATGCTTGGCTCTTAACCCTGGGGTCTCATCTGCTCCTTGAGAGGCAGCATTTATAGCATAGTGGTTAGGGGCCCAGTCCCGGAAGTCTAAGTGCTGACTCTACCACTTACCCACCTGTGAGGCCTTGGGCAAGTTACTGTCCTCTTTGAACCTCACTTTCCTCATGTGCAAAGTGGGGACGGTAATGGTGATCTCTTTATAGAGTTGTAGTGGGACTTAATTGAGTGGGTGAATGTGAAGCCCTTGGAACAGTGCCAAGCACATGGCAAGTGCGACCACCATGCAAGAGTTAGCCATGGCTCTTGGGAGCCTGGGGCAGGGAGATGGGGGTTATTCTCTGTTCCACTGAGGCTATGGTTAGGAGGCTTGCCTCTAGTGGCCTGCCAAGACTCATGTTCTAGACTCCCCAGCTATGAAACCCATTCATGTAAGGTTCTCTCAGTGGAGCCTCACCACAATCTCATGATTTAGATTTCCAGTTACCTACCCTATTTTGTGAATAAAGAAACTGATTCTCAGAGGGGCCTTACAGCTGGGAAAGTGGGAGCTGGGACAATAGCCTCATCCAGTTCTTTGCCATGCAGGACAAGGTGTGAGGGCGTTGCCTTCCATTCCCGCTGCCCAGTTTTCTCCCCTGCTATTTGCAGCCTGTAACTCTGGGGGATGGGAGCTGGGTCTTAGCACAGCCCTAGGTTTTGGGGGACTGGCAGCCCAACCTGGTTGTGAGGCCCAGTGCCAGGTGTTGGTCATGTGAAGGTGAATAGTGCCTTGCCCAGCCCCTCTCTACTTCTCTGTGGGAACCTGCCCTCAGACTTCCTCTGCCTGAGTGGAGAAAGGGGGTGGGGGTGATGAGCCTGACAGCTTGAAGAGGGGCTGACACTCTGCAGGTCCCTGGCAGGAAGTGCATGCTTGTTCCCATGGCAACCAGCCTGACCTGGTCTCTGCCCCCTCCCCCACTGGCTCAAAAGAGCTTGGATGGAATATCACCTTAGTGAAGGGAGATTAAACCCCACAGAAGGACATAGCCCCAACTCTGGGCATTCCACACTCCGCATGACCTCCCAGAGGTAGTCATGTATGGATAGGTGACCATGCTTCAGTGTGTCCATGACAATCCTGGTTTATGCCCATTATCCGAACATGATTGGTTCTAATGCCCCCTTTCACTCTCAAAATATTCTAGTTTGAACAGTAAATTAAATGGTCATTGTAGATATTAGGGATCTACAGAGTGCAGTGCCAGGTGCCTAAGTATAGATGGCAAGAGAGGAGATGGAGGAAAGGGGATGTTCAGACACCCAGCTCTGGGCTCACTTGGGGGCTGGGGGTTTCCCTTGTGGACATTTTGAGGTGAACTCTGGGTGAACTCCAGCCTTCCTGCCTGCTTGCTTTTCTTCCTCACCCTTCTTCAGCCCCCACCCCTGCCCAAGGCGCTAGAAAGGCGCTACTGCCCTGCTCCTGGTTGTGAGACTCAGAGGTCCCACCTCCTGGCTGTTCAGTGTGGCCTTGAGGGTCCTCAGGAATGATTTTCCTCAAGCTTCAGAGAGAGGTGGGGGCTTCCCAGCAGAGTACAGGGCGCTGCTAGCTGGGTAGTGGTCTCTTCCCCACTCCCTCTTCCCTGCCTCAACAAACCCAGGCCAACCAGGTGATGGGGCTGACGTCTTCATCCATGAAGCCCCACGGTTGGGGCGGGGGGCGCTGGGGCGGGGAGGAATCTGCTGACGTGGGGTTTCCATGGGGCACAGAGCCTTTTGTCACTGCACTGGAGTGAGGCAATCCCAGCATGGCCCCCACAGGACAGGGGTGAGGGGCTGAGACCTGTGCTGGGGAAGGGCCAGGTCCTCAGGCAGGTGTGTGCAGGGAAGGGCATGAGCATGTCCATCCTCTTCTCCCCCGCAGCCTGTCCTCCTGGGAGTTACAAGGCAAAGCAGGGAGAGGGACCCTGCCTCCCCTGCCCCCCCAACAGCCGTACCACCTCACCAGCTGCCAGCATTTGCATCTGCCACAATAACTTCTACCGTGCAGACTCGGACCCCGCGGATAGTGCCTGTACCAGTGAGTGAACACATGCCCGCGCACTCTCCAGCTCCAGGCTTTCCCTCTGCGTCCGCCTGGGCCTGAGAGGTCCCAAGGGATCTCGCCACTCTCCAGCTGGGGAAACTCACTGAGGCTCAGAGAGGTTAGGTGTTGTGCTCTGCATGGCACAGCTAGGATGTGACCAGACCTGAGCCAGAATCCACCTCAGCTAGCTCAGTCCTTCCCCAACATTTGATAAGCACCTGTAGGCTCCTACCTGGGCATCAGGAACCATCTGGGGCCCTCTAGTCCATTGCTCCTTCCTCTGACTAGAACTGCCATTCTTTTGGCCCAACTCTAACCACAGAGGAGGCGTCACATCCCTGGGGCAGCCTGGTGTCCTCCCTCCTCTGGCTTTTGGTTCCAGGCATTGTGTTAGGCATCAGGGATGTGGAGGAGAATAAAATATAGTCACTGTTCTAAAGGAGCCTGCAGCCTGGTGGGAGAAATAGATGTGAAAACAGATAATGACCATATAGTGTACTAAGTGTTAGGCTAGAGGCTGCCCAGGAATTTTGTTACAAGAGTGAGAGAATGGGGATAGGATGAATCAAGGAAGGCTTTCAAGAGGAGGTGATATCTCAAGTTGAGCCTTGAAGGCTAAATAAGAGTCTGCCTAGTGAAGAACTAACTGTAGGACAGGTATTCTGCTTGTTTAAGCAAAGGCAAAGGCAGGGAGGTGGGAAGCAGTTTGGAGTATGCAGGGACTCTGGCAGAAGGGTGGTCCTAGGGCCCTGGCTCACTGCCCTCTCCCCCAACCTTCCCCACAGCGGTGCCATCTCCGCCCCGGGGTGTGATCTCCAATGTAAATGAGACCTCACTGATCCTCGAGTGGAGTGAGCCCCGAGACCTGGGGGGCCGGGACGACCTCCTATACAACGTCATCTGCAAGAAGTGCTACGGGGGCCCTGGGTCCGGGGGCACCTCGGCCTGTTCACGCTGTGATGACAATGTAGAGTTTGTGCCTCGACAGCTGGGCCTGACAGAGCGCCAGGTCCACATCAGCCATCTGCTGGCCCATACGCGCTATACCTTTGAGGTGCAAGCAGTCAATGGTGTCTCGGGCAAGAGCCCTCTGCCCCCCCGCTACGCAGCTGTGAATATCACCACTAACCAGGCTGGTGAGGAGGGGACACAGGAGGGTAGGGCCTGGGTCATCTTACCCATAAAGAGCTAAGGTTGTCTGGGGCCTTCCAACAGACCACCAGGGCTCCATGGCAACTGGGTGCTTGGGAAAGATGTCATGGTGAGCCCCCTGCTCTTCCCTTAGCCCCATCCGAAGTGCCTACACTGCACCTACACAGCAGCTCAGGCAGCAGCCTGACCCTGTCCTGGGCACCCCCAGAGCGGCCCAATGGAGTCATCCTGGACTATGAGATGAAGTACTTTGAGAAGGTCAGAGCCTCAAGGGGCAGGAGGAGGCCTTGGGACAAGAAGAGCACCCCCAGATAACGTCAGGGGCCCCTGAGAGCAAGGCCTTAGGTTCTGAGGGGATCACGGGGTGGGCTGTGGGTGGGCAGAGGCTAATTGGCCTCAGGACCCACTGAGATGCCTCCTTCCTCCTGGTGTTCCAGAGTGAGGGCATCGCCTCCACGGTGACCAGCCAGAAGAACTCTGTGCAGCTGGATGGGCTGCGACCTGACGCCCGCTACGTGGTCCAGGTCCGTGCCCGCACGGTAGCTGGCTACGGGCAGTACAGCCACCCGGCCGAGTTTGAGACCACAAGTGAGAGAGGTACATACCCCTGTGCTGATGCATGTCCCAGCCCATACATCCCATCCCTCCGCTTACCAGTTCCCTCCCGGTTTGCAGGCTCTGGTGCCCAGCAGCTCCAGGAGCAGCTTCCCCTCATCGTGGGTTCTGCCACGGCCGGGCTTGTCTTCGTGGTGGCTGTCGTGGTCATTGCTGTCGTCTGCCTCAGGTACTCCCAGGCCCAGGCTGCTCCCATGGGCTGCCTAGAGTTTCCCTTTAGTACCCAGCCCTCGTGCCCCATAGGCCCTTCCTGGGCCCAGGCTTCTCTTGCTGGCAAGGCCCTCTCCAGTCCATACCATGTCCTCATCCCATCCTCTGAGTCAACTGACAGACCCCCTCAGGGGCTGAGTCCACGGAACCCCTTCCCCAGAGACCCAGGGGCTGCTGTAACCACTGACCGTGGGACCAGGCACTGGGCCATCCCCTGTGCTCTGTGCCGTCCCCGTGCACCCAAGGGTGCCCTGCGCAAAGGGACTGTCGAACTCATCTCAGGTCTCCCTCCCCGCTGCCCCGCAGGAAGCAGCGTCACGGCTCTGACTCGGAGTACACAGAGAAGCTGCAGCAGTATAGTGAGTTTGTCTCATCCTGACCTTGGCCCCTGCAGGGCTTGGAGACCCCTCCCTGCCGGGGGCTTCATTCCTTGCACTTGTACCCTGGGTCCCCATCCTTCTTCCATCAAGTGCCACTTCTGGGGCCCCTTCCTCACTCCTGCTATCCCCAGGGATGAATGAGATGTGAGCCCTGTCCTCAAAGGCAGTTAGACCTGTGAGAAAGACAAGATACACAGGAAACAAAGAGAGAACAATTAAGTGTTAAGCTGGGCATTCCTCTTATAAAGAGCAATAAGAGATCAGAGAAGAGGAAGGTTTCCTAGAGGAGGTCACCTTGGGCTGAGCTGAGCCAGGCAGGCTAAGCAGAGTTTAAAGAGGTGGAGGAGAGCATTCCTGGCTAGAGGAGCCTCTGCAAGGTAGTGGGTGGGGTGGGGAGAGTGCCCAGCTGTGGAGGCAGTGAGAAGACTGGTTTGACAGCTGTTGGGGAGCAAAGCTGGGTAACTGCGGCCAGTCCTTGGAGGGTCGTGAAAGGCAGGCAGAGGAGTTTGGACTTGACTCCACCATAGGTAATCCGAAAGGCTCTCAAGCTGGGGAGTAATACAATGAAAGTATTGTTTGAGGAAGATAGGTTTGCAGGATAGGTTGGTGGGAATAGTCCAGCGGCAGAGAGCCCAGCTGGGAAGCTATTGCAATAGTCTGGGTGTTGAAGGCCTAGACAAGGTCAGGGGCAATGAGGGGGGACATGAATCTGAGAGGTTGCATGGGCACAGCTTTCATGATGAGAGGAGAGAAAGAAGAATCCTAGGTGTCTAGCTTTTATGGTCACTATTTCACACAGAGGAGCCAAGCAGTGGCAGGGTGAGGAGGAGGCTGAGGTGGGGCTTCAACAGAGAGCAGCAGGAGCAGGCTTAGCAGGGCAGTTGTGGAATGTGCTCCCAGGTTGTGGAATAGGCTCCCACCAGGGGTGAGAGCCTGGGGCAGTGGCCTAAGGAGCCCCCTCACCATCCCCAAGCCCAAAGATCTGGCCCCCTCCCATGCCCACTCTTACTTCCTCTAGTCGCTCCTGGAATGAAGGTTTATATAGACCCTTTTACCTATGAGGACCCTAATGAGGCTGTGCGGGAGTTTGCTAAGGAGATCGATGTGTCGTGCGTCAAGATCGAGGAGGTGATTGGAGCTGGTGAGTCCCCTGGGGCACAGTGGGAAGGAGAGGCTGGGGGTCACCCCAGGGGAGGGCTAAGTTGGGCTGGGTACAGGGGTGATCCCAGAAACAGCTTACTATTCGTGCCCTCTGTCCTGCAGGGGAGTTTGGGGAAGTGTGCCGGGGTAGACTGAAACAGCCTGGACGCCGGGAGGTGTTTGTGGCCATCAAGACCCTGAAGGTGGGCTACACTGAGAGGCAGCGGCGGGACTTCCTAAGTGAGGCCTCCATCATGGGTCAGTTTGATCACCCCAACATAATCCGGCTGGAGGGCGTGGTCACCAAAAGTCGCCCAGTCATGATCCTCACTGAGTTCATGGAGAACTGTGCCCTGGACTCCTTCCTCCGGGTAAGAGCCAGCCCACCACCCCTTTCCCTTCCTCAGTGAGCTGGGTTAGGCAAACCACAAGACACATGGATCCTCCCACAAGACATAGGGATCCTATTCAAGTGCACACGTGATTACTAAGATGGCATGGGTCAGGGAAACAGCCAGGTCTTCAGAGCCAGAAAGGCCGGAGTTCCCATGCTGACTGTCCCCTCTTCTGCCTGTGTGACCTCAGGCTTTCCGTAACTTCGCTGGGTCTCAGCTGCCTTGGTTGTAAAGTAAGAGTTGTTAAGACCTATTTGGTTCCTCTCGGGTTAATTGGAATGTTGTATATTGGTGCGTGCCACACAGTAGGGCAGCTTACTTACTCTTGGTGCACTCTGAACATGGTCTCAGGGATAGATGAGGCATAGTCTGAGAGGACTTAGAGAGGTTGGGTGGATAAATAGGCAAGAAGGTCTTGGGCAGGCCCTGGGCTGGGAGGGAGGCAATGGGCCCACCTGAGCCTGTTCATTGCCTCCAGCTCAACGATGGACAGTTTACAGTCATCCAGCTGGTGGGCATGTTGCGGGGCATTGCTGCTGGCATGAAATACTTGTCTGAGATGAACTATGTGCACCGTGACCTGGCTGCCCGCAATATCCTTGTCAACAGCAACCTGGTCTGCAAAGTCTCGGACTTCGGTCTCTCCCGCTTCTTGGAGGATGATCCCTCTGATCCTACCTACACCAGCTCCCTGGTACAGGAAGCAGCTGGGAGGGAAACTGGGGGTGGGGCCAACCAGGCAGGGGCTCAGGGCTGGGGACCAGCCCCGAGTCATAGGGTGAAGGGCATGTGCCCCCCCAACCAGGGCGGGAAGATACCCATCCGCTGGACTGCCCCAGAGGCCATAGCCTATCGGAAGTTCACCTCTGCTAGTGATGTCTGGAGCTATGGAATCGTCATGTGGGAGGTCATGAGCTATGGAGAGCGACCCTACTGGGATATGAGCAACCAGGATGTGAGTGCGGCCAGCCAGAGTGTGGGGGTAGGTGGGAGCTGGCTAAGGAGCAGAGTGGTGGCTCACTCCATGTTTCTGTGCTCTTGGCCCAGGTCATCAATGCTGTGGAGCAGGATTACCGGCTGCCTCCACCCATGGACTGCCCCACAGCACTGCACCAGCTCATGCTGGACTGCTGGGTGCGGGACCGGAACCTCAGGCCCAAATTCTCCCAGATTGTCAACACCCTAGACAAGCTTATCCGCAATGCTGCCAGCCTCAAGGTCATCGCCAGTACCCAGTCCGGGTCAGTACCTCTGCCTGTGCTCCCACCCTATTCTTGAGCCAGCAGCTCCACCCCTGCTTCCTCTGCCATCAGGACTCACCTAGTCCCTCTCTTCTCCCCACAGCATGTCTCAGCCCCTCCTGGACCGCACGGTCCCAGATTACACGACCTTCACAACAGTTGGTGACTGGCTAGATGCTATCAAGATGGGGCGGTACAAAGAGAGCTTCATCAGTGCAGGGTTTGCATCGTTTGACCTGGTGGCCCAGATGACTGCAGAGTGAGTGTGCCTCAGATTTGGAAGGGCAGGGCAGGGGATTCTGAACTGGGCCCAGAGTGATGGGCAGGAGGGAAGTGACTGACCCTGGCCTTCATCCATCCGCAGAGACCTACTCCGGATTGGGGTCACTTTGGCTGGCCACCAGAAGAAGATCCTCAGCAGTATACAGGACATGCGGCTGCAAATGAACCAGACGCTGCCCGTGCAGGTCTGACCCCCAATTCCTACTGAGTGGGTACCCCCCAAGGACTGTGCAGGGTCTCTGACCAGCCGGCTGGACTTGTGGACTTTTGGATGCCTGGCCTTAGGCTGTGGCCCAGAAGATGGAGGTTTGGGGAGGGCCCAAGCTGGGACTTTTCCTCCAGGCCTGTGCTCACTCCCCAGGAAGTGTACCCCAAACCTCTTCATATTGAAGATGGATTAGGAGAGGGGGTGATGACCCCTCCCCAAGCCCCTCAGGGCCCAGGCCTTCCTGCTGTCCAGTGGGAGATCCCCACCACCTCAGACTTGGCTGTTCTTCAGTGCCAGAGGTCCTGGCAGGGTCAGTTTGGGGATGAGCCTGGGTTCCATAGGGCCCAGCCCTGGAAGGGGTCTGGCCCCCCAGGTAGGCAGAGAGCAGTCCCTCCCTCAGGAACTGGAGGACAGGACTCTGGGAATGGGGAAATGTGACACCTCATCCCGAAGCCAGCTGGCACCTCCAGTTTGCACAGGGACTTGTTCTGGGGGCTGAGGGCCCTGCCCCACCCCCGCCCTTGGTGCTGTCATAAAAGGGCAGGCAGGGGCAGGTTGAGGAGCAGCCCCTTGCCCCCAGAGACTGACTCTCCGAGCCAGAGATTGGATGGATGTGTGTGTGTGTTTGTGTGTGTGTGTGTGTGTGTGTGTGTGCACGCACTGGCCTGCACAGAGAGCATGGGTGAGTGTGTAAAAGCTTGGCCCTGTGCCCTGCAGTGGGGCCAGCTGGGCCATCAGCGGAATAAAGGCAATAAGATGATTCTCTTGCCCTTTCTTATTCCACCTCCCAAGGCAGAATTCCCTGATGTCTTCGAGTTCACAGTCCCTCAGCACCAGCCCTTCAGAATCCACTTGGTCCTCAGGAGGCCAAATCCAGTCTTGTCTGGGCTCAAAACTGTCCTTTCATGCTTCAGCTTATTGCATTTAACTTGAAAGTGTGGCGATAATAGTAACCATCAAACTACCCCAGGAATTCTTCCTTCCAAGGCCCAGGGGTCAGGGCAGACACTTGAGTCTGGACGGTGTTTTACAAGTCCTTTCACACCCTTTGTATCTGAAGGAGCAGAGGTAGAGGGGGTTGGTCAGCTCCCAGGGTCCTGTGGCCCTGAACAAAGGGAATGAGAGCCCACTGGTCAGATGCAGAGGCTAGCTCCTTTTAGCAAGCATCAGCCCAGAAATGTGGCTACTCTTTATTGAGCGTTTACTATGCTCTAGGCACTGGACTAAAATGCCCCGTTTATACAGGGATTTTACTTAATCTTGCAATAACGCAGCCAGGGAAGGAAGTATTTTTATCTCTTATTTACAGAGGAGGAAAGGGAGAGGGTTAAGTAACTTGCCCAAAGTCGCTGAGCCAGTAAGTGAGGCCTGGGGCTGGGATTCCCACCCAGAGATTGCCTGTGCACTTGAAAGGTTCAGAGGATAAATAACAAGAACCAGGGAGAGGATTAGGAAAACAGCTTCTGGAAATGTCAAAGGAGAAAACACTGGGGCAGTGGAGAGGTCGCGCTCAAAGGCTCCTTGGATGCAGAAACACGTTGGGGGTGTAGTCGTTTTCCCAGTGTCAGGAGGGGCCCTTAGGTGGTAAACCTTTGCAGAGCGTGAAACGGGTTTCTAAGGCACCTGAATGCCCTAAATTATTGGGTCTTTGGCTGGACCTGGTAGGGGGAGGGAGCGTGGACAACGTCTCGTAGATCGCGGGCTTCTCGGCTTCAAGTGTCGCAGCCCCAGACGTTTCCAGGCCGGCCAGAGCGCCGCAGGGGAATTCTAAGGGGGAGGTGGCTAGGGGCTGGCGTTGCTGCCGGCCAAGAGGCTTGGGCAGCTGTTCCAGGTGCAGGGGACTGGCCTGTGAGAGCAGAGACGGTCCGAGTTGGAGGTTGAAGGTTTCGTCCAGCGCCCGGGCGGCCGGCTGCGCGGCGCACTCCGGCGGCGGCGGCCTGGCGGAAAGAAATGGCAGGGGAGCGGCCGCCCCTCCGCGGTGCGCTCCCGCGCTGGGGCTGCCCGCGC
Source organism: Manis pentadactyla (assembly GCF_030020395.1). Lineage (NCBI taxonomy): Eukaryota > Metazoa > Chordata > Mammalia > Pholidota > Manidae > Manis > Manis pentadactyla. The sequence continues at coordinate 114,679,988 of NC_080019.1, forward strand.
CGAGCCCGCTCCTTGGTATTCCCCCCACGGAGCCCCCGCCGCGCCGCAGTACCTGGCCCGGGGGAGGGGCGCCCCGAGCGGGAGGGGCGGGGCCTGCGCCGAGCCCTCCTATCTTACCTGGCGGGGTCTCTGCCGCGGGCGGGGCGGGGAGGGGATACGACGCGGGGGCCCCAGGTCGCCTTGTGCCCAGCGCCGGAGCTGTCAGCGGGCGCGAGGTGTCGCGGGCGGCGGGGGCAGGGGATTCGGTGCTAACTGGAGTCCCGCACACGCCGCGCCGCGTTGCCCGGCTGAGGGCTCAGAGAAGGGAAGGGCGCTCCCAGGTCCTGTTCAAGTGTCCACTTCCTGGGCCTTACGGGATGGGGAGACCTGTGGCTCAGGTCTCCTGGAGTGACCCTCTCACCGCCCGACCCCGTCTTTCCAACCATCTTAGCGGGAGTCTGGGATGAGGGCTCTGCCGCCAGAGGTAAGACCTCGCCCCCTACTGGGTCTGCAGGGAGGGCGGGGTGGTGGACGTTCAGCGCCAAGATAGGAGTGGGGGCCGGCAACCGCACAATGAGGGGGACACTTGGTATGTACACTCCAGGCCGAAGATTTCGAGGGACGTCTTGAACCCAGAAATCCGGAGCGCATACGGTACTCTGGTGTGCCTGTGCAACAAGCCGTACACATTTCCCGCCACGAGTGTCCAGATTTGTACTTCCCTGCATGCGCTCTCGCCTTACCCAGGGAAACAGCAGACAAGGGCACACTACTCTTACCCCACCCACACGCACACTGTGTCACCTTCCTCACTCAGGTTCCCACGGCCCCAGTTTACAGGACCCTCCTTGGCCTCACCTCCCATCCACGCACCCTAAGAGCTTCTCTTGACTGAGAAGAGGTGGGACAAGGAATGCAAAGAAGGAAGGAAGAAGCATCCCCTTCTTTGAAGGTGCCTCCCCGCCAGTGCATTTCTACCTGGGAGGCCTAACCAAGCTAACCTGTGTCTCGGGGGTTCGGATGAGTCCTCAGAAATCCCTAAGCAGGGGTGCAAGGAGGCTGGGCGTGGTTAGGGCAGGGAAAGAATGAGGGTAGGGAGGAGAGGTCTGGCTTTCCTTGGAGATAAGGAATAAGAGGTAATGAGGTCTTAATCTGCCCAGTCTTGGTTATACACTACTGGGGGCAGAAAATTAGATCTCCCAAGTTAGTGCTTAAAAAGGGAAGCCAGTGGGAGGGAGGAATATTGAGACTGGGAGAGGGCAGCTCCCCCTCACCTCTCATCCCATCTTCCTCAGAGGGGCAGTTGCAGCCCCAAATTATCTATTTCATGCCCCTCTCTATGCCTGAACTCAGACAGTAGGGCAGGTAGGTTGAGTAAGGGTGTTCTAGGCTGTGTTTGGTCCCTGATAGTATTCCCCATCCTATAGGGCGGCCCCAGGGAGAGGGACCTGGACAGCAGCTCTGAGATCTAGACCTGGTTGGCCAGACCTTGGATTAGAACCTGGAAAAAATGGGGCGACTAGCATGGTGCAGTGAGAAGGGCTGCAGATGCATAGGCAGACCTGGGGTCAAAGCTCAGCTTCCTGGTCTGTGACACCTTGGGCAGGTTGACCTCTCTGTGCCTCAATGCCCTCATCTGTAAAAAGGTGTAGTAATCATTCCTACTTCATAGGATTGACAAACATTAGATCAGTGAGTACATGTAAAGTATGTGCTGGGATCATAGTAAGTACTCAAAAATGTCAGCTGCTATTTTTATTAGTATGATGTTTAAATAAAATATAGGAACAGATATGAAAATGCTGAATAGTGCTTTGCTCATAGTATGAGTTGTATAAACCAAGGCACTTGGGGAAATCCACTAACTCCATTCTACCCACAGGGATATTGGACATTTTGATGCAGGCTTAGCCCAGGCCCTGGCCCACTTCCTGGGATAGAGCTGCTGGGGGCTGGGTGGTTTGGAGGCAGTGAAGGTGCAGAAGCTCATTAAGGGGTAGAGAATGCAGCAGAGACAGCTGCTGCTTCAAAGAGCTAAGTCTACTAGGGACATGGATGCTATTCAAATAATCTTATGAAGAACTGTGTATAATTACAAGTTGAGGTACACGTTATGGGTGTGAGACCTGAGGTAGTCTTGGGCAAGGCTGGAGGTCCTCTAACCAGTTACCTGATACCCAGGAGAGGGGCTGGGGCCCCCATTACCATCCAGATCCCTTTAACCTTTTGGTGTCTGACCCTGAGTATATCTTCATTCCCTCCTCCCCTCACTCATTCACTTATTCAACATACCTTCATTGAGCCCTTCCATATGCTATTCCCAGGGTAGGGGGCTGGGATGTGGAGGAAGCAGAGATGAACCAGCTACAGCTCCCACTCCTTGGAGGTACATACAGCTCAGAGGGGGGACACTGATATATAAATCAACTAACACAATGTGGTGAGGCAAGCAATACAGCTAGGTAAACACCAGGTGCTGTTAGGAAGGGACCCAGGCTGGGAATTCTGTCAGAGAAAGTTGCCTGAGAAGGTGACTTGAGTTAAGCCTCGGAGGCTGTTAGCAAGAGGGGAGAAGGGAGCACTATGTTCCGAGGTCCTGCAGCATGTAAGAAAGAGGAGGGCAGTCTAGGGGCAATCAGGCTTTCCAACTCAGGGTGAGGAAGGAACCAAGTCCTGGACATATGACCCTGAGCCTTCCTTTCCTCATAATTCATCCCCTGCTGGGCCATCTACTTCTCACAGCCAGAGAGCCAGTCTTGGGTGCCTGGTCCCAACAATTCTACACCTCCACAGTGTTCCTTGGGTACATTCTATGTTGCTGCTTCTATAGCCTGCTACCCTACCACTCTCCTGCTGCAAGGCACATTTGTCCACAAGTGTCCTGTATACATGACACATTTTATCCCTGTTTCTACAGAACTCAGAGAGAGTACACGGCTTGCATGAGATCACACAGCCAGTCAATGGCAAAGCCAAGATCTGAATTGGACCTAACCTACCATGATTTTGTGCTGTTCCCACTACATCAGGACATCTAGGAAGGAAGCTGAGGGGAACCTAGGCCCATCCTGGGTCACTTCAGAGTGACATTCTCCCTCCCAGGAGGGGGTTCTGCACACGTGGACGAGGGCTGCCTCACCTTTCCCTTTTGGGCTTGAGGGGAGGAGGAGAGCCAGGGCCCAGGTTCTGAAGGCACTTGTCAGGAGTCAGGTCCAGGAATGATATAGGGTTCCAGCTTTGGGGTGGGGCACAGGTCTGATGGGCAAGCAGATCTGTCCCTCTACTTTCCCTCCTTACTCCCTCTGTTTCTCATTAATTATTCCCATTTCATGGAGCAGGAATGAAAACAGACTCAAGATCTGGCTGAAGGCCTGCTGTGACATCAGCCTGAGGTGGCTGCCCTGACCCTGCCTACTGGGGGCTGGAAAGACCCCCTTCCCCATTCTGTCCTGGTCTGATAGGGCAGAGGGGCAGGAACAACTCTCCCTGAACCCCTCTTCCTTCTCTGGGCACTGAACTTAGGACAGGTGAGCTAGGTGGTGCTTGCCTGAGGGGACCAGGAAAGGGTGTGTGTCCGCAGGAATGTGGAGGGTCTAGAAGCTAGCTTTCCCCAGACACCACTGCCTCCACACACGCTGCCACGCCTTCTTCCACAGCCACCCTAGCAGCACTCCCAGGCATTGTTCTCCCAATATCCTCTCGGCTTACTTCTGGAGCTACCTCCACTATTGAAATCGTCCCTTATACTACCTTCTTCCCATCCTCACCTCCCTCAACCTTTCTGAGCCCCATGTTCACAGTCAGGCTTCTTCTGGGACTTGGTGGCTGGCTGATGAGATTCTTCTGGGCTCCAGCCTCTTGGTTTCACACTCACATGTTGACCTTTCACCTCCAGTGACCTCCCCCTTCATTCCCACTGGGACACACTTTGATCCTGATTATCACCTAGCCATCTCCTCCAAGATTGCAAGTCTGATACCCCACGTTCCCACCACTTCTTCCTGTCTGCCCAGTTTTGGAATTTCTGGTCCCAAAACCCTTTTTTCTTCCAACCTGGGGGCCTTCTGGAGTATACTTTTCTCCTTGTCTAACCTGGACTATTCCCACCCCACCATGTCTCTCTGAGCAATCCTGCTCTTGTTTTGCTAATTTCCAATAAAATTCCCCCACAGCAGCTGGTGTGGCTTTTCTACACTACTCAAGGCCCCAGCTGTACCCTCTTCCATTTGCAACTCCTACTTTACTAAAAACATGCATCCTCTCAATAGACATTTGCTGAGACTCCCTCTTTGCCAGGCATTGAGCCTCAGGCAATGGACATAGGTGAGCTGCTCTCAAAAGACCTACAGTCCAGTGAAGGGGCTAGACAAGTGTCAGCGTGACACAGAAATATTCCAGATATCACGGACAGATTTTGAAGAGGAGAGTGACATCATGAGAACAGCTTTTTTTTGGAAGTAGAGTGAGACAGATGTGGGATGGATTGGAGGACATAGAGATGGTGGCAGGAAGGCAGGGGAGGAGGTCATGGTCTAGGTGAAGGGTAATAAGGTCCTGGATGGAGATAAGGAGAGGAAGAGGTGCTGTAGAGATGATGATGGGGAGACAGGTGTAAGGGATCTTGCAAAGGTAAGTTCCAACATGCTTAGTGACCGACAGGATGGGGGAGAGACAGCAGATATTTGAGCCTGCGTGATTCTGAGGACTGGGCAGTCTTACCTTTGCACTTTCAGGGAGAGATGTCCAGTAAGCTACTAAAGATGTGGGTCTTAGATGAGAAGATGGACAAGTAGATGAATGGATGAGTAGATAAGTGGATGAGTGGATGGAAAGATAGATGAATGGTAGGATAGATGAATGGATAGACAATGGGTATATGGATGAAAGGATGAGTAGCTGGAAGATAATTAGATGATTAGATGAATGGATGAGTGATGTTTACATGGTTGATTGGATAAAGGAATAAGTTCTTATATTTAAAGCTCTAAAAGAGAATAAGAAAACCCACAAGTTATAGCTCCTACCTTTTCCCCTAGATTATCTGTGCCTTCTCATGGCCATGTCTTCCACAGTGGTATATAGAACCTGTCCTATCCTTCTGCCCCTTCAACCCTCAACCATGTACCAAAGCTTGGTCCTCACCTGCCCACCCTCACCTCCAAGTATAAAGACATCTGACATGGAGTCCAACTGTCCTGATTTCTTTCCTGCCTTGATGTCCAGGGAAAATGCCTTCCAAATAACCAGCCTAGGAAGAAGGCAAGTGGTGACTGTGAGGGTTCCTCCCTCTGTGCCCTGTTGTGGTCTCTTTAATAGGCCTAACTCGGGCATCCCAGGACCCACGCAGATGCCAGAATTGGAAGAATATGATTGAAGTGGGAACAAATACGTGCCACAGAAAGTGTTAGGGATGCAGAGTCAGGAAGAGGGGTGCACTATTAGGATGGCAGGACAGCCATACCTATTTTCATTTGGAGAAAGGATTTTAGAAAGTAGCATTCAGGCAGGCTAGCAGAATGAGGTCTTACTGAGTTAGAAGACAGGATCCATCTCTGAAGGCATCCAACTGTAAGTCCTCAGCTCTATTATACATGACCTTGGACAACTTACTTAGCTTTATCTGTAAAATGAACTAATAACATCCACCTCACATGGTCACTAGAGAATGAAAGATGATGCAGAGGAAGTGTGCGGCACCTGGTAGGCCATTAACAAATGCTTTCAAGAAGTAACAAGGTGCATAGACTTCATTTTTGCTGAGGACAGATACACTAAGGAACCTCTACTCTGTGTCTGTTTAGGAAGAAGTGTGGGCTTAGGGGAATGATGGCATCATGGGCCTGGGTCTCTGGGCCCCAGCACAGCCCCATAGGAATCTCCTTGAGAAGGCTTCTGCTTCCTGTCTCCACCAACTTGGAAATTTCCGAGGCCTGAACAGAAAGCAGTAGCATCAGGGTGCAGGTGGCTAGGGTGCTAGCCCCAGAACCCCTGAGGAAGCCAGACCCTCCCCATAGCCCCTGAGCCTCCCTCTCTGGGCCAGGTGCCAGCAGGCAGGGCACCAGCTCTGTGCTTAACAAAAAAGAGCTGCTTGTTGTGGAGGATGATCATGGAGACCCTAGGAAGACCCTGGGAGGAAAGCAGGAGAGGGTTCCTTCGCAGACGCTGGAAGGGGCCTTCTCCCACGGCAGGGCTCAGTGTGGAGCACGTGGATTAAAGGAAGCCAGAAATTGGGATTTGTACCTTTATCCTTCCCCACTGTTTTCTTATACCTCTCGTCTCATTTTATCTCCACCACATTTATGTTTTCAGATGGAAGAAGAGAGGCTGGGAATCTTGCCTTGGGTTTCACAGATCTCTATAATATTAAATAGCTGGACTTTGGACTCTGTTGGGACACTTTCTCTTCCTAAACTGGGCTTGTATGGGGCTTAAACACAGGAAATATGAAGGGAGGAGAAAGGAACGACTATGTCTTGTACTAGACTTTCTACATAGTTTCACCCCCATAGCGACGTTATAAGGTTGTGAGGAGACATTGTTACTTACCCCATTTTACAGATAAGGAAACTGAAGCTCAGGGAAGTAACTTAGCCAAGGTCACATGCCTAGTAAAGGTTAGAGCCTGCATTTGAACCCAGAATGTCTGACACTTGATAAGAAGGGTGGCTTAGAGAAGAACATTCAAGTTAGGGACCCCACAGGGGTTGACCGGAAGAGTTGATGAGAGGCTCTAGTGGCACTGGGAAGACTGGGGTGCTGTTCTGTTTGACTCAGCACCAGGGCTCCTGACTCTGTGTGCAGTTCGCCATGTGTGAAATGAAGAACTGCTGGCCCACTGAACCTGGGCCAGCAGGGCCATACCCATCCTCATCCCACACGTGAGCGCTCAAGAAACGACACACCTGAACTGCAGAGCAGACTATTGGACCCATCTCCAGGATGGCCTCTGGTGGTGGTGGTGGGCAGTTTGCACATGGTCACTTAGCAGCCCCTAGGAGAGAGAAGGGCCAGGCACCCTGGCTGAGGACTGCCTTCCAGGCTGACCCAGACTGGGCAGTGTGGGGTAGTGGACACAACAGCCTAAGAGTCAGGAGGCTGGGGCTCAAGTCTTAGACAATTTACTAAGTATCTGTGGGCCTCATACTCCTCTTTTGTAAACAAAGTGAGAATTTTTTTCTGCCTACTTTCTGAGTAGAGGGCCAGGAGGAAGAGACCTCCTGTTCCATGGGGGTCTGACCGGGGTCAGAACAGTCTCCCAAAAGATGTAGGGAAACAGGATCTCTGCCAGACCTTTCTGTTGGCAAGGAGTGTTAAGAAGCATGAAACAACGCCCTGGGGGCTGCCTATAATTTTTTATCACAAGTCTGGCTGTGCAAAAGAGGCAGCTTCTTCTTGATACCCTTGCTATGGTATCTGAAACAGAGCTTTTCCTGCTCTCTGGGGCTAGAGAATCATTTTCAGGCACTCCCGGGATGGCTAGTAGGATGGGGATTTTCTCTGCTGGTAACTGAAGTGTGCTCTGCTCCAGGCACAGGCAGGGTGACTGAGGCCCCAGGGCACACCCAGCAGAGCCCAGGCTCCCACATCCTCAAGGAGAGGTAGAGCTCTAAGTGGCTACCTTGCAGGGCCTCCCTTTGGGGGTTGCAAGCTGTGTGGAGGCTGGGAGTGCTGGGGGGTTGGAGGAGGTGGCCGCTGTCACTTCAAGTGGAGGGGTCATCCCTCTCCTTCTGCACCAGCCATGGCTGAGGCAGCAGCTCAGGCAGAAGGGAGGCTGGGGGAGGGGAGGGCAGAGTTTTGCAAAGGAGGAGGCAGGAATTCTGGTTGGAAATCATTCAAATGAGGCTATGAAACCAGAACCCTGTCTCAGAACAAATTGGCCAGATTGGCCTGGAGGGGAGGGGAGTTACAGGGAAAATGGGGGAGGTTGGGCCCTGGCTGAGGGGAGAAGGGACAGGCAGGACTCCCTTGTGTGTACCCAAGAAGAGCCCAGGCCTGAGTGGCGAGGGGTAGAGGTGGAGGCTGCCTTCCGGATATAGGAGGGAGAAGCCACGAGTCCCAGCCACCCATCTGGTCTGTCCTCCATCACTGACACTCTCTAGGACTGCCCAGCTGTGACCCTGCCATGCCCATGCCCCAGTCCCTCACCCTGCTCTGCCTCTGAAACAGAGGAGTCCCTGTGACTCCCCATCTTACCAAGTATTCATTCAACATTTTCTGTTTCCCTTTTGAGACCCTGTTCTGTGCTAAGCCTGGGGTGGGGTTGGGGCACAAGGATGAACTCAGCTGCTGGCTAGGTGGAAAGGGGTTGATCATGGAGCCTATGAGGCATGACTTTAAAAATGGATTCTCATTCCTTGTCTTAACCAGGGAGGGCTCTGGAGGAGCCTCTCAGAGCAGAGCTGCCCTTGGCAGCTAGGGTGTGCTTGTCCCCAGTCAGAGCCAGGAGTAGGCATGGCTGGAAAGAAGGGGATGGGCAATGAGGGTTCACTGCAGCAAGGAAAACCAAGACCTTCAGAGACTCATCAAAGGAGATGCTGTGTGAAAGGGGCAACCTTGGAGGGGTCATCTGGGTTCAAGCTTTCAAGCTGCCTGGGAAGGAATGAAGGCCTAGTCTGACGAGGGGATGGGGGTGGGTAGCCGCCTGGGGCTGAGGGGGTAGTGACACGGTACAGGACAGTAGGCTCCATCCAGCACAGAGCTTTCTTCCAGGGAGAAGCTCTGTCTGTTTGTTGTGGTCTGAGCATCTGGGCCCTTCTCAGAAAGGAAATTGGGTTCCTCAGCTATCCATCCCCATGCCTCCGTATTTCTCCATACCTCAAGGGCCAAAATTAAGTATAAGAGTTAGATGTTAGCAGGACTCAGATACAAGCCATGACCCATCCCCCAGCCCTGCTTTCTGCCCTGACCCTTTCCTACTCTGATCCCAGCCCTGGGGTCTGCCTGGTTTGCTCCCCCTCCAACAGCCGCAGCCATCATGCAGGATCCCCTGCATCTGTCCTGCTTTTTGTCTCTATTTCCTCCCTTGTGACTCAAACCCCACCTCATGGAAAGCAAAGAAACCAATTGGAACCCTCTTTCCTACCCCCTGCCCTTGAGCTAACTGGCCAACTGGAGCACTTATTCCTTACCTATCTTCAGTGTGTGTAGGTCTCGCAGGCCTCTCTGCCCTTCACCCTCCCAGAGCCAATAGATGCTCCCAGAATCCTCTCTACTTTGCCCTCAGCATGGATTCCCAGGGTCTTCACTGACCTGTCCCCTCAGAGTGGGGTCTTGAATCTTGTTCACCACTTGACATCCCCACTCCACCTCAAGGAGCTCTCAGAATTCTCCCACCCCAGTGTGGATTTCTAAGTCCTGCTCTGTGTACCACCCAATGGGAACCTAGAAGAAAGATACTTCTGAGGGAACAAAAGAAGCCCTGGTTCATGATGGGAGGGGCCTCAGCTTCTGGCCCCTCCTTAGGGATCAGGCAGCGCCTAAACCTCTACTCACAACCCCTCTCTCAACTGAGGGGGCCACTGTGGTGGGTGAGTGAGCTGGAAGGGGTGGGAGGGGCAGGGGACGCGGGGGAACCAGCCTTGTGTTGTTCTTGGCTTGCAGCCCCCAGCTCCAGGGAAATCCTGACTCCATGGAAAACTGAGCAGGCAGGCAGGCAGGGGAGGAGGAGTTGGAAGAGGAAGAGGAGAAGGGGGAGAGGACCAAGAGCTCAGGGTGAGGTGGGGGTAGGAGCTCCGCTCATAAATCAATCCCACCAGCTCTCAGGCCTGACAAAAACCAGAGACCCAGGGTCCCGTCGGGTCTGGGGCTGGGGGTGGGGAGGTGGGTACAGACCATCTGATGGGTTGCTGGGAGGAAAGGCTGAAATGAGGGGCATCATCCTGCTCAGAGGGCCCTGCATCAAGCCTCCGAAACCACAGGTGTGTATGTGGTGGTGGGGGTGTGTGTCTGAGAAAACTTCACAACTACAGGAGCTGAACCAGGGTGGCTGTGACAGATTGAGGGGGTGGGGAGTATGCACTGCTGGTCAGCAATTCAGGAGCACTTTTATTGCCCTGAATTCTGGCCTGGTTCAACTCCTGAGGAACTGTGTGAGTTCAGACAAGTTCTCACCTTCAGGCCTCTGTCTCCTCAGATGCATGAGGGTGCAGGATCTGTCCAGCCTCATTCTGGCATTCCCTGATGCTGCACTACAGCCCTTCTCAGTGCTTGGCAGAGGAAAGAATATTGCTCTAGAGCTGGCAGGACAACAGTTTAGAGTCTAGGCTCTGCCATTTAGTAACTGTGGCAATGAGCAGAGCGCACAACCTCTCAGAGCCTCAGTTTCTGAATCTGTCAAATGGGCATAATAATGCCTCCTGCCCTGGCTGTTATGCGAATGAATGAGACAATGTGTGTAGAGTCCTGGCGTTGCAGATTCTCAGTCCGAAACTTGTTTATTTTGTGTCTGGCTCTTGGGTATTTGCAAGTCTCTCAGCCTTCCAAGGATTGCCTCTTTCCTTCAACATTCAAATATTAATAATAATCAAGTGGCCCCAGCTTCCAAACCCACAACATAGAAACCCTCACAATTCACCTCTCAGTATTTGGAAGGACCCTTGAAATGCCTATGCTTCTCCTGCTCCTATTCACCCCTCCTGCCATGGCTGATGTCTCCTGGACTGTTGCCCCACTTGGCCACTGCCTTGTGCCTTGTGGGCCATTGCCAAAGGTCTGGGCTGTGGAAAGAGGACACAGCCAGCACAGAGCAGCCAGCCACGTGCACTTGAAAATCAGCTGCTTCTGTCGTAAGCCCCCAGTCTTGCCGGACACTGGGCTCTTACTGTAGAGGCACAGCACGGCTGCTTCCCAGCCCTCCCCATTTAGGCCCTTCTCAACACATCCCCCTCCTGCCTCTCATGCAACCCTACCCAGATCCCTGTGCTATTGGGAGAGCCCCCCAGCACCCCTTTAGGTTTCAACCAGACTCCTGTGATGATACATGGAGATATTGCAACCAGCAAAAGGGGCTGATTTTTTGAGGTATATTCAAATATATCTCAGGTTCCTCTGAGAGAATGCTGAAGGACAGCAGTGTGTTTGTTACCTAAAAATACTGTTTGCTTTACAGCTACACTGTATTATTATTTCCCAGGAAAATTGCTTTGACCAACCCATCATCTGCCCTAAGCTCCCCTCCCAACCCCAAGGTTCATCTCCTCTAGGTCTGCGGAAACCCTACAGTGTATATGTGGGTGGTTAGGGAGTGGGGAGGCATTGGTCCTGGGTACATCGGGTCCCTACTCTTGGGTCTGAACAGCCCACTGGCCTGGGCCTTGCCAAGGGCACAGGTTGGGGTGAATTGGGAGGGGTCTGGTCTGATCCCGCTGGAAACCTCTAGCTGGGGAACCCCTTTCCCCAGAGGCCTTGCTTTCCTCTGGGATTTCATACCCTGCTGCAGCCTCAAAGGTCCATGCCCCAAGAGGCAGGCACAATTAGAGGCTGAAGAGGGTCTGGCCTTTGCCGGCTGCTTTTGCAGGGCCCAGAAACACTGTTGTCTGTGGTGGGGGCTCCCCATAGTGAAGGGAGTAGGAGGAGCCTAGAGGAGAGGGGATACTAACAGGTTCCAGGTTGTACCTGTCTCCTCCACTAGAAGCCAGGCCCTCAGGGATGGGGGCAGTGTGTGCATGCTGTGGTGGTACTTTGGCCCTCCAGGCCCCTGCCCTTGTGAGGCCTCACTCTCACTAGGGCCATCCCAGAGCTGTGAGGAGTGCAGCCAGGTCAGCTGAGAATGTCTAGAGAGACCATTTCTCAGAGAGCAAGGTCCCCACTCTGCCATGACAGGTGGTCATCCAGTCTCTGCTTGACCCCTCCTAGGAATGGGGCACTCAGTACCTCACAAGGCAGCCCCCTCTGAGATGATAGAAAAGTTAGAAATGGAGAACCTAACAAGCATTTGATTGCTGTCCCTCTGTGGGCATGAAGGGGAGTCAGGGGACACAGCTGTGATGTCCCTGTGAGGGAGGGAGGTTAGGCAGGGCTGCCTATTTAGGGTGAGACTCAGGATCCTGGAGAAAACTCTCCACTCTGGTAAGTAAGGGATGGGGTTTGAATCTTTGCTCTGCCATTAGCTCACTGTGTGGCCTTGAGGGAGTCCCTCCCTTTCCTGGGCCTCAGTTTCCATAACTGTAAACTTTATAGGCTGGGCTTGGGGACTTTTGAGGACCTGAGCCTGGCGACGGATGCTCTTCCATGAGTCCGTGAATAGCTGGCACACAGGGATCAGGTCCTGGTCCACAGGGGCCAGGCTGGCTTGAGAGCACTCAGAGAATGGGCCCTGTGTGGGATGGGACAAAGTTTCCTTTCATTTTGTGAGGCCTCGGCAGCAGCCCAGGGCCCACAGACTCTCCCTCCCACCAAGGTCAATCCGACTCTGACCTGGGGGGGCACAACTGCCTGAGGCAGTTGAGGTCAGCAGCTAGCAACTTGGGAGAAGGAGCCCAGCACGGAGGGTCAGATTCCTGTCCTCTGCCTCTGAGCAACTGCAGCTGTGTGCCTTATGTTCTTGACAGTGACCCAGGGCTCTACCCCAACCCCCTACAGTTCCGGTGGTCCCTTGAAAGACCTCCATTGGTCTTGGTGGCACACAAGCCTGGTATAGAATCCAGACCTGCCACTTACTAGCTCAGTGACCTTGGGCAAGTCATTTCCCCTCCTCATCTGGAAGTCAAGGACCCTGATTTCTACCTTGCACAGTTGCTGGGAAGATAAGGTACATGAGTAAGCATCATGTCCACAGCATGTACTCCATAGACCATGGCTGAGATTATTATTATCAGAGGCCCAGCTAAGCAGAGATGGTGACAGGGAATCAGAACAAGACTGGACTCTCTTCCTGCTGCCTCAGCCTTCTGTCTCTTGGTCTGTTTGTCCATCAGGGCATCGGGGGCTTCCAATTCTCAGGCCCTAAAATCTGCACAATTTAAAGCAGTCAAAACATACCCTCCACTGTACTTATGCTGAAAGAGAACTAGGGCCTGGCCAGGTGTGGGTTCCAGGGTTCCATGTGTGCTCTGTGCCCTGCAGCAGTCAACCAGCTGCGGTGACTCTGACTGTGACTCTCCCGGCTGGCTGGGAAGGCTCAACTAGGCCAGACCTCTGCAGCCTGAGAGGAGTGGAGAGCTGGGCCAGGCCCCACCCAGTGTGGGACAGGAAGCTTGTGCTCAAAGAGGCTGGGGTTCAGAGTTGGGAGGCCCTGAGCTCATCCCCAGCAGCACACCCTGGGGGTTTCCCAGACTTCCCTCACCCTTCTCCCCAATTACTCTAGACAATGTGTGTCCTGTCCTGACCTCAAGAGGTTCTGGAGTTGCTGGGATGATATTCATAGACCTGTAAAACTCCTTCTCACAGGAGGTCTACTGTGGGAGTGACCTCCCAGAGAGGCTCAGGGAACCAGTGGGAGCCCAGAGGGCATGAGTGAGGTTTCTCTTAATACCATTATATATTAATTATCATGTTATATAATCAGAGTGATGGCCATCATTTATGAATGGTGAACCATGGGGCAGGTACTGTATTTGGTGCTTTCCATACATGAGCTCATCAAATCCTGACAGCCATACATGGCTACGGCTCATGTTATTTCAAAGAACAGAGAGGGGACAGGTGGTGCAGGGATATCGAGAGCCTTGCCTGAGGTCATACAGTCAGAAACTGGCTAAAGTGGGATTTGAGCCCAAGGCTATTGATCTCAAGGCAGAGCCTGTCCAGCCTTTCCTTAGAGAGTCAGGGAGAGTGTGTAAGTGTGAGTGTGTAAGGGAGGGCCTGGTTAGAAGGCAAAGCAGGCAGGGACTTCTCCCTGGAGTGATGTCAGAGGCTCACACACCCATCAGCTGGGCGTACTGCCCCCTGCTCCAGACCTAGCCTTTGGCTGCTCCCCATACTCCCAAGCCCAAGCCTTAGTCCTGCCTGACCTGCTGCCTTCTTTCCCAGTCTCCTCACTGCCTCTGGACGGCCTTCCCCAGTCCTGAGCTGACTAGCAGAGGGAGCTGTTGGCACTGGAGCCACCATCTAACCATCCCACTCCCGTCCTTATCCGCTGGCCTGCTCCCCCACCCCCTGCCCCAGGGCTCCCCGGGAAAAACTGGGTGGTCACTGGTAGGGGAGGATTGGAGAACATCCTAGAATTGCAGGCGGTGTGTGGCTATGACTGCAGGTGAGGGATTGCCTCATCCCTGTTTGGGTAATTATTAATAATAATAATTTTTAGCCTCTATTGTCTCAATAATCAGCCCATACATACTTCTTACTGTTAGAACTTCTCAAAGCACCTAGAACCTTCCTTCATAGCACTGATTTGTAATTATAAATTTATTTACACATCTATTTGGTCAATCCTGCCTTCCAGCTAGACTACACGCTCCAAAAGGGCAGTCTGCTTCCTGCTGTGTCCCCAGTGCCCAGTGCAGTGTTGGCATACTTGGCACATGTTTGTTGAATGCATTTATGGATGAATTAGTGAAATGGAGTTGGTGGGAAGCTAGGGAAAGGTGGGACAGGACCACAGAAGGAGGCCAGGAAGGCAGAGGTATGAGGATGAAGTGTTTGGAGCCTGTCTGTGGAGCTGAGGTAGAACTGCATTGTGGGCCCTCCTGAGAAGCCGGGTGTGGCTCTGGGGTGGGGCAGCCAAGCAGCAGGGCCTCTCACCTACCTGGAACTGAACCTTTTGCCTGCCCCAGGTAGGAAGTCAGAGGAAGCCTTTGGATTAAGATCCCTCTTGTATCTCCAGACCCTCAAAACCCAGAAGGGCCACCAACCAACATTTTTTCCCCCTCGCATTGGCACTCTCAAAATGGACTTCAAGAAGGACCTCAGTATTTGGGCCACTTCGGAAAAGCCATGGAGAGATGATCTAGACTAAAGTTGAGGATGGGCCTTTTCCCGGGCTTTGTCTCCTTCCCCTTGTGTTTTGATCACCTCTGGAACTGTTGAGTGCATGCCACTCTCTCCATCCTTCAATCTCCACTCTTTTGCCCCAATATTCTAGGTGTGTAGAAAGGAAAGTTGTTAGGAAGATCTGGATTCAAAGCCAGCTCTACCACTTTCTAGCTGGGAGAACTTGGGAACATTTAGCTTCTTCAAACCTCAGCTTTCTCATCTCTACAATGGAGATGATAATCTGTATCTTGCAGTGTTGCTGAAGAGCAACACAAGATCATGTGTGTAGAGCTTCTAGTTCAGGGCATCAAGCAGGCACTCAATGAAGGCCTGAGCTCTCATTCCTGCTCTGCTGCCAACTAGCTGTGTGCTCTTGGGGAGGATGCATCACCTTTCTGGGGCTCAGCTTCATCTGTCAAACAAGAGGGTTGGATCAGATCATCTGGAAGGCCCCTTCCAGCTCTGACTTGCTTGGTCTATTCTGGGCAGGGAGCCCCACCTCTGGGACAGGGGCAATAGGAACATTCTTTCAGCTCAGTTGCAACCCAGGCACATGCCTGCCCAGCCTCATCCCGCAAATTTAGCCTGTAGCTGTTGCCACATTGGCCACACCCTTGGCATCTATGCTGTACCCCACTCCCACCACACTTGCCAGGACCACAGGTGGGTGGCTCCCTTCCTGTGGGGCTGAAGGAGCCTGGGAGGACAAAGCAAGAGGATGGAAGAGAAGAGGGAAGAGGAGAGGGGCTGGAGAAGAACAGTGAGGGCAAAGTGCAGGGCAGGCCTTGAGCCCTGTGGAATCCTAGCCCTGCCACTTTCTAGCAGTGTGCGTCCTTGGGCAAGCAGCTTCAAATGCTTAGCAGCCTGTTTCCTCATTTATGAAGTCATAACAATTTAAAATGCCCATTAGATTGCTGTGAAGAATAAACGGAAGAACGGGGGTCAAGCGTCTGGCATTCTGGAGTTCTGTCCTTTGGCGGGGCAAACACCCCTCCCTCTGCCCCCAGCTAGGGGAAGTTCCATGAAGGCCCAGGGAAGACTTGGGCAACTTTCTCTCAGGCCTACCGTACTCACCCTGCAGCCGGAATCGCCTCCCCCTGCGCTGGCAGCCTGGGGTCCTTGGCTGGGGAGTCCCAGCCCACAGAGAAAGGGGGAGGCTGTGGCCCAAGCCAGTCCCGCATCCCCATCCGCACCCCCTTTGCCTCTGTGCTAGTGTCTTTGATCTGAAACCTTCCAGGGGTATTAGGAGCCTGCGAGCCCCTCTCCCCAAGGTCCCTTGCTCCCCACCGCCCTCCCTCTGGGCTGACCTCCCAGTCGGCCGCCGGGCTGGGGGCTGGCTCCGCCGCCGGTGGTCCCCGCCGCGCCTCCGGGCAGGCCGCTTGGGTTACAGGGCAGCGGCGGCGGCTGGAGGCTGGCAGAGCCCCTGGCTGGGGCCCTGGGGGGCGGGGCGAGAGGATGCGCTGGGGGCGACGGTGGCGGGGGATTGGAGGAGCTGTGCCCCGGCGCCTTCTGGCCATTTTGGCCGGGGAATCTGTGTAAAGTGTTTAAAAAGAAAAACTCTCTGGAGGAGGACGTAACCTTTTCTTAACATCTGGGGCTCAATTAGCTAATGACAGCAAAGCCTTCTCCGGTGTCGCTGACCCCTGGGCAGCAGCCCCGCTCCCCCACCCCCGGTATTTATACAGCTGCGGCCCCTCGCTGGGACGCGGGGCAGGGGGCTTGGCTGGGTTATCTCGGCGGAGATCCGCCGCCCACCCCCAAAAAAGAAAGAAAAGGCTTAGCGCGCGGTCCCACCCTGCGGCCCCGCAGCCTCCTCGCCGCTGTTCACCCCCGCCCTCTCCCGCTCCCGGCGCTTCTCGCCGCCTCCGCCTCCCTCCCCTGGGCTCCCCTCCTTGAGCCCTTCTTCCTTTCTCTTCCTCTCTCTTCCGTCTCTGCTTTCTCCCTTTTCTCTCCGCTCTCCTTTGCCTCGTTTCTGCCCATCTTTCTCACTGCTCCACCCGCTCTCCCCTCTGCTCTTCCGCTCCTCCCCTTTCTTGCCCACCACTTCCTTGTCTGTCTGTCCGTCTCTTTTCTCTCTCCCCAGCGGCCTCCCCTTTCTGTCTAACTCTGAATAGCTCCCTTGTTCCTCTCTGGGTTCCTGTCTGTCCCTCTCATTCTGGTGCTCCCTCCCCACCTTTGTCTCTTTCTGTCTCAACCTCTGAATGCCTCTCTGTCTGTCCTCCCTGGCTGCCCGGGTACCCGCAAGGGGAGCAGGCCTAGGGCTGGGCCATCTCTGAGCAATGCATCCTTCCCAATGCAGAGCTGGGCAGGCCTGGGGCTGGTCACTTACAGACTGACTGGTCCCCCGGTGTGGGAATTGTGGGAGAGCTGTGTTTAAGGCATCAACTCTGCGGGGTTAGAGCTGGAGGGGCTCCCCTGATGCCCTGGCCCTCCAGCTCCTGGACTCTCACATTCCCTGGAGGCTCCTTCCCTGACACTCCACCCACCCCCACCCCACCTCAACACCCTGCCTGCTATTTTGAACCAGTATACAAATGCAGACACACACTTTATTCTGTTTTCCTTCAGTATAGTTAGAAAAGGCTGAAATCTTGAAAAGAAATTATTAATACTAAGAAAAAAGTGGTAAGTGCAGACACTACAAACAGCGCCAAATAGTCATGTCCAAAGGCAGTGCAGAGTAGCAAAGAAGAGTCCAGGATTTGGAATGAGGAGCTGTGTTCAACTTGGAACTCCGTTGTTAAAACAGTTCTGTAATTTGGGGGAATCATTTGAGCCTCAGTTCTCTCATCTATAAAATAGGGATAACTGATAGTTATTAAACAATAATGAAGTTTATTGCCTATGAGACCCCAGTGAGTGGAAGGTGAAGTTCTTTAATTAGTGAATTAGTTTTTTGTTTTCCTGGAGAAGATTCTGGAGTCATATGATTTTTCCAGGATAGTGCCACATTCCAAAATTTTACCTCTTATTCTTCCAAGATACATTTGAAACTCTACCACCCCTTGGAGACTTGTCTATGCAAGGGTGATTGCTTCGGATCCCTTTAACAGAAAAAAACGCAGATAAAAGCTGATGGGTAACGTTTGCAAACAGTGGAGGCTGGAGGAGGTTCCCAAAGCCCTTTGGGTTGACTGGGCAGGCCCCTCGGCTTGCTGTGTGTTGGGCACTGCTGCGGGTGCCTGGCATGTAAGATCATGAATCCTCTGGAGAACCTAATGAAGAGGGTACTATTGCCCGGGGAACGGGAGCAGCAATTGCCCAGGCATCATGCTACGTTGAGGCAGACATGGAACTGGAACTCAGGGGTCTTGCCCCTACAGACAAGAAAGTTTTTCGCTACTGGTAAAGGGTAGAAGGCAGAGCGGTTGCTTGGACACCTTAGCCCGAGTGGGGCACAGGGGAACAGCTGCCATTCTTGCTGGAGCGGGGGTAGGTGGGGTGCTGAGCTCTTGCTCTGCTAGGCCCTCACGGCGCCCCCCGCTCTCCAGGCTTGCTGCCCGCCGGATGGCAGAGTGCTGCTGCCGGGGGTCTGACAGAGCTTCTCCCGCAACCCTCCCGCGGCCCCGGCTGGACGAGAAATTGAGATGCAGCGAGCAGAAACTGGAGCCCGGCGCCGGCGCGGCCGCAAGGGGCCGACGCCTTTGAGGGGCTTTGCTGCCTCTTGCCAAGGTCAATCAAACCCTTTCACGTTCGGGAGGTGCGCGCAGCGGGCTCCCGGCAGCCGGGGACGAAGGGCCGGAGGCGGGCGGGCGGAGCAGGGGCCCGGCCTCTGCGGAGCTCTCAGCCTCGGGCAGGTGCTCGGAGACTCCTGGGCCTGGGGTAGGCGGCGTGGGGCAGCTGCGACCAGAGGCTGGGATCCAGGCGGCGGGGTAGGACCTACCCGGGCGGAAATGGAGACTAATTCGGGACGTTTTACGCTAATATGCACCTGGCTGGGCTTTTCTAGGGTAGAGGAAGGGTGCAGAGTCGAGGGAAAGGAGTCCCGGAGAGCCGGAAACTTACGGAACCCCTTGATTCCACGATAAAAGACAACTCAGCTCTACTGCTCACCCGCTGCGTGGCCTTGGGGAAGTTACAAGGGGCCTTTATGGGCTTCAGTGTTCTTCCCTGAAAAAGAGGGACCGCGGGTCAAGTTTCCGCCCAAGCTCAATCACTGTCAGCGAAGAGATGGAAGTCCAGCCCCCAGGCTGCTCTTAGAGGGGTGGAGGGGACCGGCTGCGGGAGGTGTGAGGAGGAGGTGTGGTCAGAGGAAGAATTCTGGCCGATGCAGAACATCCAGAGTCGCAGAAGCCAGTAGCACTTCTCCACGGCCTATGGCTAACATCCTCCACTACTGTCCAGAGGTCAAAGTGACGGGGTCGGAGGCGCAGGAGGGGAGAGGCTGACTGCAGGAGCGTCAGCCAGGAGATGGTTTGATGGTAGAAGAAGATGGGAGATGGGGTGGGGAGCAATGTGGAGGAGTGAGTGTTTTGTGGTGCCACCCACCTGAGCTTAATTGTAAGGCTGGCCTACCGGGGAGGGATGGGTTAATGGTGCTGAGTGAAAGGGGAGATGACTGATGGGGTCAGGTCCTGAAGAAGGCTGAGGGGTGAGGGCTAGGGCACAGGTGGGAAGGAGCAGGAGACACATTGGGATGGTGGGGTGTGGGAAGGAGAGGATGTTTAGGTCCGGAAGGAACACTTTTCATTGGCCAATTCGTTACTCAACTCTGCCTTTGAAGGAGGCCTCAGTGTTGTCCTGAGTGAGGAATAAGAATAGCCTGGGAGAAATCCACCATGTAGACCAAATCAGGAGTAGGGTAGGGAGGGATGAAGGGCTAATGAGCAGGCCAGCCAGGCTGGATTATAGGAATTTGAAAGCCAAGTAACAGAAACCTCTGTGGAGACAGGAGAGGGTTGGCATTTACTGAGACTGTCTTGTACCCTTCTATATGTTGTCCCACTTGATTCCTATCACAGTGTGGTGGGTGTTATTAATCTGATTTTATAGGTGAGGAAATGGAGGCTCACAGTGGTAAGAAAGCTTGCCCAAGGTCACTCAGCTGGTAAGAGATGAAGGCATAATTTGAACCCGGTTCTGGTTGCCTCCGAGTGGAGGTTACGTCCATGGTGCTCCACTGGACAAGAGCCCTGACCCTGGGGCCTCAGCAGTCCTTCCTTCCCCAGGTGTGGCCATCCTGCGGCACTGACCCATTTGGCTGGCAGGAAAAGGCTGGACCTTTGACACAGTGCAGCCAGTCCTGGGCCAGCTTGAACTTAGCAGGAAGCCTCCACCCAGCTAAGAGGAGGGGGAAGCTTCTTTTTCCTTTTTCTTAAATAAGATCAAACCATACATGTTGTTCTGCAACATGCTATTTTCTCTTAACATTTCTATACTTATATATATAGGTGTATTTAATATTTTGAAAGTTGTATAGTACTCCTTGTAAAGATATTCCACTTATTATTTATCTATTCCCCTATCACCAAACATTTATATTGTCTCCAAAGTTTTGCCCCCAAAACAGTGCTTCAGTATACGTCCATCCTTTAAGAATGGTATTTCAGAAAGAGATATTTCTGTAGGATAGATTTTTAGCATCTATGGGTCAAGAATATGCTTGTTTTAAATTCTTCTAGATAGGACTAAATTTCCCTGCAAAGAGGCTAGGTCAATTTATACTCCCTCCTTCAAAGTATAGTTGTACCCATTCTTTCACACCCCCACCACTGGGTATCATATGATATATACATATTTGCTAACCTACTGAGTGAAAAAAGTTTTCCCCGAGTGTACAGCTTAGTCAAAAGTCCATTAGCTGAAGAAAGTATCATTTGTGAAGACCTGAAGAAGAGCTCAAAAATGGTAGCAGAGATTTAGGGCAGCTCTGAGGAAGAACTTAATGTCTGTGAATGCTACGAGGACCTAGATAAGGGAGGCAGCAGAATTCCTTTCTCTGAGCACATCCTATGTTCTAGGTGGATCAGATACCTCTAGAGCATTGAATGAAGGCTGGTTACCTGGGATCTTGAGACCAGCAGTCAGATACCCACTGGGTGAAGCCTGACTCTGCAGGGGTTACAGGAACAGGCTAACAGGCTGCATGGAGTAGAGGAGGGCAGGTTCCTGAAAGAGCCAGGGAAGATGAGAGTCACCAGACTCTGGGTGGTAAGTGAAAATTGGGAGATCCATAGGCTGAGCAGGTGAATCATGGGAAGAGAAAGGGACTCCACACTCAGCACATGTGGGGGTGGGAATAGATGGAGAAAGGTGGCAGCCCCCCTCCCCCCATGTGCACATCTATCCCCAGCCTATTAATAATAACAGCTGGTATTTTTGAGTGCTTATTATATAAGACATTGCTCTAAGTGTTTCAATTTATTGAATAATTTTATCCTTCCAATAATTTTATGAGATAAGTATAATTATTATGCTCATTTTACAGATGAGGACGTAGAGGCATAGTGTTAAGATGCTTACCCAAGGTCATACAGCTAGAAAGTGGCTATGCTGGGATTCAAACTCAGGCCATGGGGCTTCAGAGTCCATGCTTCCAACTAGCACACACATGATTTTTCATGGCCTTCCTTAGCCAGTATAACAATAATGACTACCGTTAATTGAGAGCAGACCAGGCACACTATGTTTTTGTCTTCTAATATTACAACAAGCCTATGTAATAGGAAATGTTACCCTTAATTTAAAGATGAGAAAGTGAAGCGCAGGGAAACAGAGAACCTTGGCTAAAAAGAATTTGAGTCAGAATTTGTACCCAGATCCATAAGAATCCAAAGCTCCTGCGCCTTCCACATCACCGTGGGGCCTTTCATAGTGCAAGGAAAGGAGAAATCATATCACCACAGAATGATCAGCACTGGAACAAACCTCTGAAACCGTCTGATCCAAATGTTTCACTATAGATGAGAAAGGGGGGTGCAAGGAGGGTACTTGTCCAAGGTTACATAGCACATCTCAGAACAAGGTGCTTCTCCTGGGCTCCCAGTCTTTTACTTAAATGCCTGGCTTCACTTCTGCCGAGATGAGCGCACAGGTGAGTGCACCTATAGGGGGAATCTACGTTGAGTGTTGAGGAGGCAGTGCAGGGGGCTGTATGTGATGCCGGGGAGAGCCTGCCTCATCAGCAGGGCTGACTGGGAAGCGGAGTGGTAGTTTGGCAGGGGAATCTGGGGATGCCATCCTTTTCCTGTACTGGAAAGTGGAAACTCCTCTTCTCCTCCCCCTTTCTCCCTCTCCACCCCTGACTCCCATCCCCTGTATAAGCGTGTGTCCTGGACAGAGCTTCTTTTGAAGGGTTCCAGCAGCCTCCTGCCATCCTGGTTGACCCAGAGACTGCCATTTCACCTTACAGCACCACCTGGTACATTGCTCATTGTCCATTCCAAGGGTACACGTCGAAATGTAAATTACAGTGGAAGCTAGCAAGACAGTGAAAAGGATATGTCAATCATTCACACCTTCCTATGAATTAGTTCATTAGCTAGAGCAGTGTTTCACAAAATAGGGTATCTGTCCTCAGAGTTCCTAAGTTTACTGAATATTTTTAAAATTTGGATTTCATTGATATTAAAATATTTTAGCAGTTATAAAGAAAGAACTTTTAGCAGTCAAAAAATTGTCATAGACTAGGACTTCAGGTCCTTAAGTCGGTGTTTTACAAAAACAGTCTGTGAACTGCTGGGAGCTCACAGACAGGGCTATGAGAATTGCCTTTCCTTTCAAGAGGTCCCTTCATACACAAGTTTGGAGACTCCAGGCAAGGATTAGACAGGTGTGAGCTCTGTCACAATGGGCCTTTCAGTCCTGGCATCATGTCTGCAAATGCGCTGGGATCCCAGAGTCTGGGCGGTAATCTGGCCACTTAATCACTTGGGGCCTCAGTTTCTTTGGGTGTAAAATTCAGTCCCTCTTCACCACTTTTGCAGTATCCATCCTGCCAACCTTGTGCTGGTTGTTGAGAGAGATGGGAGGTGAATGAGTTTCAAGTCTATGAGTCCAGACAAGCTGGGGAATGCCTGAGCCTGTCTGACTTTGTGGCCGAACTGGCTTTGAGCTGGGCCTTGATGCAGGGCTGTAGCAGGTGAGGGTTCTGGCCCTACAAACAGAGGATAGTTGAAGCAGGTTGAGTGAAGTGGGCTGTGGACAGAGTCCGGGTGTGAAGCACATTTAGGGGACTGGACTTAAGCTGAAAAACTTCAGAGATCATCTTGTCCAACTGTCTAGGGCACAAGGAAATGTGGTTCAAGAGCCTCCCCAGGATCACATAGCTAGTTGGGGCCTTGCAGATAGCAAGGCAGTAGGCAAAACTTTTCCAATCTGGAGCTGAGTTCCTAGCCTCAAGAATGTTTTCAGGGAGTCCACCCCAACTGGCAAACCCCTCTTCCACCACACACTCCAATAGCCTACCACAGGCTCCAGCAACCCCCCTTTCCACCCCCAGGGCTCCCCAGGCACCCCGGCCCACAGACCACTCAACAAAATAGCCACATCCTGGCAGAACCCAAAGTGAAGGGAGGCGGGGGGGGCAGTCTTTAGCCCACCCTTCCCAGACCCTAGTTCTTGGACTGTAGTAATAAAAATCAGGCTGGAAAGGTGTGAAAGCCAGAACCCACAAAAGGCCTCCCCAGACCCCAACTTGTACAACTTCCCAGTTGAGGGGACTCCAAAAGCCTTCAGCTAACAGGGGCTCTTGGGCACAGATAGGCTGCTTCCCCTTGGCCTGGGAGCTGGCTGGGGGAGACTCTCAGGCTGTGCCTACTCTTTGGGCTACAGGAAATCATTGCCTCACTCAGGTCTCCGGCATCCTCAGCCACCTATCTTATCTGGTCGGGGGCTCGCTGCCTCAGGGCTGACAGCATTGAATGAGGCTGAGCCCAAAATGGCCTGGAGTCTTGTAGCCACTGCTTTCAGCAAAGATGTGGAAAGAGTGGGCTCAAGTGGGTGTCCGGCACAGATGTCCAAAAGGATGTCAGTGAAACCCAGATTTACCATGTCTAGTCTAGGCTTGGTTGCTGCACCAGGACCACCACTGGGCTATTTCCATTTCTACTCCTAGCACTGTGTTTCACCACCATTAACCAGTGTCTACCACAACCGCTGCCTCTGTCTCTGCCACCACCCCACCCCCACCCCACTGCCATTACCTCCCTCTCACCCCCCACCCCACTGCCATCACCACCATCACCTCCATCTCCAACATCTCCACCACCACACCTACCTCCGCCCCCACTGTTGCTGTCTGTAACTCTCGCCATCATCTCCACTACAACCACCACCCACTGTTAGCATTTTCCTCTCCCTTTCAACCTTCACCTCCGTCTCCACAGCCATCACGTCTACCAACACCACCACCTCACCACCTCCTGCTCCCCACTGCCATCACCACCATCACCAACACCTCAACCTCCTCACCTCCCCTAACACTTCGGTCACCCACCACCACCAGCTCACCACAGTTACCCACCATCCTATCTCTGCATGTTTTAATCCATCCATGCTACATAGAACATAAAGAACTATTTGGGTTAACCCTTCAACCTCTTCTCATTTGCCCAACCCAGAAAGGCCAACGATAGTCCCGTTTCCCCAGTTTTTCTTCTGAGACTTCTCATGGAAGATGAAATTAAATGTCGTGCTCTTAAAGTCAAGGAAGGTTATGTGTCTCTTGCTGTTCCTGATTTACCAGGCCCATCATTCTGTCCTGGAAGGAAATTGGATTACTCTGACAGAATGTGTTCTTTGGAAAGCAGTGCTGGTTATTACCTAATTCCTTATGACCTAGTGTTTGCAGATTGATTTTTGACGACGTGTCCCAGTAGTTTTCTATTATAGCAGCTCGGCTGATGGGCCCGGCACTTCCAGAGGCATCTACTTTCCCCCAGGTTTCAAGAGAGGCAGGGACAGGCCTGGGTCTCCCTCTTGTCTGCAGGCCCCTCACTAGTTCTCCATAAATCCCCTTAGAATGAGAGCTAGTGATCTGACTCCACCTTGGGCCAATTCCTTAAGTACCTAAGCATGTAAGTCATCAGGGCCTGTGGATGTGAATACACAAGTTCTTTTCTCATTCCCTCTTGGCTTCCTGCCTTCTCGTGATCCCATGCAGTGCCTCTTTCAGTTTTCAGATCACAGCTGACCTTTTTAGGCTAAGAAAAAATGAAAAGCCTCTGCTTTTTTAGTGTCATTGTTTATAGGCCTTCTCTCCCCAACTCCAAACGAGCAGCAATCTCCTTCTTCCTTTGTGTTGGCCTGTAACAGTTAGACAATGTTGTTCTCATTCTTTTGCTGCCTTGTGCGAGTTACATCTCATTTCTTTCTCTGAATGACTATTCTGATTTTATCTCCACAGCCTTTTGTTATTTTTTTCTATGTACCCCTCCTTCGTAACCTGGCCTGATTTCCACTGTCTTTGGCATGGCCATTTTCATTTCAGTTCTCTGGGAAGCTTTCTGCATAACTAATAAGTAATCTCTGGGTCCCTTTAGCTGTTTTGTGCATCAGGAGTGTTTCATTCTCTTTTCTTAATTTCGTTGCCTTATGTGGAAATGTCCAGCTCTCCTCAGAGAGTGTCTTTGGTTCTTAAATTCAGTGTTTGTGCTTTCCATCTTGGTTCCCAAAGCTCGGTGCAGAAAGCTTTTAGAAAGGGCCCATTTCTGAATCTTGTCTGAGTTTCTGCCTTTCTTCCTTTCTCCCAGGCTTTGGTCACCTTTCTTAGTACCCTTCCATTTTCCAGCGCCTTTAGTGTGTGTGTCATACCTAATTGGTACCTGCTCCCAGGGCCCATGCTGGGGGTAGCCATAGGGGGAGGGAACTAGCACCTGGATCTGGTCACTGGCACCCAGAGTATGGATGTGGACAAATACCAGGAGTGTTTGGTTACCATGGAGGGCTATCTCCATGCACAGACCCATTCGTTCATTCTCAGACTCCCTCATTCTCTCTAGAACCTCTGTTTTTGTTTGGGGCCCTGCCAGCTGCAAGCTTACAGGGCAAATGAATCTTCCTGAAAGTCTGGTTGATAGTGGCCTCCAGGAATGCACGTGAAAGGTGGCAATCCCAATGCATGAAGACAGTGGTGCGTATGTGATGTGCCCTGTCTCTGTAGTAGGACAGGCTTAGCAATATTTGAGCAGGGTCTTCAAGGTTAGAAAGAAGGGTTGTTTGTCAGGAAGGGGGATATAGAAAGACATTCCAGGCAGAACGGGATATGCAGAGGCAGAGTGGGATGTTTGGCACTGGTCGTGTGCTGCAGTCTGAGCCTCTATGAAGGCCCATAATCTTCACAACCCTCCACTGGTCTGAACAGATCATGTCAAGAAACTCTGCCAAGGCCCCTTCCAGGGCCTTCCTAGGTGGTGCCAATGCTCCAGGTCATAGGTTGTCATCTCCAAACTTGCCTTCTCAGCAAAGACTTTCTCCACCCGACCTTACCAGCCACTGTCCTCTCTTGTGGGAGAGGAGGCTCAAGCCATTGTCCCTTCCCTTTCTTAACGGCTGTGACAGTAGGGATTCCATGAAGCCTTGAACTCCCCCAAGGCAGGGCTCTTTTCTCTTCCAGAATCCAGCTGAGCATCCTATGCTCTAGATTAAGTTTTTGTGTGTCCAGAAACACTAGAAAACATAGATTAGCACAAATTTCTAATAGTTTCAAAAATCATACATAACCCCACCATTCAGAGTTAACCTTGTTGAAATTTTGATGTTTATCCTCCCAGATGTATGATTTCCTTTAAAAAACCGTGTTGGTAACATGGTCATCTTTTAGAAGTACCTACATTATTCTACTTCATTATTTTAAGCAGTTCCATAATACTCCACTGTTTAATTGAACTGTCATTTATTTAAACCTGGAAGCTTGGTGAATGGTGCTAACTGACTGAAAAAAGAAGGAGGAAGGGCCTTTATAGATTCTCCACATTGCCCATGTTCCTTTGGAGTTCAGTAATTCGAAGGCTACAGAAAGAGCACCGGTTCTAGAATATTAGGAGATGTGAGTTTGAATGCAGTCTGTCTCACCCACAGGGGTGGGTCTTGGATCTAACAACACATCTCTGAGCCTATTTGATGTTTTTGAAGCATTTAATACAACTAATCACTCTCCTTGAGACCTCCTTCCTTCTGTGGGGCTCTGATGACACCCTTCACCCAGTGCTTCTCTTATGCTTCACCTTTTCCTTCATAGTTTCCCGGACTGATAGCTTTTCTTTTGACCAGTACATACATACTGGTTCCCCAGGCTCTCCTCCTTCCTGCCTCTGCCCCCCTCTTCCTACTTGATTTGTTCCCTTTGGATGACCCAGCTAATTCCACGTGATTGAGGACCAGATTCTCTCCAGCCTGTCTCTCTTTCCTGAAATGTAGATCCATGTTCAGTGGTCCAAAGAACATGTCCCTCACAAACTCAGCATTTCCACATATGAACTCATTTCTCCTTACTCCCAACCTGTACCTCCTTTTGGAGTCTTTGAGTGACTGATGCCATCCATCCCAGAGGGAAGCCAGAACCATCCCGAGGGCTCTGCCTCCCGCACCCCTCCCAATTCCCAAATCCAGTGCTGCCAACAGCCTCTTTTTTTGGCCCAGCCCCTCCTCTGCTCCCACACCTTGCCCACTTCAGGCCCAGGGTTTTCCTGCTGGATTATGCCTGCAGCTGTCTCACTGGTTCCCTACCTCCAAATTCTCCTACCATCCACCCACTAGGATACTTATTACTGAGACTTTTTAAAAAATTGAGGTATAACCTGCATATGGTAAAATGCATATATTTTAATGTATGGTTTGACAAATTTTAGTAAGTATATTATATCCACATAACCACCACTCCAGTAAAGATACATAAAATTTCCACTAGCCCTACAGTTCCTCAGGATCATTTTCAGTCAATCCCCTTTCCCATGGGCTATCACACCTGTGATTTCTTTCATCACAGATTAGTTTTGCCTATTCTATAGAACTTAACATAAATGAAATCATATAACTTACATTCTTTTGTTTAACAAAATGTTTTTGAGATTCCTTCATGTTGTCATGCTGTAATCATTTAAGAGTGGGTATTGATTTAAGTCAGTCTCCTGCTTGAACTTTTCAGTGGCTTCCCATTATCCAGATTCCTGGCCCCTGCGTGATCTGGCCTCATCTCACATACTGCCTGTCTTTTAACTCCAACCTTTAAGAATACTGAACCATTTGTTAACCTGCACAAACAGCTTTTCATGGGTTGAGTTTGCTCATCTCCCACTCAGTTTGCCCAGTGAACTCCTACTCATCTGGAAGTACTCTCTTCAGGCATAGATTATGTGAGGATTTCTCTGACCTGTTCCCACCCCCCAGAACAAGGAGTCTGTCAGCTCCACTGTAATAGACTGTGTCCACTATTCTAGTCACCCCTGAACCCCTGCCCTTCATTGATTGAATAGATTCCTTTCTTAGCCTGACTTCTGTATTATACATTATTTATCATTGTTCCCATTATACTATATGTGTTTATGTACTTGTGTAACCCCTTAGCTATACTCAGATGGATAGAAAGATTCATTCTGTTTCCAGGAATTCTTCCCATGCAAGGCACTCTTGTTGCCTATGCAAGAGCCACATCCCCTGCAGTTTTTTTTATACAAACCTTCATCTTATGTGAGGGAGTGATTTTGGAGCTGTGGCATCTATCTGCGACCATGAGGCAAAGGCCAAGAGAAGCACAAAGACATGGATCCAGCACCCTGGCAATACTGAGGAACTAAACAAACTCTAGATCTCCCTAACTTCCAACTTCTTTTTTTAAAATTTGTTTTTATTTTTATTTTTATTATAATGGTATCATTAATCTACAATTAAATGAGGAACATTATGTTTACTAGACTCCCCCCATCTCTAAGTCCCCCACATATGCCCCATTACAGTAACTGTCCATCAGTGTAGTAAGATGTTGTAGAATCACAACTTGTCTTCTCTGTGTTGTATACCCCTCCCCGTGGCCCCCTCCCCACATTACACATGCCAATCGTAATGCCCCCTTTCTTTACCCCCTCCCCTTATCCCTCCCTTCCCACCCATCCTCCCCAGTCCCTTTCCCTTTGGTAACTGTTAGTCCATTCTTGGGTTCTGTGAGTCTGCTGCTGTTTTGCTCCTTCAATTTTTTTCTTTGTTCTTATACTCCACAGATGAGTGAAATCATTTGATACTTGTCTTTCTCTGCCTGGCTTACATCACTGAGCATAATACCCTCTAGCTCCATCCATGTTTTTGCAAATGGTAGGATTTGTTTTCTTCTTATGGCTGAATAATATTCCATTGTGTATAGGTACCACATCTTCTTTATCCATTCATCTACTGATGGACACTTAGGTTGCTTCCATTTCTTGGCTATTGTGAATAGTGCTGCGATAAACATAGGGGTGCATCTGTCTTTTTCAAACTGGGCTGCTGCATTCTTAGGGTAAATTCCTAGGAGTGGAA
Organism: Manis pentadactyla; assembly: GCF_030020395.1. Classification (NCBI taxonomy): domain Eukaryota; kingdom Metazoa; phylum Chordata; class Mammalia; order Pholidota; family Manidae; genus Manis; species Manis pentadactyla. Next base: position 114,709,328 of record NC_080019.1, read on the forward strand.
TTCCTGGGTCAAATGGTATTTCTATTTTGAGTTTTTTGAGGAACCTCTATACTGCTTTCCACAGTGGTTGAACTAATTTACGTTCCCACCAGCAGTGTAAGAGGGTTCCCCTTTCTCCACATCCTTGCCAACATTTGTTGTTGTTTGTCTTTTGGATGGTGGCCATCCTTACTGGTGTGAGGTGATATCTCATTGTGGTTTTAATTTGCATTTCTCTGATGACTAGTAATGTGGAGCATCTTTTTGTATGTCTGTTGGCCATCTGAATTTCTTCTTTGGAGAACTATCTGTACAGCAACTCTGACCATTTTTTGATTGGATTATTTGCTTTTTGTTTGTTGAGGTGTGTGAGCTCATTATATATTTGGATGTCAACCTTTTATTGGACCTGTCATTTATGAATATATTCTCCCATACTGTAGGATGCTTTTTTGTTCTGTTGGTGGTGTACTTTGCTGTGCAGAAACTTTTCATTTTGATGTAGTCCCACTTCTTCATTTTTGCTTTTGTTTCCCTTGCCCAGGGAGATATGTTCATGAAGAAGTCACTCATGTTTATGTCCAAGAGATTTTGCCTATGTTTTTTTCTAAGAGTTTTATGGTTTCATGACTTACATTCAGGTCTTTGATCCATTTCGAATTTACTTTTGTGTATGGTGTTAAACAATGATCCAGTTTCATTCTCTTACATGTAGCTGTCCAGTTTTGCCAACACCAGCTGTTGAAGAGGCTGTCATTTCTCCATTGTATGTCCATGGCTCCTTTATCATGTATTAATTGACCATATATGTTTGGGTTAATATATGGACTCTCTATTCTGTTCCACTGGTCTGTGGGTCTGTTCTTGTGCCAGTACCAATTTGTCTTGATTACTGTGGCTTTTTAGTAGAGCTTGAAGTTGGGTAGCGAGATCCCCCTGCTTTATTCTTCCTTCTCAGGATTGCTTTGGTGATTTGGGGTCTTTTGTGGTTCCATATGAATTTTAGAACTATTTGTTCCAGTTCATTGAAGAATGCTGTTGGTATTTTGATAGGAATTGCATTGAATCTGTAGATTGCTTTAGGCAGGATGGCCATTTTGACAATATTAATTCTTCCTATCCAAGAGCATGGGATGAATTTACATTTGTTAGTGTTTTCTTTAATGTCTCTTAAGAGTGTCTTGTAGTTTTCAGGGTATAGGTCTTTCACTTCCTTGATTAGGTTTATTCCTAGGTATTTTATTCTTTTTGATGTAATTGTGAATGGAATTGTTTTCCTAATTTCTCTTTCTGCTAGTTCATCATTAGTGTATAGGAAAGCAACAGATTTCTGTGTATTAATTTTGTATCCTGCAACTTTGCTGTATTCAGATATTAGTTCTAATGGTTTTGGAGCGGATTCCTTTGGGATTTTTATGCACAATATCATGTCATCTGCAAATAGTGACAGTTTGACGTCTTCTTTACCAATCTGGATGCCTTGTATTTCTTTGTTTCATCTGATTGCCATGGCCAGGACCTCCAGTACTATGTTGAATAACAGTGGGGAGAGTGGGCATTTCTGTCTTGTTCCCGATCTTAGAGGAAAAGCTTTCAGTTTCTCACTGTTAAGTATGATGTTGGCTGTGGGTTTGTCATATAGGGTCTTTATTATATTGAGGTACTTGCCCTCTATACCCGTTTTGTTGAGAATTTTTATCATGAATGGATGTTTAATTTTGTCAAATACTTTTTCAGCGCCTATGGAGATGATCATGTGGTTTTTGGCCCTTCTTTTTGTTGATGTGGTGGATGATGTTGATGGATTTTCGAATGTTGTACCATCCTTGCATCCCTGAGATGAATCCCACTTGATCATGGTGTATGATCTTCTTGATGTATTTTTGAATTCGGTTTGCTAATATTTTGTTGAGTATTTTTGCATCTATGTTCATCAGGGATATTGGTCTGTAATTTTCTTTTTTGTGTGGGGTCTTTGCCTGGTTTTGGTATTAGAGGAGTGATGCTGGCTTCATAGAATGAGTTTGGAAGTATTCCCTCCTCTTCTATTTTTTGAAAAACTTTAAGGAGAATGGCTTTTATGTCTTCTCTGTATGTCTGATAAAATTCAGCAGTGAATCCATCTGGTCCAGGGATTTTGTTCTTGGGTAGTTTTTTGATTACTGATTCAATTTCTTTGCTGGTAATTGGTTTGTTTAGATTTTCTGGTTCTTCCTTTGGCAGTCTTGGAAGGTTGTATTTTTCTAGGTAGTTGTCCATTTCTTCTAGGTTTTCCAGCTTGTTAGCATATAGATCCTTATAGTATTCTCTAATAAGTTTTTGTATTTCTGTGGAGTCCATTGTGATTTTTCCTTTCTCATTTCTGATTCTGTTGATGTGTGTAGATTCTCTTTTTCTCTTAATAAGTCAGGCTAGGGGCTTATCTATTTTGTTTACTTTCTCAAAGAACCAGCTCTTGGTTTCATTGATTTTTTCTATTGTTTTATTCTTCTTAATTTTATTTATTTCTTCTCTGATCATTATTATGTCTCTCCTTCTGCTGACTTTGGGCCTCATTTGTTCTTCTTTATCCAGTTTCAATAATTGTGACTTTAGACTATTCATTTGGGATTGTTCTTCCTTCTTTAAATAGGCCTGGATTGCTATATACTTTCCTCTTAGAACTGCCTTCGCTGCATCCCACAGAAGTTGGGGCTTTGTGCTGTTGTTGCCATTTGTTTCCATATATTGCTTGATCTCTGTTTTAATTGGTCATTGATCCATTGATTATTTAGGAGCATGTTGTTAAGCCTCCATGTGTTTGTGAGCCTTTTTGTTTTCTTTGTACAATTTATTTCTGGTTTTATGCCTTTGTGGTCTGAGAACTTGGTTGGTAGGATTTCAATCTTTTTGAATTTACTAAGGCTCTTTTTGTGGCCTAGTATGTGGTCTATTCTGGAAAATGTTCCATGTGCACTTGAGAAGAATGTGTATCCTGCTGCTACGTCCATCTGTTCTAGTGTGTTGTTCAGTGCCTCTGTGTCCTTATTTATTTTCTGCCCGGTGGATCTATCCTTTGGAGTGAGTGGTGTGTTGAAGTCTCCTAGAATGAATGCATTGCATTCTATTTCCTCCTTTAATTCTGTTAGTATTTGTTTCACATATGTTGGTGCTCCTGTATTGGGTGCATATATATTTATAATGGTTGTATTGTCTTGTTGGACTGACCCCTTTATCATTATGTAAGGTCCTTCTTTATCTCTTGTTACTTTCTTTGTTTTGAAGTCTATTTTGTCTGATACTAGTACTGAAACACCCACTTTTTTCTCCCTATTGTTTGCATGAAATATCTTTTTCCATCCCTTGACTTTTAGTCTGTGTATGTCTTTGGGTTTGAGGTGTATCTCTTGTAAGCAGCATGTAGATGGGTCTTGCTTTTTTATCCATTCTTTTACTCTGTGTCATTTGATTGGTCATTCAGTCCCTTTATATTTAGGGTGATTATTGAAAGATATGTACTTATTGCCTTTCCAGGCTTTAGATTCATGGTTACCAAAGGTTCAAGGGTAGCTTCTTTACTTTCAAACCATTCAACTTAGCTCTCTTATTAAGCTATTATAAACACAGTCTGATGATTCTTTATTTCTCTTCCTTCTTATTCCTCCTCCTCCATTCTTTATATGTTAGGTGTTTTATTCTGTACTCTTTTGGGTTTCCTTTGACTGCTTTTGTGGGTAGTTGATTTTATTCTTTTGCCTTTAGTTAGTATTTGGTTGGTCTGCTTTCTTTGGTGTGATTTTATTTTCTCTGTTGACATCTATTTAGCCTTAGGAGTGTTTCCATCTAGAACAGTCCCTTAAAAATATCCTGTAGAGGTGGTTTGTGCGAGGCAAATTCCCTCAACTTTTGTTTGTCTGGGAATTGTTTAATCCCTCCTTCATATTTGAATGATAATTGTGCTGGATACAGTATTCTTGGTTCAAGGCCCTTCTGTTTCATTGCATTGAATATATCATGCCATTCTCTTCTTGCCTATAAGGTTTCTGTTGAGAAGTCTGATGATAGCCTGATGGGCTTTCCTCTGTAAGTGACCTTTTTTCTCTCTCTGGCTGCCTTTAATACTCTGTTCTTGTCTTTGATCTTTGCCATTTTGATTATTATATGTCTTGGTGTTGTCCTCCTTGGGTCCCTTGTGTTGGGAGTTCTGTGGGCTTCCATGGTCTGAGAGATTATTTCCTCTCCCAGTTTGGGGAAGTTTTCAGCAATTATTTCTTCAAAGACACTTTATATTCCTTTTTCTCTCTCTTCTTCTTCTGGTACTCCTATAATGCGAATGTTGTTCGATTTGGATTGGTCACACAGTTCTTTTAATATTCTTTCATTCCTGGAGTTCTTTTTATCTCTCTCTGCTTCAGCTTCTCTATTCCTGTTCTCTGATTTCTATTCCATTGATGGCCTCTTGCACCTCATCCAGTCTGCTCTTAAATCCTTCCAGAGATTGTTTTATTTCTGTATTCTCCCTCTCAACTTGGTCCTTTAGCTCTTGCATATTTATCTGCAGGTCCATTGGCTTGGTTATGACCTTTATTTTGAATTTTCTTTCAGGAAGATTGGTTAAATCTAATTCCCCATGCCCTCTCTCAGGGGTTGTCTGGGTAATTCTGGACTGGACCAAATTCTTCTGCCTTTTCATGGCAATAGAGGTAGCTGTAGGCATGTAGCACATGTGTCAGCTGGGAGAAAAAGTCCTTTCCTGCTTGTTGGTCGCCTTGCCCTTCTCTGCTGCCTGTCAGTTACCCACACACCTGGAGCAGCCTCCAGATTAATCCACTAAGCTGTCATGGGCGGAGTGGCAGTCAGGGTAGCCCAGAGCCCTGTGGAGAGTGGCAGTTGTGCCAGCTATGCTCTCCTGTGAGAACGGCACCCCTCTGCACCTTGCCCTGGTTTCCTCTGCCTGCACCAGGCAGCTGTGCACCAGCGGCGGCCTTTGGTCTGGCCCAGCGGCTACGTGCCAGGAGGAGATTCTGGGTGGTTACTGTGGGTGTGGCTGCTCTCCAGCTGCTCCACTGTGGCAGGCGTGTGTGGCTGCTCTCCAGATGTTTCGCCGCTGTGGGCACGCACGGCTGCTCTCCGGCTCTTCTGCCGCTGTGGGCGCGCACATGGCTCTCTGGCTTCTAGACCACTGTGCCAGGGGCTGCACCGGCTGGGGGAACGACTAGCAGGCTGCTTATCACTGTGAAGGGATTCAGGGCTGCGTTGCCACCCAGGGGCCTGGGGCACCTGAATTTCCTCAGAATTCCCAACCTGCTGGGCTGAGTGTGCCAGGATGCTTCCATCCAGCTGTGAGGCCTCTGTCCCTTTAAGACTTTCAAAAAGCACTCGCTTTTCTTTTGTCCCAGGGGAACCAGCTGTGGGTACCCGCTCTCAGATTTTGCTTTTCCATTTCTCTAATGTCCAGCACACCATACACTGTGTGTCTGTGCTCCCGGTGCAGATTACTAAAGCTAGTTGTTTAGCAATCCTGGGCTCCCACTCCCTCCGTGCTCAGACTTCTTTCTTCCTGCTGGGAGGCTGGGGTAGGGGGAGTGCTCAGGACCTGCTGGGCCACGGCTTGTATCTTACCCCCTTCATGAGGTGCTGAGTTCTCACAGATGTAGATGTAGCCTGGCTGTTGTACTGTGTCCACTGGTCTCTCTTTTAGGAATAGTTGTATTTGTAGTATTTTCAAAAATATATATGGTTTTGGGAGGAGATTTCTGCTGCCCTACTCACACCACCATCTTGGCTCCTCTACCAACTTCTTTTTATGTATGGTAATTTAAATGACCCTACTGCTTAAGGCATAATTAGTTGGATTTTCTGATATTTGCAGCTGAAGACATTCTTAACTCATAAATTTTGTGAATAAACCTTTTATTTTGAGATAGTTATTGACATTTTATATACATTTATACATAAGCACTTAATGTCCACATGGTACAGACCCAGGCTCTCAATCAACTCTATTTAGTTTTCCCTCATTGCAGCTGGGGAGACTTTCATGTCTTAGATTATCTTCTTAACAACTCACAAAAAAAGGTATCATTACCCCATTTTGTTGAAAAAAGTTGAGAGCCAGATTAGTAAAAAAACCTTATCATGATCACACAGTTAATAAGCAGAGGAGCACCACAGTGAGGTCTGCCCAAACTCATTGTTTTTATGCCTCAACACCTTGGCTCCCTTGGGCTTAAATACTGTCAGTATTGAGCAGCCTGGTAGTGCCACATTACTTTGGGTGGCAGCCATGAAAATGTGCCACTCAGATCTCCTATGAGGGGAGTGAATTCACCAGGGGCCCTGGCTGTGTGAGTTAGTGCTGAGGCCACACTTCCCATAGGCTGCTCCCCAATGAACAGTGAGCTCAGCAGGGTACTAAGATGGGCCCATTCCTGAGAGATACAGGCCTCCTTTGGGGATAGCTTTTGCTCAAGGACTTCCTATTGGCTTGGCTGAAACCTTCCTTCTCTGCTTCAGTTTGAGACTCTGCCTATCCTTCCTTCCCTGCCTCCTTCACAAGAGTCAGACCCACATCATGGTCTGAGAGTTGCATGCCTCCTCTGACTTACTCCCCTTTTTCTTTTATGGATTTTTCTGCAAATAAATCTCTTGCATATCTAATCCCATTTTAGGCTCTGGCTTCTTGGAGTCCAGCTAAAGTGCTTTCATTTTTTAAATCCCAGAACTTAATCTGGCAACCTATATTTAAAGCACCTGGCATGTTCCGGTTTGTTCCTCTTCTCTTTCCCTCTCAGAGTGTGTGAAGGGGTTAATAGTAGTCATGCAGTGATGCTGTTCCTGTGTTCAGTAGGAGCAATAGAACCATCCCATGACTAGGAAAATATGTGCATAGCTGGGAACCATATAGCCTGACTTCACAGAGGCTGAGGTGCTCACCCAAGGGCACATAGCTTATGCCTGGGGACTCACACAGACACACCATGGTGCACAGAGTGGGGAGTCAAAGTCAGAGTGAAGAGACAGGGTCAGGATGCAGTCTGGAGCAGGCAAAGGGCTTGAGGAAAGCAGCCCCTTCCTGCCCCTCCCAACTGACTTCCCACCACTGGTCTGTATGTTTTGGTGCCATGGCAACTGGCTGTGAGGGCTGCTTGTGGAAAGTGAAGCTTAACCTTAGGACTCTGGGGAGCTAGATGGGCCTGGAAGATACCAGATCCATGACCCCCTGGCTTTCCAGCCTTGCTCCAGCCTGAGACCCTGCCCAGCCCAGCCTTGCCCAGCCCTCAGTCATCCAGAAATGCCTTTTACTGTTCACACTCACTGACTCTTCACAGTCTCCTGCTTGGCCTTACTAGCTCTGATTCTGGAATGCTCTGTTCTCTTATGTTTGTCTAAATCCTCTCCATCTCTCAGTGCTGAGTTTCAATCTCACCTCTGCCTGGAAGCCCTTCCTGATTTCCCCAGTCCCTAGAGCCCATTTCTCCCTCTGAACTTGTCTAGCAGTACTATCTGCAGCATTCACATTATAATATTTGGACTTTGTCCCGATCTGATTCAACAAGCTCCTAATGTGTGCTAGACACTGTGCTAAGTGCTGAATGCTCATGTGGGTATCTTGGGGCTAAGTCTGCCCCAGGCTCATTAGATCTCAGACAGGAGGACAGACCATCTAGCACCTCTGGCTTATGACCAGGAAAGGCCTCTGTTGGCTCCCAAAGCAGGCAGGACAGAGGGTATAGGTTGCAGCTTATTAGGGCCTTGCATCCGAGTCCAGACAGGTTACTGTCTGAGTCTCATTTTTCTCAGCTATAAAAAGAGGATGACAGTACCTACCTCATAGGCTAGCTTTGAGGACAAATGAGATAATATATGTAAAGTACTTATGGAATTTTAGTTCTTTGCTTCTCTCTCCATGCCAACTCCCTACCCCTGCATCCCCTAAAACTACCTAAATGAAAACATTGTATTCTCTTCCCCTCAGAACTGTTGAAAGAACTCACTGTCCTGGGCCATAGAGCTAAATAAGGGAGAGGCCTGTCCTCTAGGATCTCATCATCTGGTGCTCCCATTCATTCCTCCATCGGCTCTGGGATGGGAAAGAGTATTCTATGTCAAAGAAGTAGGATTCTACGTCAAAGACGATAAAGCCAGGACTCAGAGCTGAGCCCCACCCCAGATCTCAGAGCTCATAAGCAGTGGGAAGATGTCAGTTCTGTCCAAAGAATTCTATAAACTCAACGTGGCACCATCAAAATCACAACAGGGTTTGTGTATGTGTGTGTGTGTGTGTGTGTGTGTGTGTGTGTGTATGGAATTTAACAATCCAATACTAAAACTAATCTGAAAGAATAAGTGTGTTGGAATAGCCAAGAAATATTTGAAAAAGGACAATGAGGGGGACTTGCCCTATCAGATAACAAAGCACCACCAAGCTGTACTAATTAAAATGGTGGTGTGCTGGCATGGGACAAGACACATGGATCAAGGTCACAGAACAGAGTTTAAAAAGGGTTCTTTATAAAGTGGAATTCATTATAGGGATAAAGTAGCATTTGAAAGGAGAAGGGAAAGGATGAACTCTTCAATAAATACTGTGGAGACAGTTGGCTATTCTTGTGAAAAAACACAGTTGATTCCTGCTTCACACTATTCACTAAATAAATTCCAGATGGATTAGAGAGCTAAATGTAAAAAAAAAAACAAAGCTATAAAACTATTAAAAGAAAATATAGAATTTGTTTATAACCTTGGGGTAGGAAAGGCTTTATTTAGCAAGACATAAAACATAGAAACCATAAAGGAAAAGATTGCTAAATTTGATTACGTCCAAATCTGAAACTGCTGCATGACAAAAGACACCATAAATACTGTTAAAAGACAAGTGACAGACTGGAAGAAGGCATCTACAACATATGCAACCGAAAAGGATTAATATTCAGGATACAAAATGCTTTCCTACAAATGAGAAGTAAAAGATAAGCCACCCAAAAGAAAAAATGAGTAGTAGTTTCAAACAGTTCACCTCAGAGGAGCTGCAGATGGCCAATAAACATGTTAACAAGCTCAGGCTCAGCCTCCAAGTCATCAAAGAAATGCAAGTCAAATAACACCGAGTTAACGTTTTTCACCCATCAGATTTGCAAAATTATTTTTAAAAATTCATTATAGCTACTGTTGGCAAAAATCGAAGGGCAACGAATACCTTTTTCACTGTTGGTAAGAATGGAATTTGTGATGGTGTTTGTAGAGTGCGATCTGGCAGTGCCTGTCAAAATGCAAAATGCCCCAATGGTTGCCCACAGCAATTCTGCATCTCTGCCTGGAGAAATGCTCCAAGTGTTTAAAGAGGTCCAGTCACAAGGGGCCATAGTGGCAGTGGTGAAAATATGAACAATCAGAAACAACCCAAACACTCATTAATAGAGAAAGCTAAATACATTTCTAAATATCTGCACTGGTAATGGTTTTCTGAGGTCAAACAAATGAAGTAGACCCCTGCATCCTGAAGTGAAAAGGTCTCATTACAAGAGAAAAGCAAGTCACAGAAAATCTGGCTTTATGTAAACATGAATTCATGCTTTGAAAATATATGCATGAGGAAGAATATTCTGGAAGGATACATAGCAACTGATAATCCCTGGGGAGGGGAGTGGGCTTGTGTAGGAGCCATGGTGGGTTTTATATGAATTGTTTATAGTTTTTTACAGTATGCATACATGTATTACTTATGTAATAATAATATATTTAAAATAATTAGAAAGATCAGCTCTTAGTGCTTAGCAGGTTGTGTCTCTAGTTTCCAAGCCCTGCTGGTGCCCCAGTGTTGTATAGAGCCCGTGTCTGGTTCCTAACTGCATGCTTTCCCCAGCCTTCACTGACTCTGAAGCACTGTGCTCCTTGTCTGAGTTCCTGACCTATGCCACTTGGCCTCCCTGGGTCAGGAACAACGGGGAATTGTTCATGGTCCAGTAACATAAGAATTTCAGAAAAGATGTAGTTGGCAAAACCAAGGAAGCCTTCCTAGAGGAGGTAATTGAGCTGAGGCTTGAAAGATGGATCATTTTTATCTGAACCCCCTCTCTAATCATGTTAAAAACTATGTAACACCGTTACAGAAATTCTGAATAACAGAAAAAAAATCACCCATAATTTGGAGATAGGACCTTTAAAAATAGGTTTAGAAGAGATCATGAGGGTGGGGCACTGAGGGTGGGATTAATGCCCTTATAAGAAGAGGAAGAGATACCAGCAGTCCCTCTCTTTCTCTGTACACACACACCTAGGAAAAGTCGTGTGAGAACATAATGAGGCATTGGTTGTTTGCAACCCAAAGAGAGCTCTTACCAGGCATGGACCCTGCTGGCACCTTGATCTTGGGCTTCTAGTCTCCAAAACTGTGAGAGATAAGGTTGTTTAAGTCACATAGTCCATGGTATTTTGTTATGGCAGCCCAAGCAGACCAAGATAAGAATGTAGTCCAAATAATACATTTGATTATATGTTTTGTTTTGTAATGTAATATTATACCCTAGCCCTTTTTTACATTACTAAGCAAAATTTGTAATCATCACTTTTAATGGCTGTGCAATATGCCCCCCAATGAGTGTACTTCTGTTTAAACACCCATTCCTCTACTGTTGGGTATTTGGTTTTTTCTTACTTCTAAAGCGGCAATGAACATCCTTGAATAGGTAGGTTTTTCTTTTCTTTTTGGGTTAATTCCTTGGAACCAAAAAGAATTCTTAAGAAGTGGAAATACTGGGTCAAAATTTATAAGCACTTTAATGGCCCTTGAAACATGTTGCCAAATTGCTTCTAAAAGTATAGTTCCAGGATACACTGAAGGCTTTGTTAGGCAAAGAGAGGTATAGGGGATGAGGGGACCCAATTCCAAGAACCAGCATGTGTAAAGGTGCACTGACCAGGCAGGACAGACTTCTGTAATTCAGTTCTTGAATGCTATGACATGAATGAGGTAATAGAATTTTTTGGCAGATTCTGTTGGTTCCAAACTCAGTAGCCATTCTCAATCTCCTTCTCTTGTTATTCTTTTGCCACAGAAGGTAAAAGCCAGATAATCTGCTTCCCAGCTTCATTTGCAGCTAAAAATGACAGTGTAACTCCATTCTGTCCAAAAAGATGTAAGGGAAGGCTCTGAGAATTCCTTCTTTCCTCCTGCCCTCCTCCCTCATCTTTTCTTTCTCCCTTTCTTTTCTTCCCACTTCCTTCCATCCTTTCACATTTTCAACCTGTTTATTAAATCTTTTAGTTAGGAATTTGGAGGCTTTTGATACCATCTCTTCTTCCTTCCTCCTGCCTTGAATGCAGATGTGATGCCTGGAGTTGTGGCAGCCACATTAAGATCATAAGGTTGAACAAATATGAGAACAAAGAGCCAACACAGTGAGGATGGCAGAAAGGCAAGACAGAAAGAACCTGGGCCCTTGATAGTACCATATGAACTGCATCAATACCACCAACCACTTACCTCTAATTTCTTGTTTTGTGGGAGAAACAACCCTTTATTTGATTAAACCATTGTTCGATGTTCTTACTTGCAATCAAATATTTCCTAACCGATGAACTCTACCACCATGTCCCCTGTCTCCCTTAGCACCTGGGATTCAGATTCTAGTTCCATGATACTAGAGTTTATCCTGTTTCCTGAAACAAGTGTCTTGGATTTCTCCAGCCCACTACATTTACTGCCTACCACCCACAGTCTAGATGGTGTCCCCTTCCTAACTCTGGATGCTCCAGCAGGCCTAAAAATCTGAGTCCCACTGCTATAGTCCTGGAGCCCTCTGGGTTTTTCCAGGAGCAGCCACCAGGCCAGGACCTCGTGTTCAGGGTATGCCAATCCCTGGCTCCCACTGAGGGCTCAGTAGGATCCTGAGCCAAGACTCTGGATCTTTCCCTCACGAGTCATATGGTCATGGTCAAGTTACATAATCTCTCTGAGCACCTATCTCCTCATCTGTAAAGCAGGATGGTTTGGATTGCTGGCAGGATTTAAAACTGCAAATCTGGTAACATGGTAGGCACTTGAGAAATGTCTTCTATTTGAAGACAGCTGAGGTTCAGTGAGGTGCAGCAAGGAGCCCCAAATCACTGCACAGCAGAACTGGGGAGAGACTCAGTGTGCGAGTCCACCAAGATGCATTCCAGCAGCTGTGTGGCCTCCTCCATGGAGACCTGGTGCCTGGAGTGATGGGTGCTCTTCCCTGGTCACAGGGAATGGAAACAGTTGAGGGGTGTTCCTGGGTGGCAGCACGGTGTGCGTGGAGCCTGCTGTTTACCACATTCCACAACAGACCCCCAAGGGAAAGAAGGAACGTCCACTTCTAGGCCATGGGGCCTGCTGTCCCCAGGTGCCTAGGTTAAAGCCAAAGTTCCCCAGCATCTCTCCAAGGGGCCAGGAGTCAGGAGAGTCAGGTCAGCCTGCTCACCTCCTCTGCCCAAAGTCTGCAAAACAGGCCCTGGGTCTCTTGTGCTCATTCCCAGCTGACAACTTGAGGGCTACATTCCACAAGACAAAATGAGGCCATGTGCTCTGTTAAAGGATTCTTTCCATGGCTGAATGTATTTATTTGGAAGTTCTTATTGAGGAATAAAAATGGACTGTGCCAGAGGTTTAATGAATCACCTTAATTGGAGAGAACACAATATGTGCAACCAGGGTTGTCTTGGACATGCTAATGATGTCAGGAGAGGTTTCCTCCTTAACAGTGGAGAGGTTGAAGCCTTAGGCCCGGGAGTAGAAGTAGAGAGGTGAAAGGGGATGGCCATGGACAGAAGTTACCTGCCTTGAATAAATTCTACCAAACTAGCAACTTTTCAACAATTTTATAAGGGAATATAGGGGCAGGAGGATTAGTGCAACCAGAATGAAAAGATAAACAGATGCAGTGTGAAAGCAAATCCAGGAAGCACAGAGAGCAGGTGAGCAAAAGTTTAGTGTCATTTTACTCATTAATTTCCCCCCTCCTCATACAACTTGCCAGCCATGTAGGTCTTTACCCAACCACACCCCAGACTTATCTGTGTAATTATCCGCCTGAGACTGGCCTCTGCACTAGGGGGAAGCCAGGTTTCCACCCTCCATAGATAGAGTTTCCCTCTACAAGTCACCTGCAGCCTAGTTAGGAGAGAGAGGAAGGGAGAAGGGGTGTTAGGCCCAGAATGAGGGCAGTTCTCAGTGAAGATAGCATGGTTATTCTGATGGAGTTTCCATCATCCCAGAATAAGGTTGGAATTCCCTTAGGTTTGCTTATCATCACACCTATTTTAGGGGACACATAACTCACCCCCTACGCATATCCTCCACTCACCAACTGCTCTGAGAAAGCCATGTGCTTGGGTGGAGAGCCTGCATTCTGGTCCCGACTCTGCCCCAGCATCCCATGGGAAGAGCCCATCAAGGGACAGCTTGTCATCTGAGGCCTGGTGAACACGTGGGGACCTGGGTGCAAATTCTTGTTCTGCATCATATCGTGTGGACTTGGTCAAGATACAGTGTGATGCAGTGTGAGCATCAATTTCCTCATCTGTTACATAAGCCTAATGACCTTACCTTACAGTCCTAATCATATATGCAGAGTACCTCTTTCAATGTCCAGCTCACAGAGAGCCATGTGACTATTAGTGTGTAAGAAACATTAAGACACACAAGATTGTAAGGAATTCCATCATTATAACAATTACAGTGACTTCTCCTGGGGCCACTTGCATTGCTCTTTAGGCAGATGGGCTCTGGTGAATTTCCACACTTTATGTTCCTCTTACATAATGCCACTTGGACCCGGGGATCTGGCACGACTCTGTTCTCAGCTGGATAGGGTGCCATTCCTGCCTGCTCTATATGTCAAGGCCCACCAGAGGTATCCCTACTGTGGCAGCTACCCTTTTGCCACTCTTTGTGGGAACCCCAGGAAGTTCCTTTCCAGCAACCACAGCTGCCACAGCCCTTGTGGGCAACCCCTTCCCATCCTTCCTCGGTCCCACTCTGCTTGCTTCTTGGCATTGCATGGCAGCATGGCAGCAATGCCGGGCGTGTCTAAAGGGGAGACGCAGAGAACAGCCCTGCTCCCTGTCTCCACATGTGCGGCACTGGGCAGGGGGGACCCCTGCTAGACGTCCTCAGCCTGGCCTAGTCTCGAAGCCAGGTCTCTCGTTCCTTCCTCCACCTTCCCCAGCCTGCAGGAGTTGGGGAAGGGGGAGATCTGAATTTCTCCCGCTTCTAATCAGCACAGCTGGGAGACCCAGCAGGCAAGGGCAGGAGGAGGTGAAAGGCCGGGGGCCTAATCTACAAGCCATCCAGTCACCGCACCCAGCCTCCCTCCTAACAAGCCATGCAGCAAACAAATTATCTTTGTTATTCCTGGAATATCTGCAAGTACTTAGCTATGTAATTAGCAACTGTACCTCATGCCAGTGGTCAGGTGAACAGGCCACGGCTACCCAGTGCTCCGCTGCCTGTAATCAAAACCAAAGCGGCCGCCAGGGTGCTCTCAGGTGAAGCCCATGTCAGGTTCAATCGGGCCCTCGCCTGGGATGGTGAATGCAGGAGCCAGGGCACGTTGGGGCCTCGGTAGCTCTGAAATGCAAGAAAGGGGTGGGAGGCCTGTGTAGCCCAGCATTTTCTACAAACTATCCTGGCACTCTAAGGCCAGGGCAGATGGAGGGCTGAGGCCTGACCCACTGATGCACAGGCCCAGGGATCTGCACTTTAACCACCACCCAGGTGACTCTGATGCACAGAGTTTGGTACATTTTGGATGCTCTCCAAGATCCCCTTGGTTGGTAGTAATCAAGGTAAGTATTATTTACCAAATGCCTACTTGGTGCAGGGTCTTTATATAGGAATATGTTATTTCATTTAATTTCTCATACCTGTGAGAAAAATATGAATATGCCCAGTCATGTGGTGCAGGGATGAGCAGACTGAGGTGTTCATGTCTCCACACCCTGTTCCAGGCCCCTCCCCAGAGTTATTTCCCACTTGAAGCTACTTGTTCCAGGCAATGTGGAGGTTAAATGGAGGCCCCTTGACATTGCCCTTGGTGTGGATGCTCCCTCTGTGAGGGGGGACAGTGAGGGGTGCCACACAGGAAGCTCTGGGGTGTCTTGTTCCTGCCCAGTGGGGGAAGCTGCTCTCAGCTTCCTGCTCAAGCAGCTCCCTTTATTCCACTGGGGCAGAAGGTGGCACCCCTTCTTGGAGCAGGAAGGGTAGGCCAGAATGGGCAAACATATCATGCTAGGCAGAGGGCAGAGAATAGAGGCTCAATGGGGAGCCCACAGAGGGGGGCATTCTCTGCCACAGCAGGCTGCCTGCTGCTGTTTTCAGAGAATGGCTGGCTGCTCTCCTTAATACAACTGACAGACATCACACTTAAATAAACCCTGAGTGAGCACGCCCTTGGAGCCTGAGGGTCAAGGCAATACTCCGGAGCAGCCAGCGCAAACTGTAGTTGGAGGTGGGCTGAGAAGCAGCAGAGTACGGATGGATAGTGTAGGAAGATGCTGATTCTAGTCTGGATAACACAGAGACGGGTTTTCATCAGTTCCTCAGTGAAGAGGAAACTGGAAATTAATATCAAAATCCCACTGAGTAGCATCCATAGTTTCCATATATAATCATGCTTGGCGTAGCCGGGTAGTAAAATGTTTATGATTTTCTTTCCAAGGTTGAGTTTAGTCATTCTCAATGAGCCATTTAGTTGGCTTTGAAACTCCTGAATTAAATAACCCCTCTAGGTGATGTTATAGATGGACAGATACCTGGGCTCAGTGGACCCTACTGGCTCTTGAAGTCAAGGCCTTCAGCCTAGACCAGGGGAGTCAGGGAAGAGCCATCTTCCCAGACAGCTGCTCTGACAAGGCTGGGGGTGCTGCACGCTACACGAAGCACCAGCTTACACAGAATGTTCTCTAAGTCTGTTCTGAGGACCTCCCAAGGCCTCTGCGATTCATATATGGAAATTCAGATGGTATGTCCTGTCCCCCAGCACGTGCTTTCCAGAAACTGAGGCACTGCTACCCTGCCCGCTAACAGTGGGGCTCAGGTGGGTGGCGTGCTTATCATGGCCAGGCAAACACTGGCGCTTATTTTCCACTGTGTCCTGGAAGGCACGAGAAGTGCAGCTGCCTCTTGCCCCTGCCCTGATCTTTAGCTCACCCTACACTGGAAATGTGGAGACAGATTTCCTGGCCCACATGCACAATCCCCTCACCACCTGCTGGCCCCTGGAGGCAACGAGGGCCTGAGGATACCGTTGTCTACACATACATATACACACACACTCACACTCACCCATACACATGTGCACATACATGCATGTGCTCGTATAGACATTCGCATTCATCTACACACACACACACAGGCACACATTCCCAAGGACTCAGACTATATGCACACCGAGAAATAGGCACGTATACCAACTTATTTACAAAGAGACACATATTCTAACACACACATTCACACACAGAGTTAAACAGAAACTAAAACCCTTGTACACAACACACCCTTACATACAATACACAGACTCCATGCCCCCACACACCCACAGGCACACATACTTTCCCTCCCCTGCTGTGCCTCAGACAGGATGCAGCATCTGAAGTGCTGTGTGCGGGTGCCTGGTGCTTCCAGGCATAGTGAGGCCTATTGACCCCCCTTAGCCACTCAAAAATGCCCTGATGATGACCGTGTACTCGGACCCACCCTCCTGGTGCCTGTCTGGTCTTCTCTCCCACACCTCAGCGCCTCTCTCACAGCAGCATGCCCCTACCCTGCCAGCCTCACACACACACAGAGCATGCTCTCTCCTTCCCTCGCTAGCTCACTGTCACACAGGGCTGCTGTGCCTCCAGCCTCTCGCAGTCACATCCTCGCCAATTGCCTGTCAGCTTGCCCCCACCTCACCCCCAGCTTTGGTCTTTGTCTCATGCACAAACACTCGTGGCCCCATGCAGACACCCTGTATCTGTCTGTCTCCCTCACACACGGAACAACTTGAGCCATGGCAAGTGGGAGAGGGTGTCAGGCCTGATGGAAGCTGTTATTCTTAGCCCTGTCACTGAACACTTCCACCCCCTCCCCAACTCAGTCCCTGCCCTGCCCATCACCCTCCCCAGGAGACAGAGCGAACCTGAGGCCAGTCGAATCCCCCATCTGTGGAGAGAGAGGGGAGGCAGTAGGGGATTGCAGTCTAGCATTGAAAAGGAGCAGAAAATGGGATTTATTTTTTGCTGCAACCCCCCGCCCCCCACCTCCAGCTGCTCAGAGAGCAGTTGTGTGAGGATGAGAGGAAAGGAGTCAATTTGTATTTGAAAATACTTGTTGGTTGGCCTGATACATTTGGTGCCATTGCTGGTCTGGGTGTGTGTGTGTGTGTGTGTGTGTGTTGCAGGCATGTAGGGGATGTGGGTGAGAAGACACTGAGGAAGCAGGACTCAGGAGAGGGCACCAGGCAGTGTCTTTCCGAAGCTATTTCTTACCTTTTTTTGCTTTGGGGCTGGAAGTGGCCATAAATAGATCAGATCCAAGCTCAGCTTCAGCTCAGCCCCAGGGACTGCCAAATCCCAGACCTCTCTGCCACCAGGACTCTCTCTAGACCTCCACACCTGCCAGGAGTGGAAGGGAGGCCAGGGTGAGAGGGAGTTCTATCCCAGGAAGGCACACAGAAAGGTTAAACCCCAAGTGCTTGGTCTTTTCCTCTAAACTTCTCCTCCCCTATGTTCCCTAAGCTAGCAACTTAAGTCACCCCCATCTGCCCCAGCTTTCTGGTTGGGTTTTTTATCTCCTCCTTCAGAAGGTGCCCTTGAAGCATTCTCTTGTCTCAACTCCATGAGCACAGCCCTGGCTGGCTCTTGTTTAGCTCTTGCCAGGATTGTTGCAGTAGCTCTTAGCTAATTTCCCCACCCTTAGATTCCCTTCATACCAGCTTCTAGTGATTTATTAAAAAGTAAAAATCTATGAACCCTGACAATGGCACTGTCCTGCGCAACACCCTTCCCTGGCAGCCAGCAGATAGATTGGATACCCCTAGATGGAATGCCAGGCTCCTCGTTCTGTTGCTTGTACCTCATGCCCCCTCATGGAGCCAGTGCCCTTCTGTGGGCACAGCAGGCCCTTCTGTGCCTCTCTGCCTGGGCACATACCAGTTCCTTAGCCTGCAATGCCTTTTCCTTCTTTATGGCTGGTGAATTAGAATTCATCTCAGATGTCACTGCCCCTTGTGAAAATGTCTGCCTCCCCCCACTTACCACCACATGGCTAGTTTGTAATCTACCTGCTCAAGTGCTTCCACAGTCCTTAATTCTCACCCTTAAGTCATTGCCCCTAGAGGGTCCCTCAGTGATTCCTGCCTCTGTGCTTTTGCCAGCCCCATTCCCCTCACTTGAATGCCCTCTCCTGCCACCTCCACTGCACTCTGTCTAGCTCTAGCCTAACTTCTCTGACAGACACCTGCGATCCCTTCCTCTGGGATTTTCCAGTCTGTGGCCCACACTGGGCCCAGATTCTTTTGCCCTGTGTTGTCTACACTACCTCCCACATATGGGTGTGGGGTTCCCCCTATGAACTCCTGAGGGGCATGGGGGTGGAGCTCCTGCTCGTGTGTCCCATGGAGTTCTGAGCAATGCTGGGCTCACAGCCAGGGCCCAGGGACTTCAGGGGCTGGGGAGGGGGCACCGAGTTTCAGTCTGGGGGAGGGACGAGGGGAGGGGGACAAAGGAGCCCTCAGCAGGTGCTGAGCAAGGATGGGCTGCAGCCCCCCGGGACTCCAGCTCACAGAGCAGTGCTGGGGGACACAACTTGCTCTCATCTGGCAGGTGCTGGCCAGTCTGTCCCCATTGGTGATGCCAGAGGGGGAGGCCACTGTTCAGGCTCTGGCTCTGACACTGGCCTGCTGAGTATCCAGGAGAGAATGTGGCTCAGAGGGGAGAGACAGAGACAGAGAGGCGGAGAGACCAACGGGGAGAGAGCCAGAGGCAGAGGCTGAAAGGCCTGAGCACTTCTGGTGCACGAGCTAGAGGCATAGAGACAGAGAGGCATGCTGACAAACAGAGGGACAGAGAAAGAGAGGAGATAGAGATACAGATCCCTAGAGAGAGACCAACAGCTTCCCAGACAGACTGAGAGACACATACAGACAAAAAGAGAAATGGAGTCACAGACGGGAAGGGAAGGCCAGAAAGAGATAAATAGAAAAAGAGACAAAGGGAAGGCAGGCAGCGAGGACAGGAAGAGGCAGAGGGAGGAGGGAGGCAGATCAGGAGGGAGACAGACACAGACAGATGCGTGGGTGTGAGGGCCTGAGAAGGTCGATGAACACGTGCGCGCAGGTACATGAAGGAAGCCGGGAAACCACCTAAGCAGGCAGGGAAGATGTCAGGGGAGATGACTGTGTCAAGACCGGTGCTCAGAGGGGCCCCAGACAGCTCCAGGGTGGGGGTCTGGGGTGGGGGCAGTAGGTGTCCAGGCCCGGGCCCCTCTTCTTGGGTGGAGGGCAGGCCTGAGAGTAGGGATGGGTAGAAGGGCTCTGTGGAGGCAGGAGAGAACCTGGGTCTAGTTTTGGCCCCTTCAGGATCCAGAGCTGTCCCCACAGCAGCCCCAGGAGAGGGGACCTGAACCAGAGAATGCCAGGGGGTGAGAGGCCAAAGCCAAGCCTTGAAGTGGGATGGTCCAGAGGAACATAGAGCCTCTCAGCTCAGCAGGGGGAGTAGCTGCTGGAAAACCACAGGACCAAGCCCCTCAGAGACCCTCACAGGGACAGTGCCCCGCATCTGTGCCTAAGCCCCAGGTAGACTCCCCAGTGCCTTGGCAACCCATTTCATTGTGCCACCACCCAACACAGAGAGCCCGTGGGAAGTCCTCCCTGCTGTCTAATTCAAATACCTCCCACTGCAAGTGCAGCCCCCTCAACTCTTTAGGAGGCTAAAAAAGAAAACCAACTCCACTGAAATCTGAAATGCCAGAGTGCTCAGACAAAGACCCCTTTCTGTACAGTTCTATTCCCCTGCACCTCTCTCCCCCTCCCACCCCTTCCTTACTGCAGGCTAAATTGGCAGTGGAGAGGTTTTGAGTCAACAAATGCAGTGCAGGGGAAGGGAGCCCTGAAGGGGATTCCTGTCTGGGAGACATTGGCTGCCAGCAGTTACTGTGACAACGAGAAGGCCGCCACAGGCCCTCCAGCAGCCCTGCTTCCTGCCTGCTGGCCCGCCTGAGTCTAGCTCTCCTGGCACCTAGGCCCCAGTGGTTCACTTACTCATTCATTCATTCATTCACTCCATCATTTACTCAACAATCTTTGCCTACCAACCACATGTCCCGCACCTGCTTGGCATCTTTCTTTTTACTACCTCATTCAGTTCTTACAACAACCCAGTCCATTATCTGTTATCCCCCTTTAATGAAATAGCTAGCTAAAACCTAGGAAAGGGAACCCAGAAGGCTGAAGTGATTGACCAAGGTCACACAGGATGATAGAGTTGGGATTTGAACCTAGGTCTGTCTCACTTCCAAAATCAATGTGTGGGCCTCTGGAAGCCAGGTGCCAGGAGTGAGCTCTTGAAGGCTGAGACCTCCCCATCCTTAGCTCTATATAACTGCCCAGGGCCTGCATACAGTAGGTGCTTGGTACATGCTTATGGCATGAACGTTACTTATTGAGGGGAAGGCAGGAGTCAGCGAAGTTGGGAGCCTTCAGAAAAGAGGCTCCCAAGTACTTGGAAGCAGCTCCAAAGTACTTGGACTCCGCATAGCGTGCCTACTCTGTGCCAGGCACTGTGGTAGGACTTCTGAATACAAAGATTTAAAAAATACATTTGTCCTTTGCCCTAAAGGAAGTCTTTGTTTAGCTGGGGAGACGGGCACATAAACAGATGGAGTTGGCTGTGCGGTGGAAATAAGTATCAAGTATTGTGGGGTTCCAGGTGGAACATGGACCTAAATGTGAAAAGCCAAACAATAAAGCTTTTATAAGACAACAGAGAAAAATATCTCCATGGCCTCAGGGTAGGGAAAGATTTCTTAACACACAAAAATAACACAAACCATAAACGAAAAGATTAATATATTTGAGAACATTAAAATCAAGAAACTGTCTTCTTCAAATGACACTATTAGGAGGATACAAAGGGAAGGCAGAGCGGGAAAAGGTTTGGCAACATATGCAGCCAACAAAGGGCTCATCTTCAGAATGTACAAAGAACCCCCACAAATGAGTATGCAGGGGACTGGCAACCCAGTGGGAGAATTGGACTAAAGAATTGAACATGTAGAAATTCAAATGGCCAATAAATACATGACAAGGTGCCTGACCTGAGTAGTGATCAAGGAAATGCTAATTAAAGTCCCAGGGAGATTCTACCCCATACTCCGTACTCAACAGATGAGCAAAAATATAAAAGTCTGGTAAAACCAAGTGTTGGTGATGATGTGGAACGAAAGTTCTCAGACACTTCTCTGGAAGCCAACTTTCAGTATCTAAGTGGGCAAGTCAAAAATAGGCGCCACGCAATGGTGAATTCATGTACAAGAGTGTTCATGGCAGGCACTGTCCATGAAGGCCCTGAACTGGAAGCAGGAGATATCCTAGATGGGGTAAACTGAGTACAGGGGAACAGAGAGAAGAGCAGAGTGAATTCGGCCTGAGGGGCTGGGGTACCTGGGAAGGTGATCTCTGAACCAGCTCTTGGGGGATGAGGTTTCCCAGTCAAGGAAGAGGAAGGGAGGGCATTCTAGGCAGAGGGATCAGTGAACACATGGGCATGGGCTGATGAGCAGCTCCCGCTGGCCGGGGAGGCAGCTGGCTGGGGGGAGGCAGGCAAAAGCAGGAAAGGAGAGCAGAGAGGGGGTGGGCTTAAAGCATGCAAAGGCCTTTGTGGGCCATCACAGGACATTTGGCTTAAATACAAAAGTTGGAGAAAGTTTTGGGAGACTTTTTGAGCAGTTGAAGGGAGACCAGTTAGAGGCTGGTGCAAAGGGGACTGGAAAAAGGGAATAGGATGGGGAAGAGGAGGGGTAAGAGTGGGTTTGGGAACCATCCCTGAGAAGGAGCTGAGGCAACTCCCAGTTCTTTTGCTTGGGGAACTGAGGGTATGGTGACCCTGTAACTGAGCATCCAGGGACTGAGGAAGGAGGGAGGGAGAGATCTAAGGAAGGATCTAAGGGGTCTAGCAGAGGAGGTGTTGCCTGCAGGGCAGACAGGTGAACATCTAGGACAGCAGGACAAGCTTGGACATGGAGCCATAGATAAGAGTTTTGGAGCAAGAAGCTATGGGTTTAGATGAGAAAATTTGGGGTGTGGGAGTAGGGCAAGACCAGAAGTCACAGATGGAGCCCTGGGAGCCAGGCATAGAGGCAGCAGGCAGAGGACAAGAGGTGAGAGGAAGAGAGAAGCCATGTTCAGAAAGGACAAGGAGCTCTGGAGAAGGTGGCCATGTCATAGCGGCTAAGGGAGGAACAAATTCTCAAGTCTGGGCGGTCTGCAGAGTGAAAGCAGGGTAGTGGAAGTAAGCGGGGTTGGGTCTGTGATAAGCTGGGAGGACGAGTAGAGGGAAGTTGGGGGAGTTCTGGTCTGAGAATCTCTCTTTTCTCTGTCAATTATACATGAGGGAGGGGGCAGGCGGAAGCCTGAAAGGGTGGTAAAGGTTTAGAACAGGAGCTGACCACCAGGGGCCCAGCAGCCTGGTGGGCTAGGCTGACGTCAGGGACCATAAATCTGGAGTGGCACTAGTTTGCATGGTTGGGTGATTTTCCTATGCCTTCTAGTAGCCTGGGAATCATGATGGGGAAAGCAGATGACTGGAATCCTCCAGGGCTGGGAAAGGCAGGGTGAGGGAGTGTGGGAATCGAGGGTGCCAGGGAGAATGAATGATGTGGCCAATCACCGGCGGGTCGATAGAGGAGGAAGTAGAGCCAGGAAAGAGCTGACAGCCTGGCAGAGTGCCTCGTCCAAAGCCAGCACTCTGGTACTGTAGTGAATGAACATGACAGAATGGGAGAATTGGAGAAATCTCTGCGAAAGGACCTCATATTTTATGGGCTGAAACTAAAGAAGCTGTGGTCCAAGAGGAGGATGCTGGAGTTTAAGACTTTATAGGAGATACTCCAGCAGTGTGTGGGTGGCTGAGGTGGAGAGAAGGTCACTGGAGAAGGGGAGGTAAAGAGGCCAAGAAGTGAGATAGTTGGGATGTCCATGTGGATATTCAGGGTACCCAGGATGGTGGCAGGAGTTGGGATACAGAAGCAGACTGTGAGCTAGGGGCCTGAGTCCTCATAAGTTGTTGTGTGATGTCCAGATGAACAGGTTGGGTAAGGCACATGAAGGGTGGGTGGTGGGAAACTGGAAAAGAAGAACTGTAATGGACTGAGGTGGCAGAGAGAGGCAGGAGAATGCTCACTCTCTCTCCAGCCTGGCCAAGTGCCACCCCCTGCAGGCTTAGTGACAGTATCTTCTTGGCCTTCATTGTTCTTTGAGTCTGAAAATATTCTTCTTAACCCTTGAGTGTGCACAGCCCTCACAGTTGTTTTCCTCCCCTCAAGTTCATAGGGCAAGACTTTGGCTGTAGCCTCTGTATATTGTGGCTCCGGGATGTTTTGAGAAATGGGCCATGGGCACAACACAATGAGGCCTGGACTGTAACCTGGGATATTGAAAGTTTGGGGCTGTTCTGGGCCAAGACATACCATCTGCCAGCCTTCTCCACCCCTTCACCATTTCCCTGGGACACAGAGTTTTCTACCCTTCAACTCCCATATTGAAAATTAAGCCAATACAAATTGATGCTGAGTGTTAGGGCATGAACTATGGCGTGATGGTATCCAGTGTCATGGTGGCTCAGCTTCTTCACTGGCTATCAAAATCCTGCTCAGCTTTCAAGGTCCAGCCAATGAGGTGCCCCTTCTCAATATCAGTTACTTTGACAGCAAGATTCTTGGTCCCTCCATTTGGCATTTGTTTCCACTAGTTTTAAAGTTGGTTGCTAAGGGTTAGTGTTTCCTATAAGATTTCATTCTTGAAGGCAAGACCTCTGAAGGGGACATGGGTACAAATAAGACATGGCCCGTATGGGGATGAGCTTGCATTCTGGTCGTAGTGTCAATGAATTCTGATTGATTTCTGGTTCTGAAGAGCTAGGACTTGCAAACTGGAGGCTAGTGGATCTCTAGGAAGAGGGGGTGGGAATTATCCTGAAACCACCTAGAGAACCATAAGGATTACAGAGGCCACATTCAGGGATCTTGATATAGCAAGTGGGAAGGAAGGGTCATGAGTTCTGGATTTTTAGAAACCTCAGGGTGTTCTGAATCTTACTTCTAGTTGAGCACCACTATTGGCAAAATATAGTTAAGTCCATTGGGGACTAACAAAGTAAGAAGAGAAAAACTGAACTTAGACTGGCTGTATGATGGTCACACCAATGGCAGTCATTTTGGAGCCTGTACAACCCAAAACTCATCACTGTGAAGCACAGTAACGATGGGGTATGTCATTCAAAGCTATCAGCTCAATTTTTGTAGGCAGCATTAGATTAGAACTCTACACTTCTCAGGTTTGGCCAGGCTGCTGCTGTTCAAGGTACTGGGTGCTAATCACAGTATCTCTCACCAGTTCCATGTCACCCTCTGTCTTTGAGTCTTTGGCTTCTGTGTTAGCCACCCAGAAAGAAGAAAACTGATGCATTTTGAGCACCTGTCACATGGCAGGCACTTGAAAGATTTATCTCATTTAATACCCCAAAACTCCCCTTTATTGGGGAGCAGTGCAAAGAAAAAAATGGTTCAGAGCAGTGGCCTCTGCTGACTGAGGTTCAAGTTGTGGCCCTGCAGCTCACTAGTGTGAACTTGGGGCAGTCTATTAACCTCCATAGCCTCAGTGTCCTTATCTGTAAAATGGAGCTAAGGTGACTTACCTGATCAGGCACATGGCGAATGTTGAATCTGATGTAGCTTTTTTTGGCCATCATCCCCATTTTACAGATGAACAAACTGAAGCCCATTTATAAGAAGCTGTAGGTATTTGCGCTCAGGTCTGCTGGATGGTCCAGGTTCTTTCCTCCACCACTCGGCCTCCGGGCAGCCTGGCCTTGCTAGGAGAGTTTGTGCCATGGAGTGGGGGCCTGGCAGAGGCTGTGGATCTCCCTGGGGGCGGGGGGTAGGGTGCAGAGCACCTGTGGCCATCAGGAATGGCTTTTATGGGCCTATTTCACCAACTGGCTCCCTCCCCCAGGTCTGCAGCACATTGGAGTTCTTCCTGTTTGCTCCCAAGCAGATGGTGCTGGAATCTCTCTACACCAACTCCCATTCATAAATCACGGCCGTTTGTTCCTGGTGCTGGAGCAGCCATTCTAATTACGGTGGGGGAGGTGTGTGTGTGAGTGAGCATGAGTGAGTGTGTGAACATGTGTGTGTGTGTGTGTGTGAAGAGACATAGAGACTGCTGGCCAGGAGATGCCACTGCTTTCCCGTTGGGTGTACAGCTCTCCCCTCACCAGTCCTCCCAGCCCACCTGCTTTACAGAGGGAAGCCTGGGGGGCTGAGGTCTGAAGGCAGAGGCCCTGGTGGGGGTGCTTCCTGCTGCACATCGCATCCTCTCCTCTCACCCCCTGAGGAGGGACCCTGGGACTAGGCAGCTATTCTTAACCCCACACTTTCTGGCCCCAGGTTCTCTGCACGGTGGTAGAACAAGGGTGGGAGCAACACTAACAGAGCTCCTAGTGTGCTCTTGGTGCCCTGAGGGGTACTTGAGGGGTTGTAAGGGGAGGTAGTTGGAGATAGGGATGGAGACGGTCCCAATCAGGTCAGCTCTTATCTGCCAGAGGTGAGAGTGAGTGGAGCGGCAGGGAAGGGAGCGACAAGCTTGAGGGAAGCCAGGCTGGGACACTCATGCTGGGCACCTCAGCCCAGACTCCAGGTCCCTTACCGCAGGCCCACTGGGCTGTGTGCATGAACATTATTTGCATAGTGTGTAAGGGAATTTGAATTCAGTCATGGATCTGGGGTGCTGTGCTTGCTGGGTGTAAGCAGTTTGTAAACTCCTCACCGTGGTGTGCCTTGTTCACAGTTGAGTATGAGTATGAATGGGCTCGTGTGGGAGGGGCTAGGGACTCGAGTGTGTGTGTTTGGGTGTACACAGGGTGTCAGGGCATATGTCTGTGTTTAGGGGTGGGAGTTGAGGTCTGTGTGTGGGTTGGAGTCTAGGTGAGCAGGTATGAGCACGGCTGTGCTTGTAAAGGATTGCTGGTCTGTGTTTGCAGCAGTGTGGCGCTGCACGCCTGAGTGTACTTGTGTGTGTGGTCCCTGTTCCCTCCACCCTCTCCCTCCATTCTGAATGCCAATTATGCAGGTGTGTCCAGGGCTTTGCATTCTTTCCCTAGTCCCTGTGGCTTCACTTACCAATCTGAGGCTTGGACTGACCCCTTGAAGTTCACCATAAAGGTTGAGGAGGTGGAGGAGACAAGGGCACCCCTCCTTGGCAAGCCAGAAGGGGGCTGTCAGTCCCCCAACACCTTGACCTAGGGACAGTGGTTGTCCTGGGGGCTCATGGTGGACTATCAGTGTCTTTCTTCCCCAGTTTCCTCCCTTTGTCAGGAGCCCCCTATAAATGTGATTCTGCCTAGGACCCCTCTCCAGGTGAGTCTCATTTCAGGGGGTCCTCCTTTTCCTTCCCCTGCTCCCAGAGAAATCTGAGACTTCAGCTACCTATGTTCCCTCCTCACCGGCATCTAGCCTTCACCCAGGATTAGGTGGCACGCTAAGAGGAGGGAGGTGCAGACACCATAAAAGATGCTGCTGAGGGGGAAGGCTTTCATTTCCCTCTGTCCCCTCCCCTCCCCACTGTTCACCTTTGTCCCTCTGCACTTCACCAAGCAGCTCTGAGATGTCCCAGGGGAAAGAACCCTGACTTTAGAATATAAGCTCAACATTTGCCACTTGCCAGCTGTGTCTCCACCCAAAGTCATTGCACCTCTCTAAGGCTCAGTGTCTTCATCAGCAAACTGGGATTCCAATACCCACCCTGCCTACCATACAGGATTATTATAAGGATCAAGGGAGGTAACACACATGAAGTAGCTAGAAATGATGTAAGGCCAGGTACTCAGGACAGCTGCTATTACTTCTGGTTTTCCTCTTAAAATACCAATGCTATATCCATTTCACAGATAGAGATGCTGACCCCAGAGACAGTTGACTCTGTGTTGCTGCTGTGGTTTTTTGCCAGGACCCCAGCCCTCACTCCTGATCCTTAGCAAAAAAGAGCCCAATCTTAGCAATCCCTTTGTCCACCTGCCCACTTTTGCCTGGTTTGAAAATTCTTAAGCATCCTTCAGGCAACAGCTCAAAGGGCACCTCCTCTGGGAAGACTTCCCTGATCTGAGCAGAGCTAGAGTCTCTCCACAGGGCTTCCTGGCAGCTCTTATCAGGCTGCTCTGTAATTGTTTTCCCAACACTGTTTCACAATTACCATGCAGTTTACAAACACTGAGGGTGCAGTGTGATCCAGCTACTGCTGAGGTGCCGCCCCGGTTCCAGGTCCTGCAGGGCCAGCCCTTCCGAGGTGGAGTCTCCTCTCACCCCACCTCTTACTCGTGACCATCCCCACCCCAGGGCCTAACCCGGAACCACTCCAGGAGACGCTTGGTAAAGGCTTGTTGACTGAATAAACACATGAATGAGGGAAGGAACGGAGACTCTGGGAATGAGACAGAAGGGAAGAGATGCTTCTCGTTAACATCTCTTCATAAAAGCCAGCAAGTTCCTACAACCAGCTGGTGTCTGCATTGGGGCCGATCATAAAACAGGGAGGCCCCTGAGGCTGAGGGCAGCTGGCTGGCCAGTGGGCTTTATAAGGCGTTTTTATGGACTCAGCTGAGATGTGATGATGAGAAGCCAAACTTTAAACATCCTCTTAAAGTTCGCTTTCATTCCCCTGGGCCTCTGAGCTGAACAGAATTGAGGAGAAGGCCTATTGAGGAGGTGTCAGCAGAGGGATGACGAGGATGGCATCATCCACGTCAGCCCAAAGGAAGTAGGCAGGCATCAGAGCAAGAAGGCTGCGAGTTAGATATAAGGCAGGACTTCCTTCTGGGGTTGGGAGGCATGAGGGAATGACAGAAGGGAGAGCAGATGGACTGTCTTGCTCCCAGGTCACTCTGCGACCCCAGGGGGTCATGTTGTGTTCCGGCAGCCCCACTGCCCTGTTTCAGGAGTGCTCCCATCTCTGCTCCTATGTCTCCTGATTCCTCTCCCATTTCGAGCCAGGCAGAATCCTCCAGAAGGAGCCAGGAGAGAAGTGGAGGTTAGTACCAGGATCTGCCCAGCATCTGGAAGCCCAGCGCCGCCAGGCTGTGACTGCAGGTCCCCATGGCCTGAGATGTGAAGTACCCCTGTCTGCTCATCTCCACTGTTTAATGTGTAGGTAGGAGAAAAGCAACCAGCCTGAGCAACTGCAGAAGGTGCTGAGGAGAGATTTAGAGCTGATAAAAAGTCAGAGACAGGGAAAGAGGAAAAGAGGAAAATGTAGAAAGAAATGCTGGCAGAGAATTAGCATTTAGAGAGCCCACTGGGCAGGAGGGCTGCTGTCTCAGCAGCCTCCACAACTCTTTGCGGGGGTGTTAGCCTTTTACAGTGGGGACCACACTTGGAGGGGTTCCCGCTGCTGCTGAAGGTCTTGAACCCAGGACTATCTAACTCAAGCCCAGGGCAGGTCCCAGGCCCTAGAGGATAAAGGGTTTTCCCATGCTGGCACTGAGGAAGACACCTGGCTTGGTCTGTGTGAGCTCCTCAAGCAGCCCAGGATGCACCAAGGGCCCGGGGTTCTTGCAGCCAGCAGGCGGCGGGTCCGCCTGGGCCCACTGGGACTGGGCCAGCCAGGGCCTGCTTTCTAAGGCTGGGCTCACTGCTGGACTGTCCTCTGGGAGGACTGACGATTATGCTGTCGGGGAATGAAGAAGTCAGAACCCAATTACAGGCTTTTCAACTCAGCCACTGAGTCCTCCGCACTGAGTCCTCAGCCACCAAGAGGGTGCCCTTTGCCTTGGGGCCAAGGCTCATTCTCTGGAAGCCTCTCTACTAAGCAAGATTCAGTGGAGATTCACAGCTCCTGCGCACTGAGTGGTCAAGGTCAGGAGGGGTGGCTGCTCTGCAGCCCCACCCGCTCCCAGTAGCCTGCTCCCCACCTGAGCTGCAGGGCTGGCGAGACAAAGCATGTTACTGAGCTCAGCCAGACTCCCCCCAGCTCCACCCAGCTATGAAGCCTAAAGGGGGATGTGGGGGTGGGGGGCTGCTCCTCCTCACTGGGCTTAGCCCAGGGGGTGAGCATGGCTTGGCCCCTTCTTGATTCCCTGGGGGAGGGGAAGGAAGAAAAAGAAGGAAATGGAAAGAACGCTGAGCACCTATCATGTGCCAGGAGATTTACTTATGTGAGCACAACCCCAAAGGGGGGATTATTACCCTCATTTTACAAGTGACAAAAATGAAGTTCAGAGAGGTTAAATATCCCACTCAGGCCCACACAGCCAGCAAATGGTAGAGCTGGGATTCAAAGTCAGGTCTGCCTAATGCCCAGGAGTGCTCTTGCACTCTGGGAGCCATGACTTGTCCACCCTTTCAGAACTTCCAGGCTTGGGCGTTCCCAGGCACACTCCAAATGTGCATATGGCCTCAGGGGGCCCAGGCCTCCCAACTCTAACCAACACCCTTCAGACGTTTGTGGACACTTCCCACCCCTGCTCTGGGGTCCTTGGGAAAACCAGGTTGCCTTTCAAGGGGCCTCCTAGGCCCATCAACATCTCTACTATTTTGCACTTTCCCTTCAGGATCATCAGATGAGGAACAGCTGGGCCTGCAGATTTATTAGGATTTTGCAAGTGATTCTATCCGCTCTCCCAGTCTCCATTGAAGCCCTGCCTTCTCCCATTAGTAGCCTCCAGAAGGCAACAGGAGTTCCTTTGCCAATGCACCAGCCCATTTAGCTGGTGTGATTTGTGCCTCTCCCACTCCTCCCGAGTGGGAACCAGCCATACATCTCTGCAGAAACACCAGAGAAGAAGAGAGAGAAATTTACCCCTGTTTCAGAAAACAAAACATAGAAAACCCTGGCTGTAGGGACAGAAGGCCCAGATTTTCTTCCTGGTTCTGTCAGCTGTGTGGCTGGAGGCAAGTCATAAAATCTCTCTAGGCCTCAGTTTCCTCATCTGTAAATGGGGGAGAGTATCTACTCTGAGTACCTGGCAGGGAGGATGTATCAAAGTCAGTAGTTTGTACTTGTTGAAGGCCTGCCTCAGGCCTTCCTGCTCTTTACTGTCCTGCACCCAGAAACTATAGGTGGTGTGCTAATGTGTGAGGCCACCTAGCTGGCACATCCTCAGGCATACTGAGAATATCCCACGACCATGGAGTTTTCCCACTGGCAGGTCTTCAGAAGCGTTTTGTGCATTTCTCAGGTTTCCCTCTTGTGTTTTTCAGAGATCACCCACTGACCTACACCTGTGTGACATGCATGTGTGGGAGCTTGTGACATCAGGAGAACCAAGGGGAGGAGATGCGGGACACAGTGGGTGTTGGGTCACAATATGGACATTTCAGTGCCAAACAAGAAACAGAAGGCTCCAGGTACCCCCAAGGGTCAGAGTTCCATGTGTGACCGACCAGTTGTCACAAGTACTACTTGCAAGAGCTGGGCAAAGCCCTCAGGGAATTGATCAGAGGCCCAGACTGGTGATGGTGTGTTCATGATGAATCATTATTAATCATTCTAATTACTAAACAAAATATATTAATATTTGGTTAACTGTTAAAGTGCCAATGATGGTACTTATAAATTAATGGCCCTAAATGATTATGATGGTCATTGCAATAATGCTATGCTGAAGGAATTTTTTGCCAATAAACAAATCAGAAAGTAACTGAGGAATATAACTGATTGTAGGACTGTCATGACAACAGAAAATAAGTATGCATGTATCCAAATCAGTATGCAGGTGTAAAAATGCTGACCGTTAGCCTTGGCCACCATGCTTGGCTGAGGGCTCTGTCACAGAGAGGCTTTGCTCAGCCATGGCCCAGCTTCTGGAGCCTGCACAGGCAAGGGCAGGAAGGCAGCCCAAGGCTGAAGGAAGCTGAGTCCCACCCAAGCCTTGAGAGTGGGCGCTGAGAGATGCTGGATGCAGGAGCTCAGGTGAGCAAGGCCAGCACAGTGACTAGTGAGCATAGAAATACAAGCCAGCAGAGGCAGAGTGATGAGAAATGTGGGGGTGAGCGCACATCGAGAATTGGCAGCAGAAAAACTCTCATGAGCTTCCTGCCAATCCTGCAGCCAAGCATTGCAATGTAATCACCAGGTATTAAGAAAATAGAAATAGGGTCTCCAGATGCCTGGCAACATGGGCAGATGAGGAAGACAGAAACTGATGACATGAAGAGAAGACTGAGGTCCAGGGACAGCATGAGGCTCACCAACTCCTGCCCGGAGGAGCAGGGATGGGCCTCTAGAACCAGAAAGACAACCAGGCCTTGCACATGTAATTAGGCAAAGTGCTTACTTTAGTTGTTTAATAAAGTTGTAGTTGACTCTTTCTGTGATTTGGCTATTTACCAGGAATTCACTAATTCCTTTTTAAAGTCCCCACTTACGATCTTTAACTGGGATAGACCTGCCTAAACTTCTGGTGTCCAGGCAAAACTATGCACATTATAGAGTCCAGAAAGGGACATCCTGACCAATTATCCTCACTAGGGACCTTGCTGAGTTTAGAACTACCCCCTGGAGGTAAGCAGCCCAGTTTAGAAAGACTTGTGATGAGCCCTTCTGTCTCCCATATTACACAGAGAAGTAGGGTCACCTTACCGAATTAGGTAGTTACCCAGCCCAGAAAGAGCTCATCACATATGTTTATAGGCTAAGAAATCATCAAGGCAGAGGAAAGTTTGGGGCAGTGAACTCCAATTCCCCATTTGAATCTGCTTTGAATTCTTCCAAGATCAGTTTCTCCAGAATGGCAGCTAGAAATGGCAGTCACCTTGGATGTAGGCAAGGAAGCCACAGTTAGACTGGATTGGAAATACAAGTGCATTTCCCGATACTCAGACATTTCCTTTTTGGGGAGGCAGCTGGGATCTGGGCTAATGCTTTTCTGGTCTTGCATCCCCAGAAACCTAATGGGAGGCCTTGCACTGTGTTTTTGTAATCATGTTTACCATGCAGTGCTGGAAGAAGTTTAATACATTAAAGAGCCAGTCATTCTATTTTGTAAAATAGGAAAATTCCAGCAACCTAAAATCTTTCAATGCTCTGAGTCTTTCAAAGATCTCTAGTGTCACCCTCCACTGGTGGCCAGCTTGCCATGTGGATGTGCACACAGTAGGTTCTCAGGAGCACTGGTGCCTTTCCCTCCCCCTCCTGGTGTGGGCTGCAAACACTTAAGGTTATTATAACAGGTCAGATCTCACTCTCAGATTTGCTTAACCTCACACCATGTTGGTTATAAATTCCTTACTCTAAATAACGGTCACTCATTTTCCCCTGGCCTTGAAACAACAGGCATTTCATTCACTGCAGCTGGCAGTGCTCCGCAGACTGGCTAACCAACTCCTATGGGCTGAAACGTGCCATGGCTTGTGCCTGCTCCATCTCTCCTCCTTCTCAGCTTTTCTACAAGCTACATGCAAAAATCTGCCCCATTACTCGATTATCACATTTCATACGAAAGTAGGTATTGCAGGTCTCATGTTATTCCATTAGCTTGGCGCGGGCTGAGGGCATGACTCAGAGGCACTCCCAGTTTCACCTTGTTCCATTCATGGCCTCCTCCTTTTTCTTGACCCCTGGGAGACCCTGTCTTGCCAGGACACCCTTCCCCATGGGGCTTAGGATAAACTACACTCTCATGTCCCTTAGTTCCAGGACAAAGGGTCTTTTCTGACCAGCTTCAGTTCTACCCCCTTGAACTCTGACTCCACAGTTCTTCTTCTCTTAGAAGTACCCAAATTAATTACCTACATTTGTTCACTTCTGGTGTGGCCCACAGTTCTGTGGACCAGCCCTGTGCTTACCCTGGCCCTGGTGGCTTTTTCATTCTTCTCCCTGTCACCAGGCAAATGGTTTCTCTAAAAAGCTTCAGCCCTACAGGCTACAGTGTCAGCAGCTCTGGGTGGCCCAGCACACACTTCCTCCAGGTACACGTGAGCCTGCTAAAAATCCTGATCCCACCCACACATCCTGGCCTGGTAGTCTCCCCCATTCCACTTTGCAGCCTTCACATTCTCAACTCCCACATTTATATTTCATCAGAGTCAACCCCAGGCTCGCTGCAATTCCCCCATCAATCCACAGTGATGTTTCTGGCTATACCCCCTGCCCCTGGAAATGTTTTCCCACCATTCTAGGGGCAGACACACGTGGACCTCCTTCTCTTCCTAGCACATTTTCCCTTCTGTGCCCAACTGTCCTCAGGTGTGCCAGGAAATGCATTTGGAGTTCATTTGCTTATGCAGCAAAGTTGCATGAATACCTACTATAAATAAGAACAGATTCTTTACCTTCAGGATTTATAATCTAGGGGGAGAGAAAAAGAAAAAAACACCAGTAGGAATAATACCAGAGAAAGTGACTCTTTTGAGAGAAGTAGAGGAGACAGTCCACTGGTGAGGCTTAATCTGCATCTTATAATTCTGGGTTATCATGTCTGAATGCTAAGGAACCCTAGGAAACAGTGAAAAGGAGTTTGGGTCTGATGATTACGTTTCAGGAGACTCAGTGAAGACTCTTAAGACAAAATAAAGGATAGATCAGCTGTGGTTCTGCTCTATGGACTCAGAACTCACTTTCAGCTAGAAGGGAGTGAAGGAACATTGAAAGTTCCAGGTTCCTTTTTCTAACAATTAGATGAATGAGCTTCCTAAGAAAGGCCTCCCCTAATTTTGAGGTTCCCTTTGGCAATAAGCACTCTTAATTGCTCTAAAGTTCACATGACTGTTTGAAGCAAAAATTATAACATTGCCTTGTGGGTTTTATAATGTATGTAAATGAAATACATATGATAGCTATAGCATAAAGGTTGGGGTTGGGGCAATAAACCTCTGTGGTTGTGAGGTTTCTCCATTTTACTTGAAATAGTAACTCTAAGTGGATTGTGAAAAGTTAAGATGTATATTGTAATCCCTGGGGCAATCATCAAAAAATTAATGCATAGAGGTAGAGCTACAAATCCAATAGATAAGTTTAAATGGAATTCTAAAAATCTAAAAGAGAACAGGGAAAGGAGGAACACAGAAATAGAAAACAGAGGGGCAAATAAAACTAAATTCAACCATATCAATAATTACATTAAATATTAATGGGCTAAACATTCCAATTACAAGGCAGAGATTGTCAGAATAGATTTAAAAAAAAAAGGACCTATTTGCAGTTTAAAAGAGATGTACTTTCACTATAAAGACACATATAAGTTGAAAATAAATGGGTGAAAATGATATTAATATTGTATAAAATAGACTTCAAGACAAACATATTATCAGAGATAAAGAGGGACATTTTATAATGGTTGAAGGATAAATTCATCAGGAAGGGAAAACACTCATAACCATGTATGCAACTAATAACAGTGCTTCAAACACATGAAGCAAACACTGAAAAAATTAAAGGGAGAAATAGACAATGCCGTAATCAGAGATGGAGATTTTATCAGTAAGGGTGGAGTTGTACATATGGGGCAAATGGGAATGGGTGGCCATCTCCTGGACTAGAGCTGGGCTGTGGGCTGTGGAGTCATGGGATATCTCAAAGGGGAGGCCAGGAGGAATCCAAACAGCAGTTCAGCAACAAATCCTGGAGAGATTCTTCAATGCTGGCACACTGATGGTCCTAGGTGCTTTTTATGGAGAGCCTATAGCTCAGGCCCCACCTGAGGTGGGGAGACAGTGGTTGAGGGTATTGCAACTGGTTCTGAAGGTAGTGGTGTTAAAGCCCATGTGGCAGTGGTCACTTTTGATGGCTGGTATAGAATAGGATGCCAAATAGTGGAGTGGAAAGCAGCAGTGGAGGCCAAAACAAGCTCCACCCACTTCATTATTAGCTGCTCAAGGATCCCTTTATAATATACCTGATGAGGTGGGCTCAGGTGCCAAAGACCATAACAAGAGCTAACCTTGCCCTTAAGTGTCACCAAGACTGATGGAAAAGCAAGAGGTAGGTGCCTGATAGTTCTCAAACTTGAGAGTGCCTCCAAATCACCTGGAGGGCTTGTTAAAACAGATTGCTGGGCCCCATGCCCAGGATTTCTGATTCAGCAGGTATGAGGTGGGATCTCATGCAGATGTGCTGGTCTGGGATACACTTGGAGAACCACTAAGGTAAACAAAGTGCCAAGGAGGCCAGAGGAGGAAAGTTTTTGGCACACTGAGTCAGCATAGAAGGTCATAGTTGGAGGTCAGGGTGAGGGGGTGTGCCAGGTAGAGGAGACAGTCCAGGAGAAAGGAAAAAACGGGGTGCATTTATGAGGCTGAACTCTATGCCCATATAAGGAGCAGAACAGAGAAGCCTGGTAAAGTGGACCAGAGCCCGAATCAGGCATGGCCTAACTTAGAAATGAACACAGGCTCCAATCCTGGTTCTGCCACTTACCAGCTATGTGACCTAAAAGAGGTTACTTAAACTCTCAGAGCTTCAGTTCCATATCAGCAAAATGGGACTAGTGCTGATATGCACTCAGGATTGTTAGGGAGTGCAGGTAAACTGCTGGCACAGAGTAAGCACGCAGCCAGTGCCACGGTTGCTGGTGAACACAGAGCAAGGATTTGCAGGCAGAGTGCCACAGCTGACCCACCTGTGGGCTGATGCCAGCCACGTCTGGCCTGGACTGCGACTCTTGGCAATGAGCTAGTTAGAGAGTATGAAACCCTTCCCGAGGACACTGGGCTTTGGCTTGGAGTGCCAGGCCTCCTGCTCAAGGCAGTCACTTCCCTCTAAGTCAGGCTGCACCCCAGCCCTTCTCTGGTCCTTCCTGAGCCCCTTGGCAGCCACAAGCGGCAGCTAAGGCAGCTCTCCCAGGGACCCAGTCAGAGGAGCTGCAAGCAACCTAACCTCTGGCTTTCAGAGTTATTAGCTGGCATCCAACAGAGCAAATGGCAACACCTTTTGGATTTCTTTTCTTAAAGTGAGAAGCAAAAGGGATTTAGTTCATCTGCATTAGAGAAAGAGAATTTATTCTGGAACCCCAACCCTAGCTGCCCATGCTCTGAGATAAAATGGTTCAATTTCATGAACACTGAAACTCAAGAGAAGATTCTTGCTGCTGGTGCCTTTTGCATTCTAAGTTAAATGGGAACGGAGCCATGTGCACAGGCTAGAGAACCAACCCTGTCCCTACTCATCTCCTGGGCATGGACACTGGTTCCTGAGTTGCCCCTGAATGGTTCAGACCCTCTGTGCTGGCAGCTTTACAGGAATGTGGGTGCTGGCTTAGATTAGACTGAGGTTTCCATGGCCCTTTGGAAATTGTATTCAAGCTCCTACTCCTCATGGTCCTTGGGAACCAACCTATTACCTGGGCCACTACCCCTCACCCCAGTCCCATGTAATTCAAGCTGACTCCTCTTCTTCTTGCCAGCCCACCATGAAGGCCTTAGCATGCCTTGTGGCCATGTCCTTGCAGGGCCTTCCTGTGGCATACAGACAGGGACAGAGCGGGTGGGCCCTGGTCCCAGGGATGAGACTCTCCCTTGGCAGTTTCCTCATCCTGGGGCTCATCCATAGCCAGGTCTGACCCGTCAGTAAGAGTGCCTGGCCCTGAGGACCACCTCAGTTAATCCTCATCCCCACCCCCTGCTTTTGGTGGTTTGAATGGAGCTCGGGATAAAGCCAAGCCTGATCATCTTGAGGAAGCATTGTTCGTGGTTGGAAATCATGAGTAAATTTTGAAAAATTTTCAAAGAAAATCCTGCTTAAGGAAGCAAGTTTCCCAGCAGGAGGGAAAAAAAAAAAAGCCAACTGGCAAAGTCCAACAGGAATGATCGGGAATAATCTCTGGATTGTTCACTTTCATATCATCCACCCCCTCCCCAACCTTCCCCTCAGTTTGGGTAACCAAGAGGTACCGACATTATGGTGATTGTCTAGGAAGAAGCAACTTAGACATGAAGCCAAATTTCTGTTTCCACTGCAATCCCGATTCCCTTACGCTGCCTTCTTCAACTTCTTCTTCCAAATGCAGTTCCTATTATGTATCTGCTACCTGGGTGCTGTTGGCCCTGGTAGATGTTTGCAGCAGAACCCTGGGATCAATCCAAGGGTTGGACCTTCTGGGTCCTGTATGGGGAGGTACAGTTTAAGGGTGTAGGTGGCTTATCTCATCAGCCAAGTATTGCCTGACTGAGTGTGTGCACGAACAAACGGATAGTAGTGAAAGTCCCTCACATAGCTTTGCAAATCAGTCCCTCAATTTCTCCAGCCACTATGGATGGATTTCCTCCCCTGAGACTGAGTAGAATAAATGAGGCAGCAGCTCAGGTGGGAGGTTGGGGACCTGGTTCCAAACTGACTGAGTCATCCCTCCAGGTCTCCCCCTTCTTCCCACCCCATAGCTTTAGTGCAACCTCCATCATCCTGTGCCCCAGGTAGGCACCAGCCTCCCTGCCTCCACTCTCCACAGCAGTCTTAGAGAGCAAGTCTGAACATGTGAATGGTTTGGGATTGACATATAGGGAAAACCCAAGTATGGCGCTCTGCAGAGGCCTGGAAGGGAGATGACAAAGGAAGGCCCAGTCAGGGGTAGGCCCCTTTCTTTGTCTAGTGGGGCCAGGGGGCTTTCCATCTGCACATATGGTTGGTCCTTGCTGGTCCAGGTCCTAGTCTCAGGGAGGCTCACCCCTTTACAGAATGTTATTGCCGGGACAACCAAAATAGTGAGCCCTGCACTTCCTTAACTGTCCTGACGGAGTAGCGTGCACCTCTCTGGGCCCCTTGAGTGCCCGCTCTGACCTTTGAGGCACGGGCCTCTCTGGATGTTGTGGGCTGACTCTGAGGCATTTGGGAATGCAGCAGGGGCTGGGCAGCCTTGGAGTGGGGGTGAAGACAGATCACATTTCTCTCCCAAGCCCTCCCCCCAATTCCTGGGGACCCAGGAGCCGCAGGAGCTGGGCCTCTGAGGGTTGACAGGCTTATTTTTAGTTTGGACTCTAGCTTACAAGCCCAGTTGTTTTTTAGTTTTGCCTAATTTGGGCCAGGTCCTGGCAGTGTCTCCCAGGACCCTGGTTTGGGCTGTTGAAGGTCTGTAGCATGTGAGCCATTGGTGTGGGGAAGTGTCCCACCAGCTTCCTCTCCCAGGGCATTGACCAAGTACAGACCGCCTAGCCAGGCCACCTGGGGGCCTGGGCCAGCCACCCCAGTTGGAGGAGGAAGGAACCTGGCTCCCCAGACTGAGCCTTTGGTGATTTGGGGTAGGAGGGGTGGAGACTTAACATCCTGTTTAAATTTGGCACTAGTCGCATTTTTTAACAGGGATTATGACCTTCCCTCCTCTCTCTCTCAGGCCTTCCTCCCATACTCCTCTAATCAATTTTTCACTTTTGGCCCTAATCCTGCTCTTCACCTTGGAGCTCAGGGCTGACCGAGGGAGGAGCAGTGTGATCAGTGTGGTTTCCTGAATGCTGCCTCTAAACAGAGCTGACCGTGGAGAGGCTGCCGGAAAGCCCAGCAGCAGCCAGGGTATGGAAGCTGGGAAAGAGGAGAGACTGGGACAGAGACAATAAAGAGGAGAGGAGAGCCAGAGGGTGTGCGTGTGTGTGTGTTGTGTTGTCACATGTGAATGTGTTCGGGCTAGAGGTGGTGTTGTAGAAGGTGAGAGAGGAAAGGCAAGAGAGAGGGAGAAACACCTAATCACAGCCAGGCACAACTGCCCGTGAGCCCAGTCCCGGCCTGCCGGCCATGTGAGCAGAGGCTCTGTGGGGCGAACACCCAGCCCCTCTGTGACTCCCAGGCAGAGGATCCCACATTCCTGCCTGGCAAAGGCCGCTTTAATCAAGGCTCCAGATCCTTCCTGCAGCCGCCCGGGGGGCACTGTAACGCTAAACACATTAGTGTGTGAGATTGAAAGGTAACACATTCTCATGGAAGCCCCCGAACAATAGGCCTCAGGTCTGGGTTTCATTTGGAGGAACTATGCGGTGGGAATTTCTCTAATCAAATAAAAGGAAAATGAAAAACTCTATCGTTCACTAGCTTTAATGCTCTTAATTGCATTAATTTGAAAAACATACAAGGTCTTTCTGAATGTGGTGTTGGAGCCTGATAGGAGAGGAAACTTGGGGCCTGGCTGGGAAGAGGCAGGTCTGATGGCAGCAAAGGGTGCCCAGGAGAGATGGCCAGTGTGGCCAGAGCCTGAAGGATGGCTTGGCAGAGACCCAAGTGATAGGCGGGTAGGCCTCTGTCTCTGTCCCTACCCCCACTCCACTGACCCTCCCAGTCCTGGTATTTCCGGGGCCTCCATGGTGGCTGAAAAGGCCTGAGAGCCCACCAGGCCACTTGGCTTGGACCTGCTGCTGTCACTCACTCCTCATCTGCCCAAACCTGAGGGGGAAGGGCAGATCCTCTCTACTCTGTCAGCGCCACAGCCCAGGGCCAGCTGCTCAACTTGCAACACACCCAACCCTGGATGCTTCCAGAAGCCCCATCCCAGTCTGCCTCTTCATTCCCATCCCCCTTCTGGACCTGCCAGAGACCCCCAGCCTCTTCCCACCTAGACCTCCATCTCCACAGAGGATGGAGCAGAAAGAAACAACCTGCATGAAGGCAGGCACGCACACACACACACACACATACACACACACACACACACACACACACACACACACACACACACACACACACAAAATTTCAAGGCTTCGCAGACACCTATAATCCGTGTCCGAGGAGCCAGGTCAAATCCTGACCCCGAGTCTTGGCAAGGACACTGACTTGCTAAAAGTCTTCCAGGGATGTGGGATTCTGGGCACTGAGGCTGGACGCAAGACAGAGGAGAGGACAGCACTCTGGAGCTCAGGAGGATCTCTAAGACTGGAGTTCAGGCCTGTGACCACAGAGAGATGTGCCAGGTCCTGGTCTGTTGGGGTTTACCTCCAGCCCCTCTGCTCTCAACCTGGTGATCTTGAGGCATTTGACCTTCATCTGCAGAAATAATGCAAACCCCACTAGGGCTGTGGGAGGATTGGGTATGCTACATGCAGGGTAAGCAGTAGGGGCTTCCTAAATTTTAGTTCCCCTAGCGGCCCCGCCCTTAGATGACAATGAAGACAATGAGGGTGGCTGTCTGTACATTGGAGCTTCAGGGCTTTGATTTTAGTGGCCAACACACAGGGTCCTCTTTATCCATCCCACAGTTTCCTCCCTCAATCATGACTCCCTCATCCCGGAATTCCTGTCTCATCCTTGAACTTTTAGTAAGCTCATCTCATCTCTCAAATGTCACCTCTGCTGTGAAGCCCTGAAAAATCTCTGGGAGAACTGATTCCCTTGGAAGGAAGGTGGGGGTTGAGTTACTGTTCCTATTTTCCAGAAAACCAGAACTCTGAGAGGTTTGTTGACTTGCCCAAGGTCACACAGTGACAGACTCAGGACACTAGTAGTTCTAGATAATGACCTCTACCATCTAACACCTGCCATGAACCCAACACTGTGCTGGTCACTTTGTATACGTGACTTACTGCATTTTGCAGAACCCAAGTGTCTTGGCTCCAGGTCCGCATTCTTTCCTGGCACCACACTGCCTCCCAAAGACAAGGATGGAAAACCAGGAGGCTTCCCGTGCTTTTTTTCAGTCTTTCTTTGTGAAGAATTCTGTCAGCTGTCAGCCAACACTGCTTACTCAGAGGTAGGTCTGGGTGTGGACTGATGAGGGGTACAGTCCTTGCACACGACTTCAGGCTCCCAGGGTGGCCAGACCTGCAACACTCCAGGGGGAAACTGGAGAGAGGACAGTCTGCAATCCCTTAGAGTCCAGCTCGCATGCTGGTTTTGCCACTAACCAGCTGGGTGACCTTGAGTAAGCCATGCCTCTCCCAGCCTCAGTTTTCCTGTTTGTATCACAGAAAGCAGGAAGCATAAGGCCACTCGAGGCACTCCTAGCCCTAGGATTCTAGGGCTCTGTGCCTTCTGAGAGCGCTTGGTCCAACCATGCCTGGGTGCTGGGAGCAGGGATCAGCGGGGGTTCTCGCAAGGGTGCCTTGGTCCGCTCTACTCTTGCAGCCGAGCTGTCTGCCTGAGCTCAGAACTCATGAGAAGGGGCCCATCTGGGATCAGGGGAGCCCTGGTTGAAGATGATTTACAAAAGCAGAATGTGCTCAGGTTAAGGCCTAATGGTAGCTGGGGAACAGGCAGATGTTCTCCCTAAGCCGGCAGGTGCTACTTTTTAAAGAATTTCTGAAGGCAGAATCCTCGGGGGAGGGAATCTCGTGGCCTCATCTCTCCTTTGCCCCAGCAGATGCTTGGGGACTTAAGAACATGACCTGATTTAGTCCTCCCACATGATCTATCAGGGAAGAATATTGTCCCCCTTATCTTCATTCCATCCTGTCTCAGAGGCAAAAGTAGCCCATGGGCTGTGACGGGTAGCTGGCCGGGAAGTGGCAGAGCAGAGATCCAAACCCAGGCCCAGCTGGTGCCAGTGCCCAGGTGCTGGGCACTCCACCATGCCACCCTGCCCCTTACCTCCATCAAGGAGGAGTGCCAATGACAGAGGTGGCAGCTGAATTCCAACACCAAGTACTCAGAGAAGGAAACCTCAAATGGAGGGGTTGCAAACTGGATACCAGGATGCCTCCGTTTAGGCAAACCCAGTATACCCAAATCTAAAAATAGCCCTTTCTATTGGATCTCTTTCCTGTATGAATTCATTCCCATATGAAAAAGAATCACTGGTTCTTTTATTTGAGAAGCCAACTCCATTAGTGCATTAAAAATATAACTTAAGTTGCCAAATGTGATTTCATAGGCAATCCCCTCTCCCTGCCCCCAGCCCCACCATATTGCTCACTCCTGATCCCAAGGGAATCCTCCACCTTGCCTAAAGAGAGGTTTGCCTCCAGTGGGGGGGCTGGTAATCAACATGGCAAACACATGTCTGGATTTTCTGAGACTGGCTCACTTTCTAATATTAGGTTTCCATTGTCCCGCGAGAAGTCTTGGAACTATTAGAACTTGGGGACTATTAGGCTTTGATTCATATAATATGGTCACCATGGAGAGGAGGACACTGTCCTGTCAAACCCATTTTCCAGCCTGGTGGCTGAAGGGTAGGCCTGGTCAGAAAAGGGGTGAGTGGGGAGCCCAGAGCCCAGCCTATGAGGTGGGATAGGGGATGTCGGGTAGGGGTGAGCCAGCTGAGAAGCAGCCCCCTGGGTTCCTGGGATCTATT
Organism: Manis pentadactyla; assembly: GCF_030020395.1. NCBI lineage: Eukaryota > Metazoa > Chordata > Mammalia > Pholidota > Manidae > Manis > Manis pentadactyla. The sequence goes on from NC_080019.1 coordinate 114,751,697, forward strand.
AGCATGCAAGCCGGGCAAAACAGGCAGGCTGCAGAGACCCAGGGCTCCCTCACAGTGTTCCACTTCATGGGAAGTGGGCGGGCCCTGGAGGGTGGCCAGGGAAGAGCAGCTCCATGATTAAAGGGTTGGAGACCAGGACTTTGGAAGCGAGACCGGGATGGCTGGTTATTTATGCATTCAGCTCTGGGCCCTGCCTCCACCCAACCTCACCTCATCACCTAGTGACTCTGACCCACAGCCTAGCCCTGGGCTGCACACTAGGCTCCAGGAAGGTGGCAGGGAGGGCAGGGATCTCCAGAACGTTGACTGAGGACCTGGGGTGTGCCGGCCTGGGGTTTAACACACACAGATCATGAATCCGTCCAATGAACTTGTGAGGTTGGCGTTACTAGCCCCATTTTACAGGTGGAGACATTGAGTTGAAATGCTGTGCTCAAGGTCCCATGGCCGCATGGAACATGGCACATGTGTTCTGATTCCATTTCATTATAGCAAAAACAGAAATGTCAAAGGGTGAGGTTCTGATTCCATTTCATTATAGCAAAAACAGAAATGTCAAAATCTGATAGAAACACCCCCAAAGACTGGACTATTTCCCAAGGGCTGTTTATGTGTGAAATGGGAGTTCTTAAAATGTTAATAATAATAAGGTTGATGCTGTGTACTGCTTATTGAGCAGCTGCTACATGCTCAAGGTTACTACATGTGATCCTTACAACAATTTCCCAAGGTAGGCATTACAATTCACATTTTACAGATGAGGAAACTGAGACTCAGAGACATTACCTGACTTGCTCATGGTCACAGAACTAGTACAGGGCAGAATCAGGATTTCAAACTTGGGCTGTTCTGCCTTCAAAGCCCACTGTCCTTCTGTCACCCCATGTCCCCTACAACCCTCACATTACAGTTGTTGGGACTCTTTATGGGAAGAAGCTTGGGGAGAGACTGGGGAGCCATCCTGGGAGCCTTCTAGAGCACAGGAGGGTTAACCCGGCTGGCTGCTTACTGATCAGCTGGTTTCCAGTGCCCTATATTAGCTCTTCTCCATGCTTTGGCTCATGCTGTTTCCTTCCTATATTAAAAACATTTTTTAATGTGTCAAATCATACCCATCCTTTAGGACTGAACTCAGATGGCTCTTCTTCCATAGCCCTTCCTTATCTCCTGATCACAGTTGTGCACTTCCTCTCCATGCAGCAGGTAGCACCCTGGGCCTCCCCTGTTTGTGTGGCTCAAATAAGGAGTTAGAGGAGAGAGACTGGGTTATGTTTAAGGAAGGGCTTCCTGGTGAAATTTCAGAGTGGGGATTATGGGGTTCCAATCTGGGAAGCTGGAATGAGTCACAGAGAATGATTCCTTGTGGTGAATGGGGTGGTGGGCCAGTGAGGCCCACTTCTCCCCACCCCCACCCTCAGGCACAGATGTGGCCCTGATCACACCTCTGCTGTCCCTCCCCTTCCTCACCAGTCCCCTCACCAGTCCCATGTTGCTCCTTTGCAGTTGGAAGCTGCTTTCCTGACAGGCACACTACAACCCTTCCTTAACTGTGGTTTCACCATGGTGTTGTAAAAAGAACTCAGGACAGGAGTCCCACAGGCCTGGGGTTTGGTGACCTCAGACTGAGTATGCCTGTGTGGCCTTGGGCAAGTCAGCTGCCTAGAGAGGGCACAGTCAGGTAAATAGATAGCTGTAAGTCAAGGTCATTACTTCTGCAGTAGGATGGACAGCACCCAGAGGGGAAAAGGGAAGAATAGAGGATACAGTGACCAGCCCTGCCTGGAGGAAGTAGGGCAGAACTTACAGAGGAGGTGACATCTGAATAAGGATTCGAAGGGTGATGGGAGTTTTTCAGGCAGAGAAGCAAGGGGAGGCACCTCACTTTGCAGTATGGTAGCCTAGACTCATTACCTGACCTCTACTTCTGACTTCTGATAATGACATGCCCTGGGTAGGTCACTCCTTAGCTTCCCAAGAGGCTCCTGGCATCCCTATGGAAACCTCTACTCAGCCACCATTTAAATCCTGGTAAAACTCATTGAGAGATTAGCTGGAAAGAAAATGGGCAGTAGGATTGGAGCAGAAGCCACAGAAGCAGACCAAAGAAGGAAGTTTCAAGAAGTAACTACGCAATAGCATTCAGTGCTACAGGGGTCAGGAAAGATGAGGGTGGTGAAAAGTAAGAAAATTATTGGAATAAAGAAAAAAGACTGGAAGGAAATATGTCAACAGGCTCATTGTAGTTGCCTTATGGTGGTATGGTTATGTGTGGGCAATCCTTTTTCTGCTTCTATGCACTGCTCTGTACTTGCCAATTTTTCTACAATGAAGCATTTATTTGATACTCAAGAAATAGAACAATTGAAACTTGTTTAAAAAAGAAGTCATTGGTGACCTTGGCAAGAGCAGATTTAGTAGAGTCGTACCGCCAAGCCAGATTGCAGGGCATTAGGAAAGTGGCAGGGGGTGAGGAAGCGGAAGGAGTATGTGTGGAACACTCAGAGGGGTTTGGCAGCAAATGGAAGGACAGAGATGATACCTGGAGGCCGCAGGGCCAAGCAAAGATGTTTGTTCTTTATTTAATGTGGGACGAATTTTTAAAAGTAATGAAAGTCCCTGAATAAAAAAAAAAAAATCACTATCTTATGAAGGACATTTGTGTTTCTTCTGGATATAAGACACAGAAGGAGAAAATATATTGAAATTTCTGGGAATTTTCTATGGCTTGTGGGGAGAACAGAAAAAAATGATATGAAACTGGGATTGTCCTGGAAAATCCAGACTTTGTGGCTGCTGAATATTGTGTGGGTTTGGTTTTCCAATCGGAGGGGAAGGAACAAATACAGGGAAAGATAAAGAGGATGCTAAGAAGTAGGGGACACCCATGTTCACAGCGGCATCACTCACAATAGACAAAAGCTGGAAGTGACCCAAGTGTCCATGGACAGATGAATAGATAAAATGTTTTACATTCATATAATGGAATATTATGTAGCCTTCAAAGGGATGGAAATTCTGAAACACGATACAACCTGGATGAAACTTGAAGACATTCTGATAAGTGAAATAAGCCAGTCACGAAAGGACACATACTGTATGATTCCACTTATATGAGACTCTTGGAGTAGTCAAACTCACAGAGACATAAAGTAGGCTGGTGGCTGCTAAGGGCTGGTAGAGAAAGAAATTAGATGTCATTATAATGGGCACAGAATTTCAGTTTTGGAAAATGAAAAAAATTCTGGAGCTGGATGGTGGTGATGGTAGTACAATGATGTGAATATACTTCATGCCACTGAATTGCACACATAAAAATGGTTAAAATGGTAAATTTTATGTACATTTTACCATAATTTAAAAAATTAGAAATAATAAATAAAAAGAATTACAAAAGAAGTGGGGAGAGGGAGGGGAGAGGACATAGGAGAGAAAGTGAGAGCAAGGACTCCCAGGAGGCAGAACTGGGGGACCTGGATGTCCCAGGGGGGATCATTTTGGAAAAGTAGACAGAATGCTTTCTATTCACAGCACGGAGCAAGTGGGAAGGGTAGAAAGAGACAGAAGTGCGATGGCACAGGGGATGGGGTCAGGCACCCAAAAAGACAGTCTCCCCCATCTGCTATGGCTCAGATTTAGAGAGCAGGTTGGAGTTATTCATTCATTCCTTTATTCCATGAGGTGTGGAATACCTTGACTTCAGCACCAGCAAGAACCTCAGCATATATACCATACCAATTAGAGGAAAGGCCCTCCCTCTCCTCAGGCAGACACAACCTGGGAGGAAGGCCTGGGGCTTAGTAAAATGGTCAGTATCTGTGGGTGTGGGGATTTCAACCCCTACCTGGCCTCTTGGCCCAGTGCCTCTATATTATAAACAACTTACCCAAATGTACCCATCGGCCCTGGCTACCAGGTACTGAGCTAGACCCTATAGAGCTTTCTGAGCTAGACCCTATAGAGTTTTCTGAGCTGTAGACCTCCCAGCCCAGGCCCTGCAGTGTCCAATGTTGTGAGGGTTGAGGGAGCAGAGGAAGAGAGGAGAGGCAGTTCATTGGACAGTGTGACCCTGAACCCAAGGAAGGCTGGGAAGCAGGGATGAAGACGACACCAGTGACTAGGGTTGAGTGTTGGTCCTGCAGACCTAATGCAAGTCGAAGGGACAGGGATATGGGGAGAAGCACACTGAAGTGGCTGACTTGAGGTCGGCTTGGGAGGTGGTCTGGCTTGTCTGGGGAGGAAGGAACCTGGGAGAGCAAATATATATGAGGAATTAGTCTGCTTATCACCCACTGGACCTGGCTGGTAACCTTGGTACCCTCATGCAGTGATGAATTCTGCACTAGCCTTGGTACGCAGAGATACATGGTCAGCAGCACTGACTTCTGGACCATCCCTGATGCAGATGCCTAGAGACCATTTTAACTAGAGGTTGTCTAACTTTCCCACTGCATCTGGTATGTGCTGCCTTTTCCACTGTCAGTGCAAGATAATTATCTTTGGTCTATATGTGGTCTGAGGTAACAGATTCTGGGATGGGGGAGATCAGGGTTCAAATCCCAGCTCTTAGCTCTACAATTTAAAAGCTATAGAGCCCTGGATAGGTCTCAAGTTTCTTTATCTGTAAAATAAATTCAATTATACCATTCCCCCAGGAATTTATAAAGATGGAATGTGTTAATATATATATAAATCACCTAGTACAATGCCTGTAAAAGCTGATGAATGTTCAGTAGATGTCAATCACACACGTACATACCCTCCTCTCCCCTGGGGTTAGGAATGTCCACATCAGGAAGGTTTGCCACCTGGCCCGGGACAGTGGGGCTGGTACACGGTGGTGGCCCCAGCCCCAGCTTTTGTCTGTGGGCATACGGAGACCTATTCTGTTTGCTTGCTCTCAGGCCTCTGCTCTCCCCTCTGGCTCCTTTCTTACATTTGGGGAGCATAGAGCAGGGTCGGCTCTGCAGCCAAGGCAAGGCCTGCCAGAGCTGCAACACTGCACACTACCTTTCTGTGGTGCCGGGTGAAGGGTGCTGTAGCACACTGAGTGGTGCACTGTGCTGGAGGAGAGTGTGTCACTCCAGGGGGAGGGGAGCACCCTGAGGTGAGGCAGAGTTCGGTGTAAAGTGTAGACCCCTGTGGTGAGGGGAGGTGCTCTGTAAGATAGTGTTACCCCTCTACCTCATAGTCCTGTCTTGCCTTCCCACTTCTACTCTTCCACTTTTTGACGTTTCCTCAACAGGGTTTCTTCCTTAATGGACCTACAAATACCCCTCTGCAACAGACACTACTCTGGGGACAGCTGAGTGACTCCCTCCCTGGGCTTGCTGCAGGGCAATAGCTCCCTTTGTGCAGAGCCCACCTACTGGGTATCACCCTGGGTACCTAATGGGACCCGAGGGGCAGATGAATCTACTAGCAAGGGGTTGAGAGGTGCACAGGTCTCAGTTCACACTTAACTGAAGCCTCCCGAGTGTCACAGACAGTGCTAGTCTCTGGGGATTGAGACCTCAGTGAAACTGGATCCCACTCTCAAGAGCTCAGTGTGGCAGGGGATATAGACCCTGAGACTCACCTGAGTTTAGATCATTCTGAGACTTGAACCACACATCTACTCAGAGCAGAAAGCAGGCAAGTAGCTCTGCTTAGGTGAGTCTGGTAAGGCTTCCCAGAGATGGTGACCTCTGAGGTAGGTTTTGAAGGAGGTGTAGTGGAGACCCAGGGACCAGGCATTCCAGGTTAGATCTTAGTGACTTTGGAAGGTTCTGACTGGTGGGGGATATGTCCTACAGAGGTTTTCCAGGGACCTGCAGTGCCATCCTGATTCTCTGAAACCTACAGCGACCTCAGCAGGGTGGTAGGGTTGCAAGGGCTACAGCTATTTCCATTTAGAGGGAGGTGGGGTGGGGATGGGATTGGGGAGGGTGGTCAGAGAACCTGGCTGCACCCATCTCTCCCATGCACAATCTATTCATTTCCAGTCAAGGAAGGAGGGAGATATGGAGGGAAGAAAGGCCCTGGGTGGGCTGGGCAGGACAGGTCTGGCACTGGAGGGACTGGCCATTGGAAGGATGCTGTTTATTTGACTACGATGTATATTTAAAGGTCTCAGTTACAATGGGCCCCGGGCGCTCTTTAACAAGCTGCAGCTGTCTGGTCACTCATTAGCTTTTTTGACATCTTCCTGGGGGCTGGTCCTGGGGTTACAGCCCCCAACACCCCCCTACTCCACCTCCATGGGCCAGGGCCTTGGAAAGCTGACTTCTTGCCCCCAGCCCCTAAGTCACCATGATAAATGGCACTGCTGCCCCATGCAGACAACATCTTCCTGGAACAAGCCCTGTTTGTTTAAGACAAACAATCGCATTGACTCTGGAGAAAGCCCCTGGACTGGAGGCCCCAGCTTCACCTGCTTCAGCCTGCTCCTCTGCCTTTGGGCACTCAGAGAAGATGCATCGGGACCAGGCAGCTCGAGGCACTGCCCTGAGAACGGGGAGTGAGCAGTACTTCCAAGGACAGCCGCGCCTGGATGTCTCTGGAGGTGAGCTGAGAGAGAACCAACCCTCTGCAGAGAAGTGGAGAGCAGGCCTCATGGGAACAGGGAGAAATGGACAGCAGAAAGGGGGTGCTTTGGGGCTTGGTGCCTGTTCTCTGCCGCTCCCTACCTGTGGCTCTGCTCAGGTTGCACCTCTCTTGGCCTCAGGTCCCTCAAACACAGAATCGGCTGGTTTGTTAGGTCAATGGTTCCCAGCCCCGGCTGCACACTGGGGTCACCTGAGGCAGAAATACTGATGCCCAGACTCACTCTCAGATCTGTTTCAAGTGGGTTTCAGAAATGGCTATTTTCCCTCTTAAAGCCTTTAAGAGATTCTGATGTGCAGCTAGGGTTGAGAGCCACGGGTATGGGTGGTTCCCAAGGTCTCTCTGAATTGACGACTCTCTGAATTGACGACTTATTAGGTCTTCCCTAAAGATTCCTGGTTCCTTAACAAACACCTCCAGAAACCCATCAGTCTGCAGAATGTGAGCCCCCAGAAGTTCCTCTACTAGGAGTTCTTCTGCAACAAATTCACCTGGACTGGAGCAGGAAGGGAACTCAGAACTTCTGGTTCAAATTGGTTTCAGAGATGGCAAAATTGAGGAATCCCCTTTAAGAGAGGAACCCCAGCCCCCATGGAAAGCTTCAAGAATGTGGGAAATGATTCTCATTATGGATGGAATAGTTAAGGAAGGAGAGCAAGATGGGAGAACTGGAATTATAACTGCTCTCTGTCTTCCCAAGTAGACTGTGAGCTCCTAATGATCAGGAACCAGGCCTCTATTTTGGTTTTTTTTGGAGTATCTTTCTTCTAACTTAGCAATAAATGACTATGGATGGGTGGGGCTGTCCTTGTTTGGGGCACCCATTGCTAGATTTGGCTGTAGGTCACCTGGGCTGCTGTAGGTCACCACTGTCACTGCAGTAAATGATTAAGCAGGGGCTAAGGGAGGCTCAGAGTCCTAACCTACTAGGACTCTAGGGAGGGCCATTAATAAGGAATAAGTAACCACAGTTGGTTTACAAAGACTCGCTGTGAATGGCAGACAAGGTTACATGCCCATTATATTCCACTGTGAATTCCCTTCACCCAAAACCAATTACAGTGCAGCCAGGAATTTCACATCCTCAAAACCCTGTTGGCCAAATGGCCATTCCTGTCAAAGGAAGAAAGTGGTCCTGCAGGCGTCAGGTGGGAGGGAGGAGGCCAGTGCTGGAGTTGGAGCTCTGGACTGGGTATGTGTACTTCTCACAGACTCATCACACCTCAAAATACTGCCCCATGCTTAATAAGCCACATTTTATTGAACTCTGCCTTGGGCAGACACTGTCCTGGGCTGAGGGTACAGAGGTAAGAGATAAAGATGCTGCCCTCGAGGAACTTACAGTTGAGGAGTAGAAGCCTGTCACAAGAAGACTGAAGTGCTAGTGAGCGACAGAGGAGGAAATGTCTGCCAGGTTTGGAGTGATCACAGAGAGGGGGTGACATTTAAGGTTAGTGGGAGTTTTTCAGATTGGGTCCCAGGAATCTGAATTCTTTTTATAATTCCTGAGGGGATTCTGTTGTACAGACAGGTTTAGGAATTGTTTGGCCAGGGGACGGGGTGGGAGGCATCATAGGCAGAGGGCTACATGTGCAAAGGAAGGGAGGCAGTCCAAGGGCGCACAGGAAATGGCACACAGTCAAATGTGTCTGGAAACCAGCTTATTTGGGGAAAGGAGATGTGACTAGGGTGGGAGGATGGACTCCAAATGCCTTTTTGTTAGAACAGTTTAAAATAATTCCCCCAGGAGGCAATAATCCATTTCAGTCCTCCTCAAGCGGTGCTGATTTGCCCAAGTTGAGGGGAGATCTGGTGCCGATTACCAGGTTTCCGTGCATTAAGTAATGCAACAATAAAATTTGGGTCATTGCAACACAAAGTCGCTTTTATTTTGACAAGTGTAGTTTTTACTCTGAAGTGTTATCATAAATAATTAAATTAAACCAGTAAATGGCTTGTAGTATGCTTTGCTGAAGTAACGAAGTCTTTGTAACCCCAGACACTGAGCCACCTCTTTGGGGGATTCTTGGCTCAGAAACATTTGGTAATTTTTCAGAGCTCCAGAGTATTTGAACTAGTCAAGAGAGATGGTAGAGTGGAAGGCTTATCTCATTCCTCTGCATCTCCATCCTGTCATCTGACCTCTGGTTGTTTGAATCCCTACGAGGGACTGTTCCCCAGGGCTGGCCTAGGGCTGGCCTAGGGTGGAGAGTTGGCAGGCCTAGTGCACATCCTGGGCAGGCTTTGTTTTTATGACACCTGCACAGGCACCACTCTTAAGTAGGTGCTCCAGATCTTAGGGTGGGAGGGCTTGGAGGGAGGTCCTGTCAAGACCGTATGACTTCCCATGCCCACCTGCTGTCCTGTCATCTTATAGACAAGGAACTGAGGCCCAGGGAGAGAGGTGACTTGCCCTAGTGCTTGTTGGCTGATTGATAGGGACAAGCCACATGCATGTGAGTGGAGAAAAATGAGAGACCCAAAGGGAGGATATGCTGGAGGGATGGGCCACAGGGCAGGGAAAGAAGTTGTGGGGAGGTTAGAAGGAAAGCAGAGACAAGGAAAGAAACAGTGGTGAGATTTGTTGGAGAATGGGGAGCTTTGAACCATGCTGTCAAGGGACATCCAGGAGGAGACCCTAAGGAATAATCACGTCCAGACCTCTGCTCGCTTCATCTACACAGTTCTTAAGCTAAGCAGAAGAGAAGCGAGATCTTTCCAGTGGAGAGACAAAAAAGTGCTGGAGAGAGTACCCAGAGGCAGACATGCTGGTCAAAAGCAGGGAGAACTTTTCAGACCCTCCCTGCAGTAAGTGGATGGCCTTTCTCCCCCAATTCATGCACTCTGTCCCCCACTCATCCTCTCCCATTACCCTGCCTGCAGACATCCACGCAGCTGCTCCCCTCATCCTATTTGGGGTCCTCAGATAAGGTGTGCTGTAGCCAGGTGGGAGGGGGTACATTCTCATCACACCCTCTTTTGGTGGCATTCAGGCCTGCAGGGACAGCTCCATTCCTAAAGCGGAAGTCCACTGAGAGTCCCAGAACCCAGGCTCCCTCAGAGTCCCAGGCCACTTGCAGGAACTCTCATGGCCTCGGGGCTGAGCCAGTTCTGGGGAGAGAGTCACAGACAGATATCCTGGGTGGAGGAGCACATCAGAATGAGGTGCCTGACAGTACACATGGCCTTCCCGCATGTCCTTCTCAGATGGAGTGTTTTTCGTAGCACCTTTAGTGGGAAGGAAAGCATGTTGTTCTAACTCCAAGGAACTCTGAGCTATGTAAACAATAGACATGGAGCTTGGAACAAAAATCACCCACAGGGCAGACAGAGTCTACCAGAAATCCCAAAGGTGGAGGCTCTGAGGTGCCAGCATTCCAAGGTGGCATTTAACAGTACACACACTCAGACATTGGTGAGGTGCCTGGTGGCGAGGGCATCTGCCTTGGGGCTGCTGGTCTGCCTGTGGAGGGTGACAGAGGGCTGGTGGCCCAAGAGGTGGCCCCTCCCCTCTCCACACTGCTCAATGCACCCCTTCACAAGGAGTGGGGTTCGGGGAGGGGAGCTGACCCCAAACCCTGGCCAGCCTGCACCAGCTGGGAAGCTGGCACGTGCTGCCTGGCTCGCTGGTCCTGTCCACCTCCCACAGACCTACAGGTTACAGGCCACCTTTTAGTAAGTGATGGGAGGACAGGGATGAAAAGGAAGGGGTGATCTACATACTAGGTGGGATAAGTAGGATCTGAACTGCCCCTAGAAATCTACCACTAAGCTGGGTCCTCAGGGAGCTCCTCCTGAACTGATGACCTCTCCCTCCTCTGAGGCACCATTTACTCTGGGAAGCTCTGAGCCCCACAGCTGAGCTGGGTACGCCCCTCTGTGCCCCATGGTACCTTGTCAAACTCAAGCCTTATCATCTCAAGTTTTGTCTCCATAAGGCAAATCTGTATCCAGTTTGTCTCTGTCTAATTCAGTATACAGCAGGTGTTCAGTAAATGCTTGTTAAATACAACAGGGCGTCTCTAGACCAGGCCTGGTACATGAGGCCTCTTCAGGGCTGATGACTTAAGCAGGAGGCCCAGTTCTCCGGCCATGGCTGCACTTGGCACAGAGGGGCGGGTTGGGGGCAAGGCCTGGGAGGCCAGAGATGTGTGCACGCAGCACAGCCACCCATCTGCTCCCTGTCACAGCCTGAGCCTATCTCCTCTTCACCAAGCAGGTCTGTGGCCACTGCATTCTCTGCCTGGCAGGCACTGTAGGGATGTGTGTGTGGCCAGGTTAGGGGGAGGGGATTTTAAACAAACAGCCCTTGGCCCCAGTCAGTGCCAAGGCTCACCGCACCCCTCCTCTCCAGACAGAGGCAGCTTGCTGGACCATGGGACAAGGAGCCAGCAGCATTCATTTAGTAAAAAAGAATTTGGTGTGCTGCCTCTCCCTCCCCCCAGCCAGACCAGATAGTGCCTGGGTGCCCCTCCTGCTCTCCTTTCCCCTTGGGCCTTTCACCCCTTATCCACTGAGTGGGGAGCAGTCACGTGGGCCCCCAGCTCTCGACAGGAAGCTGTCGGCACTACTGGCTCATAGGGCCAATTTCCTCACCACCGGGAAGGCAGGCTGCCTTCCCCCAGCCGGGCTCGCTGAAACCCAACTCCTCTTTCCAGCTGCAGCAAGAAAGAGCCCCAGGCCCGGCCTTCCCTGGGGACCCTGCAGCCTGCAGATCTCACGGTCAGGGAATTTTCCCTGTGCAGTGTTCCAAGCCGGCAGAGCCTCCAGAACAAAGGGCAGGGAGAGACAGCAACCATCTTCCCCACTTCACTGCACCCCCTCTGCCCATCCCAGGGCTGGGAAACATAGTGGACAGAGGCTGTTCCCTGGCTCTAGGGGCAGGGGCTACCCAGAGAACAGACATTGTTCTTCTTGGGGAGGACTGTGCTTTTGGAAGCAATCCCTGCAGGGGCTGGGCCCAGATCACCTGGAGCAGTTTCCATTTCTTCCAGCTCTTCCCTACCATGGGGGAAATTCACCTGCGCTGCCCTGATGTCCCAACAGAGCCTGGTGGGCGTCTTGTGGCAGAATCAGGCCTGCTCAGAAAGGCTTCCCCTGCTCCCATGCAAAGAAGGGGACTGCAGCTGGGGAGTGGGGAGGCACGGGTTCCAGAACTCGTGAATTCCCTTACCTGGGGAAAAGGCTATTTACCAAAGAAAAATAGAGTTTACTTTTGTTGTTATTCCTAAGAACAGACTCCTCCTCAGACTCAGCTAGTTGTCAAGCCACCATCCTGATAACAGCATAGTAGAGTAGAAAAATTGCACCACTTTCTAGCCATGTGGCAGGTCCAGCTATAGGGACACCCCAAAATATGTTTTGAACAACTCTGAGCCTCATTTTTCTCACCTGTAATGGGACTATTATTTGCAGGCCTACCTCCATTCATTTAACAACTATTAAGTGGCTATTGTGTGCAAGGCATTAAGTCAGTTTCTGGAGACTGAAAAAATCATAGGATCTCTACCCAAAGGGTCACATCAAATAATGTGTGTGAAGGTGCTTGGAAACCTAAAATGTTGAAGTAAATAGATAAGGACCAGTTGTAATGATTTCATTAACTTTCCACAAATGAGGCTGGTAAAGCGATTTTTAAAGTTCTTAAAAACAGTTTTAAGTAAGCCAGACCTGTCTGTGTAATTTGGCCTGCACTATTTATTTGCTTAGTAAACCGTTTCTTCATAGATAGTGTAAAAGGAAAGACTTCAGACCAGCCCGAGGCAGAATTTATCCCAAATTCAGAGTGAGTGGGGTCTGAATTAATTAGGTCTTTCTGTAACTGAATGTATAAACCCGGGCTCAGGAAATATGGCCTTTAAAGCAGGTGCCCTTTCAAATGAGGTGGGTTTCATGTGACTATTTTAACTTCAGCTTCATTACCCTTTATGGGTTGCAGGGGTAGTAGGGGGAGTGGAAGGGGAGCGATCGGCTGCAGGTCTGCTTCCTTGAGTGGTGAACCAAAGGAACCGCAAAACAGCCTCTCCCAGTTCAGTAAATTCACCCTTGCAGCTCCCAGCTGGGGTCTCCTGCAGCCCAGGTGAGGGCAGGGGCCAAGGCTCCCAGTACAACTTAAGGGGCTGATTGTTGGAGTTTCCTCCTTCAGCCTCTCATCAGCCTCTTGTCATCTTTGGACTGCCCCCCACCACGCCCAGCTTTACTGAGGTATGGATACAATAAAATTGCATACAGTTGACCCTTGAACAATGTGGGTGTAGGGGTGCCAACCTCCCCCCACCAACTGCACATTTGAAAATCTGCCCATAACTTTTGACTCCCCAAAAACTTAACTAATAGACTACTGTTGCTTGGAAGCCTTAGCAATAACATAAACAATTGATTAACACATATTTTGTATGTTATATGTATTACCTACTGTATTCTTACAATAAAGTAAGCTAGAGAAAAGAAAATGTTTTTTCAAATTATTACAAATCCAAACATTTTCCAATATATTTACTGAAAAAAATCTTCTTATAATATAAGTGGACCTGCAGAGTTGAAACCTGTGTTGTTCAAGGGTCAACTGTATATTTAAAGTGTACAACATGATGGTCTGATATATGTACTAATTGTGAAATTATTACTATAATCAAGTTAATTAACACATCCATCACCTTACATAGTTACCTTTTGTTTTGGTGAGAGTGCTTAAGATTTATTCTTAGCAAATTTCAAGTATACAATGCAGTATTTTTATTATTTATTTATTTATTTTGATATCATTAATGTACAATTACATGAGCAACATTATGGATGCAAGACTCCCCCCATCATGAAGTCCCCTCCACATACCCCATTACAGTCACTGTCCACCAGTGTAGTAAGATGCTATAGAATCACTACTTCTCTTCTTTGTGTTGTACTGCCTTCCCTGTGCATCCCCCCTACATTATGTGTGCTAATCGTAATGCCCCCTTTTCCCCTTATCCCTCCCTTCCCACCCATCCTCCACAGTCCCTTTCCCTTTGGTAACTGTTAGTCCATTCTTGGGTTCTGTGAGTCTGCTGCTGTTTTGTTCCTTCAGTTTTTTCTTTGTTCTTATACTCCACAGATGAGTGAAATCATTTGGTACTTGTCTTTGTCCACCTGGCTTATTTCACTGAGCATAATACTCTCTAACTCCATCCATGTTGTTGCAAGTGGTAGGATTGTTTTCTTCTTATGGCTGAATAATATTCCATTTGTGTATATGTACCACATCTTCTTTTATCCATTCATCTACTGATGGACACTTAGGTTGCTTCCATTTCTCGGCTATTGTAAGTAATGCTGCGATAAACATAGGGTGCATATGTCTTTTTCAAACTGGGCTGCTGCATTCTTAGGGTAAATTCCTAGAAGTGGAATTCCCGGGTCAAATGGTATTTCTATTTTGAGTATTTTGAGGAACCTCCATTTTGCTTTCCACAATGGTTGAACTAATTTACATTCCCACCAGTAGTATATGAGGGTTCCCCTTTCTCCACATCCTCACCAGCATTTGTTGTTTTTTTGTCTTTTGGATGTTGGCCATCCTAAATGGTGTGAGGTGATATCTCACTGTGGTTATAATTTGCATTTCTCTGATGATTAGCGATGTGGAGCATCTTTTCATGTGCCTGGTGGCCATCTGAATTTCTTTGGAGAAGTGTGTATTCAGCTCCTCTGTCCATTTTTTAATTGGATTATTTGCTTTTTGTTTGTTGAGGTGTGTGAGCTCTTTATATATTTTGGATGTCAACCTCTTATCGGATATGTCATTTATGAATATATTCTCCCGTACTGTAGGATGTCTTTTTGTTCTACTGATGGTGTCCTTTGCTGTACAGAAGTTTTTAGTTTGATATAGTCCCACTTATTCATTTTTGCTTTTGTTTCCCTTGCCCAGGGAGATATGTTCATGAAAAAGTTGCTCATGTTTACATCCAAGAGATTTTTGCCTATGGTTTTTTCTAAGAGTTTTATGGTTTCATGACTTAAATTCAGGTCTTTGATCCATTTTGAGTTTACTTTTGTGTATGGGGTTAGACAATAATACAGTTTCATTCTCTCACATGTAGCTGTCCAGTTTTGCCAACACCAACTGTTGAAGAGGCTATCATTTCCCCATTGTATATCCATGGCTCCTTTATGGTATATTAATTGACCATATATGCTTGGGTTTGTATCTGGACTCTATATTCTGTTTCACTAGTCTACAGGTCTGTTCTTGTGCCAGTACCAAGTTGTCTTGATTACTGTGGCTTTGTAGTAGAGCTTGAAGTTGGGTAGCGAGATTCCCCCTGCTTTACTCTTCCTTCTCAGGATTGCTTTGGATATTCTGGGTCTCTTGTGGTTCCATATGAATTTTAGAACTATTTGTTCCAGTTGGAGAATGCTGTTGGTATTTTGATAGGGATTGCATTGAATCTGTAGATTGCTTTAGGCAGATGGACATTTAAAAATGTTAATTCTTCCTACCCAAGAGCATGGGATGAATTTACATTTATTAGTGTCCTCTTTAATTTCTCTTAAGAGTGTCTTGTAGTTTTCAGGGTATAGGTCTTTCACTTCCTTGGTTAGGTTTATTCCTAGGTATTTTATTCTTTTTGATGCAATTGTGAATGGAATTGTTTTCCTGATTTCTCTTTCTGCTAGTTCATCATTAGTGTATAGGAATGCAACAGATTTCTGTGTATTAATTTTATATCTGCAACTTTGCTGAATTCAGATATTACTTCTAGTAGTTTTGGAGTGGATTCTTTAGGGTTTGTTATGTACAATATCATGTTATCTGCAAACAGTGACAGTTTAACTTCTTCCTTACTAATCTGGATGCCTTTTATTTCTTTGTGTTGTCTGATTGCGTGGCTAGGACCTCCAGTACTACGTTGAATAAAAGCGGAGAGAGTAGGCATCCTTGTCTTCTTCCCAATCTTAGGGGAAAAGCTTTCAGTTTCTCGCTGTTAAGTATAATGTTAGTTGTGGGTTTGTCATATATGGTCTTTATTATGTTGAGGTACTTGCCCTCTATACCCATTTTGCTGAGAGTTTTTATCATGAATGGATGTTGAATTTTGTTGAATGCTTTTTAAGCATCTATGGAGGTGATCATGTGGTTTTTGTCCTTTTTGTTGATGTGGTGGATGATGTTGATGGTTTTTTGATACAATGCAGTATTATTAACTATACTCACCATGCTGCACATTAGAACTCCAGGATCTATTCATCTTATAACTGGAGGTTTGTACCCTTTGATTAACATTTCTTTTTTTCCCCCATCTCCAAGCCCCTGGAAACCACCATTCTTTTCTGTTCTATGAGTTCAACTTTTTATTTATTTCATTTTTTTTAGGCTCCACCTATAAGTGACAACATAACCATATTTGTCTTTCTCTGGCTTATTTCTATTAGCATAATGCTCTCCAGTTTCATTCCTGTTGGTACAAATGGAAGATTTCCTTCTTTTTATGGCTGAATAATATTCCATTGTGTGTACACACACACACACACACACACACACATACACACACATTCGTCTGTTGATGGACAGTTAGGCTGTTTCCATATCTTGGTTATTGGGAATAATGCTGAAATGAAGATGGAAGATACCTCTTCAACACTGTGATTTCATTTCCTTTGTATATATACCCAAAAGTGGGATTGCTGGGTCAAATGGTAGTTCTTTTTTAATTTTTTAAGGAATACCCATACTGTTTTCCATAATAGCTGCACCAATTTACATTTGCACCAACAGTGCATTAGTAATCTGATGAGTTAGAATTTAGATGATCTAGCAAATTGTGAAAATGCCTAGTAAAAAGAAAATTTCCTTTTTCTCCACATCCTCACCAACACCAGTTATATCTTTGCTTTGATAATAGGCACCTTAACAGTGTGAGGTGACATCTCATGGTGGTTATGATTTGCATTCCCTGATGATTAGTGATGTTGAGCACCTTTTCATATATTTGTTGGCCATTTGTATGTCTTTGGAGAAATGTATATTTAGGTACTCAGTCCATTTTTTAATTGGTTTTTTATATACATTTTTTCTATTGAGTTATAAGTTCCTTATGCATTTTGGATATTAACTCCTATTTGGGAATGTGGTTTGCAAATATTTTCTCCCATTCCATAGGTTGCCTTTTCATGTTGTTCATTATTTCCTTTGCTGTGCAGAAACTTTTTAGTTTGATGTAGTACCACTTGTTTATTTTTGCTTTTGTTTGCCTGTGATTTTTGTGTCAGATCCAAAATATAATTGCCAAGACCAATGTCAAGGAGCTTGGTTTTTCTTCAATGTTTTTGGTTTTCCTCTGTTTTTCTTCTAAGATTTTTACAGATTCAGGTCTTATGTTTAAGTCTTTAATGATTTTGAGTTGATTTTTGTGTATAGTTTAGATAAGGGCCCAGTTTCTTTCTTTGACATGTGGATATCCAGTTAGACTTCTTGTTCTGGCTGTGGGCCTCCAACGTCCCCAGCTATCAGAGTGCCATCTTGGGTACCAGGTCAGAGGACACTCTCTCATTCAAGGACCTCTTGGTTAGTCATGAAACTCTTCAGTGCCCACCTAGGATCCTTCCCATTTCCTCTTACTATTTGCCCAGTGGGATTCCAGGTCAACGGAACCTTTAGCCAGTCCAATACTGTAGCCACTAGCCACATGCGGCCATTGAAAACTTGTGGCCAGTTAGAATTGGAATGTGCTGGAAATATAAAATACACACCAGATTTTGAAGAGTCAATCTGGAAAAAAAAAGTAAAGTATCTCATTAATAGTTTTTATTTTGATTGCATGTTGAAATAATATTATGGATACATTGGGTTAAAGAAAATACATTATTAAAGTTTATTTCATATGTTCCTTTTTAATTTTTTAATTGTGGCTACTAGAAAATTTGAAATTACACCTATGGCTCTCATTTGTGGCACGTGTTATATTTGTATTGGACAGTGCTGCTCTGGGGCACCGTGCATTAGAAAATGCCTGGGCCAAGTGGTGGGCAGATTTAAATGACCTTTCTAAACCTTGGCTTCCCTTTCTTTTAAATAGGATTAAAGGGATGTGCTTCAGAGGAGAACAGAGATAAACTAGCAGATTGTGAAAGTGCCTGGTGCCTAGCATATACAAGTTAAATCAATATATGTTGGCCTCCTTTTCTGTCCAATCACATTTCAAAACACCACCTCGATCAGTGGTTCTCAACTCTGGGTGCACCCAGATTCACCTGAGCACCTTTTAAAAAATATAAGCAGGTCTGGGCCCAATTGTGTTTTCATTGCCTAGCGATTCTAATGCATAATCAGGTTGAGAACCCCTGCTCTAGAACTGTTCACTCCTTTACCCCTCAGTGCTCTGACCCCCTTGCTTTACATGTTGTCCCTTTAGCATTTTACACGTGTTTTGTGCTCCTTTAATTACAACCAACATTTCTGAAAGTCTACCAAATGTCTGGCACTTTACATGTATTGTTTCTAATCCTTAGCACAACTCTGCAAGGTAAATTAGATTAACCTCATTCTGCAGATGAGGAAGCTGGGGCTTAGAAAGATTAAAGTAGCTTGCTTGTTCAAGAAGTGGAGGGGATCCAGGCCAAACACTCAGACCCAGCTAAGCCTGACTCCAAAGTGTGAGCCATTGACCACTAGACTACACTGACTTTAGTAACTAGAATACAAGCTTCTGGGTGCAGGGATGGTTTCCTCCTTTTGCAACAGGATTCATGGTTCATTCAGTAGCTCTTGCTAAATATGGAACAAACCTCAGAGTACCTGTCTGAGAACATCTCTGAGCAGATGGTGGGTTGGAGACCTGCCTGGGGATGAGGAAGGTTAGGGTCTGTGGGCTCACAAGCAGTGGGACACGGCTTTTAGGGATGCCTTCCCCAGGCATGCCCCTAGCAAGTGCAGGAAGGTTCTAGAAAGGACACTCAGCTCAAGGGGCCTGATTTTTGTGCTTCCTGAGTTGGTGGTAGTTGCCCTGATCCCACCCTGGCTGTGCTTCCCCACTTTCACACTCCCGGTCTATTGCAACCAAGGGCTGCCTGGAATTTCTGGACCAACTCTGAGTCCATGTAATTTTATTCTTTTCAAAAAAAGTGTGGTTTGTGAAAGGTTTGACTAAATGTGATTCAGGTTTTTCTGCTTTTGTAAGACTCAAATACAAACATTCTTAAATCAGAGGGTGAAAGTCTGAAAGTGTTTGCCTCCACCCACATGAGGGACTCTCACCTGCAGCTATCCAAAAGGGGCACAAGTCAACTGCTCAGTGACATGGCAAGACGATTGTGGTATCATAAGTCATGGTGGGAAAAATCCAGATCCACATTCTAGAAATAACATCATTATAATTGCCAAATTTTTTTTTTTAATAAAAAAGAGGTGGGATAGCAGGAAAGGAACTACATAAGAATGTTACTGGTGGTAACGTTATGATGAAATGACAGATAATTCCTTTTCTTCTAGGTGCCAAATATTCAGTAATATGTATGACTTTTGCATTAACTGGAAAGAAAAATTCCTTTGGGGTGATCCATCCCCACAAAAACTGTAAGATTTGATCTATACTCCATCATCTTCTGCCTCAGTCCAGGCCATCCCACCTCCACCCTTTTCTGGGTAATGTCAGCAGCAGAGAGGGGAAGCTCGAGGGCACCTCAAAAGCCCAGTCGGCCTGCCCCTGCCCTGGGGTTAGGACTCGGGCAATTTTCCCACAGCTAATCTGGGAGTGGAAGACTGAAGGCTGCGTCCACCTTTCCAGGAGCAGGCCCCTTTGGCTTCCATAGTCAGGCCCCTGTAGTTCTGCAGGGAGCACAAAGGGAAGTGAGAAGACTTCCTTCTGGGGTTCCCTGGTGCCTCCCCCCAGGTCTGGAGTCAAGTGCCACAACAGGCCACAGCCTGTGCCACCCAAGCCAGGCACAAAGGCAGGGCAGCTCGACGGGCTATGTCTGGTGCTCTCAGGACTGGCGGAGGTCCAGAAGTACTGTTACTGAGAGTAAATGACTCCCCTCTTCCTCTTAGGCTCTCTCCTCTCCTTGCTGTGGCTGGGACCCTACCTAGGAGTTAGCCCAGCACCCCCTGCCATTTTGGGCCAGCCCACAGGCAAGAGGGCAGTGGGAAGCATGGTTCTGAGCTTTGGACTAACTAAATGAGCAAACTTGGGAAATAACACATGATTAGAGCCTCATCTGGAAATGGCATAATACCCCGTCTGGTGGGTCTGTGATGAGGATCAAAGGAGAGGAAATGGACATACAGCACTGAGCACAGGTTCAACAAACAGCTGTTACTGGCACTTCTGGCATCCTGGCCCCTCCTGAACTGGGCTCGAGGGCTGGGGGAGGACCCTGGGTTTGAATTTAGGGGTGGACCCTTTTAGCGCTTTACTTTTATGGCCCTACCTTGTGAGGCAGGCTTTGGGAAAGTCAGCGACTTCAGGATGGCTGCTTAACCATCCTACTTCTCCGTTTTCTTATGACTACTTGGCTCTGGAGGAGTGAGGTAATCCCTAGGGAGAGACCCTCTCTTTTTTAGAGGATATAATCACTGTCCTCTTGCTGGAGGTTGGAAGATGATGATGAGAGGGCTCACCTCACCCTGGCCCTCCCGCCCTGGCTGTGCTGGCTGCAGGGTCAGCCAGCAGACAGAGACACCAGTCTACAAGACCTGGCTGGAGGCCCCTGAAAAACATACATAGGCTTTAGGGGTACAGCTGAGAAACAGAAGCTATTTTTTATAGCATAGTACTAATAGTATGAATCATAATAATGCTTATTATTGCACAGCACTTGGCAGTTTGCAAAGTACTTTCTCATACCTCATCTTAATTACTCTTGTTAACAAACGACTTTGTGAGATGATATTGTTATTCTCTCCATTTCACAAATGAGGCTCAAAAGAGTAAATGAGGACCACAGATAAGTAATAAAGTGACATGTCCTGACCACAAATCCTGGAGAATAAACATGTAAAAGTGGACTCAATGGCAAGTCTTCCAGGGCCTTCTTCCTTTGTTTTGGGGCCCTGCACACACCAAAATGAGATCTTTTTTGCTCTCCTTTCATTAGAAAAAGTGAGAATCTGATTCAAATGGAGGTAAGGAAAACGGAGGGAAGGTAATTTTCCTCAGGTGTTGGGTGTGAAATTAACAAGCTGAGAAGGCAGTGCGGTGGCTGGGGGTTCAAGTCTGGGAAGGTCAGCTGGCTCCACACCTGGGGCCTGTTAGGTGGCCCCCACAGGACATGACCCACTCTTTCCCACAACACATCCACAACCTTGGGGAAGAGAACAAAGTTCTCCTTTCTGGTGTTCCTTGACCATTGGGTAAGAGAAATCTCTGCAAAGGCCTTCCAGGAAGCAAGACCCCCTTTCCCTCGCCTCCCCTGCAGGTGCTCAGAGGGGTAGGAAAGAAACCCCTTCTTTTACTTTCAGTGCACCTGGTCAAGGGCCTGTCGCCTACTGCTGAATGGGAGGGATGGGGACAGGCTGGCTAAGACCAGAGAGCTGCTGGCAGTCTGCCAGTCTCCATTTCCCACCTACAAGGGGAGTGTGGTGGCCTCAGATCCCACCACCTGTGAGGCCCAAACCTGGTGACAAAAACTTGTTTCAAGAGCTTTTGACTTTCCAGTTTCCTGAGGGGTGCTGTGGGCAAGGAGGAAAGAATGGAAGTCCTGGAGTAGGTGTCCTGAAGCCACCATCAGTTCAGTTTGGCCACTGCCTGTACCTCTGCCTTTGTGGTCAGCTGGGTGGTGGTACTAATTTCAAGTATGTGAGGCAGGAACCAAATGTCCTTCTCTGCAGCCAGCCAGCTTCCCAATGACTAAAACCCTAGCCTGGAGGTCCTGAGCCCCTCCCTGGGCAAGCAAGCAGACAAGGCCTCTGACTAGTTCCTGCAAACTTTATGGCCCCTCTCCCTGCTCCGTTCAGTGCCTCTCTCAGGGATTGTTCAAATAACAGACTAAGGCATTATACTAACAGTTACCATTCACTGATCACCTACCATAAGTCAGGCACTGTGTGAGGCGTTTCATTTATATTATCTTAGTCACACATTGTCCGGCTGTTCTATTTCCTGCTTTAGAAAAGTACACTATGTTATATACACTTACATGTATGATATGCAGTTGTATTTTGAGAACAGGTATATCCTTTCTTGTTCATTACATTTGTTTCTGATAGATCAGTCTCTTAAAAACTGTTTTCATGGGGAAATAGGCTTCCTTTATATTGTTATGCTCTGCATCAACACTTCCCGAAACCTCAGTCTGAGCCAGGCCATTGCTACTGGTGTCCATGGTGGGCACGAACTCTGCAGATGTATCACCTACAGTTCACAGCCATCCTTCTGGCCCCTCTGTTCTTCCCACAAAGGAGGCTGTATTTTGGATGTCTGTTTCTCTGGCCTTTCTTTCCCTTGCTCAACAACTGAGGCCTTTCCTATCAGAACTGGAAGAGCAGAGTCGTGGGTCCAGCTACAGACAGGAGGCCTATAGGGGGTCTTGGCAAGCTCTCCCCACCCCCAGCCCCTGGGGCCTGGGACGATGCCCCTGCAGGAGCTATGGAGAGAATGCAGGGTTTGTGGGCAGGGCTGTTGGTTCAGGGTGGGAAAGGGAACATTCCTCTAGCTGGTGGCAGGAGCTGGCTAGCCAGAGGCCTTTTCACGGCCCAATGCAGTGCGGCTCTTGTGTTTATGAGCTTTGTGAGATTTAGATTGCTCTATATTAGACACAGGTTTTTTGGGGTCACATCAAAGGTTAGAAAGCCATGGAAAGAGTTCTTTCCCCATGAATCACACTTTCCAAAATGTAATTCTCTGAGTGGAGTCAGCTTGTTTTATAGAGCTGACAAGAGAAGGGGGATAGAAGGGGCTCCTGGGGAGTTTTCCTGAAGAAACTTTGTCTGGAAGGCTGAACAAAGAAATTCTGAGAGAAGAGGAGCCAGAGGAGAAAGATTGACTGATACCAGGTTGATCGACTAGGGTTTGGGGATTGGAGTAAGGCGACAACAGGGCTTTAGATGCTGCTGGTCTGGAAGGATTGGGCCCCTGCATTGCACAACTCCAAGGAGCACCCTTGCTTGTGCAGTGTGTGATCTGCATAGCCACACATGGCAACCCACCTTTCCTTGCTCCCTCCTGATGGATTGGTTATCTCTTTATTGGGCTCCTAGAGAATTCTCTAGATAGTCAAAGATTGTAATTATCCATAACTATCTGGCCACTTCAGTTACACTTTTGAGGACAGGGGCTATATCTTCTTAGCTTTTGCTTTCCAACCTGGCACATAGTATAGGCTCAGGAAGTGTTTGTGGAATGAATGAATAAACATTGCAGAGAGAGTTCTTCTAGCATTTGAGGACTGGTTTGGTGAACTCAAGTATTAGAAGCCAAGAAGAGCTTTAATTTCTCTGCAAAAAAAGAAAAAGGGCTGTCTAATTGTACCAACTTCTTTAACAAACCCAGATCAACCACTGTATGCTTTAGGAAGTCCCCTGATGAATTTTTATGCGCTTAGTCCCTCCTTCATTTCCCAACATCAGCCCTTCTCTCATGCACTATAGCAGGGTGCCCTTGAGGCAATGCAAGGGCCCAATCCTTCCAGAGCAGCAGCATCTAAAGCCCTGTTGTCACCTCACTCCTGATGGGGTGATAGACACACACTGGACATTAGAATGGAGTGGCCAAAACTGTCCAAAAGGCACACATGAGGCAGGGCTACAGGGTGCTAGGAAGGAAGGGCTCACTCCCTGCCAGAATGGCAGGGTTCACAGAGGGAGTGACAGGCAGAGGCCTGGAGGGAGGGGTTGGAGAGCTGACATGGAGGGAAAGCATCTCTGCTCTTCTTTAGGCGTTGGTGCTCTTGAGCACAGAGAAGTTACATAGCATAGGTCACATAGCATAGTAAGTAGGTCTCAAACCCAATTCTTTAACTCCATGTCCTGAGACATACCACCAGTCATCTCGTGGCACATTTGATATAAGAAGAGGCCTTAGCAATGGCTATGGAATTTATTCCTGAGCCACCTAGTGACCTCTCTGGGCCTCCTTTCATCTGTGGGTGCCCTGTTAACGATTCACCTTGTTCTCAGCTCCTTTCCTATCTCACTCAACAGTCTGATGCTCTGCTGACCTACTTGGCAGCTCTAAGGCTCCCTGCTTTGTTCTCCAGCTCTGTTTGGCAATCTCCCTCATGGTGGTTATAGTGACTTTGCTCCCTAAGGCACTTGGCCTCCAAGTTGTCTTGGGACTTGTCGCTAGGGACTTCATTTCTTCCAGGTCTGGGCATACCTCATTCCACCAAGCCTCCTGTGCTGGCCGAGGCCAGAGTCCCTGGCTCTGCTGCCACATACCCCCAGCCAGTCTCCTCTGCCAGGACTCCCTCTCTCCTCTGCTCCCCAACTGTGACACTGTCCATCCCTACCCCCTGGGCTGTAATAGGAGAGAGTGGGCTCCATAGTCAGACAGACCTGGTCAGCTCCTGCATCTGCCCCTTCTCAGAAGTTCCTTCACTTCCCTGAGCCTTGTTTTTCCACCTGTAAAAATGGGAATAATAATGTCTACCTTACAGAAATAAATATACAATATGTGAGAATGCTTGGTTCTGTACCTGTAATGGCTTAGGAAATAGGAGCTAATAGCAGCTACTACAGATGGCTACTCCAAGGTCACATGGCCAGTAAGTATGCCTCGAATTTGATTCTTGAATTCCATATCCTGTGACATACCACCATCTCACTTTCTGGGTTTATCAAGCCCAGGCCTTGATAACCTGTCCATTCTATTGGTTTTGTTTGACCCTGTGGTGCACAGAGAAAGCTTGGTTCACCCATTTTACAGTGAGGAGATTGGGCTCAGTGTGGATAAGTGAGTTTCCCAAGGTCATACTGCTCATCAGGAGGGAGCTGGTGGGAGCCTGTTGTGGTTCTACATTCTGTGGCCTCAAGATAAATCTTTCCCATCCCTTTTCCTCCACTGTCAGAGCATCCCAGCCTTATTCTAAGAAAGCTGTCTCTCCCTGTGCTCAGAATACCAGTGAGTCTGGGCATAAATCTGGCTCATTCCACAGTCCCAAGCAGACCCTTCAGGTGAAGAATGGCAAGAAGGACCCTCCAGGTAGGTCTTGGTGGCTGGGGTTTCTGGGCGCTGAAGCACACAGTGCCTGGGGCCCTGGCAGGGAAGATGCTGCTGGTTGAGGTCTACTCCTGCCTCTGAGTCAGCCTAGACTCTGCTCTTCCTGTGCACAGCCCCTGGCCAGGGCAGCCCTGTGGCTAGTTGGCGGCTGCCACCCAGCCCCCCATTCCCCAGGCTGCCGAGGTTGGCAGTCTCGCTGCCACGCTGCACAGCTCTGTCCCTCTACTCTTAGGTTTATTCCTTCCAGATACACAGTTGCTGCTTTTTATTTGGATCACTTTTCTGTGTTATGGTATTTCACTTGTTTTTCCAATCCCTCCCCCAGTCCCCTGCCTTCCCCTGTGGCAGGATTCCTAAGAAGACTCGCTGTAGGAGAGAGCTGCAGGCACATCTGCTCTCTGGCTGCAGCCTCCAGGAGGGCCCTGTCAGGGGCTCAGGGCTCAGGGAGCCAGCACGGGCTGGGCAGTGCCGGCTGGCGGCAGGGTTCAGGGCCCCTGGCAAGGGAGGCCTGCAGTGGGCATGCTCACTGCAGTAGGTGGTGCTGAGCCTCAGGGCCCGTGGGTGCTGCCAAGTCCTGGAGCCGCGACTCGCTAACACCCTGGCCCTGCTGGCTGTGGCTGCTGGCTCTCTCAGCTCAGATCTGTGTATGCCAAAGCTGGGGTGAGAGAGAAACCTGGAGCCTTCGGAAACACCCTGGCCTTCCCTCTCCTCTTTGGTCAGTGGTTCTGAGGGGTTGGGGCCCCCATGTGGGGCTGGTGTGGGAGTCAGCATGGGTGTGTGGGAGTGCCCTCGTGTGTGCTGGAGAGGATGGTGGCTGCACACCAGCACAAGAAGTCACAGGGCCTGGGTCTCATTCCCGACTCTCCCACCGTGGGCATTAACACAAAGTGGAGCTGGTAAGGGCTTCTCTCACCAAGATGTGAGGGTTAACTGAGTTAATACATGGAAATACTTCCTGGAAATAGTAGGTGTTCAGTAAATGCTTTAGCTACTCTTCTTACATATGGGAGTAGGTATGGAATTTGGTGGATGTGGGTGGAGCTTCTTGGACTTCTGGAGTGTGAGAATCGTCTGGGAAGCTTGTTAAAAGTGCTGGTTTCCAGGCTTCACCAGCTGAGATTCTGATTGGGCAGGTCTTGAGTGGGCTCTGGAAGTCACATTTTAATCCAGAGGCCCTGGTGATGCTGATAACACTGGTCCAGGGTCTGATCTGGGTCCTTTGTGGCACCTGGGTGAACGGATCCTTGGAACTGGGCTCTGGCACATCACATCAGTCAGAACCGCACTGTGAATGGGGCTGGAGAGCAGTGGGTGGGTTGGGGGGAGAGCCCATGTGCTGGTGGGTGAGGAGGGAGAGTGGGTGATGGGAGGGGAGGGGAGTGAGAAGGTGTGGGGGAAAGTGGGGGAGGGGGAGAGTGGGTGGTGGGAGAGAGGAGGGGGAGGGGAGAGTGGATGGTCGGGGAGAGTGGGTGGTAAGGGGGAGAGAGGTTTGTGGGAGTGGGTGGTGGGGAGAGCAGGTGAGGGGTGGAGAGCGGGTCAGGGTAGAAAGCTGGTGGTGGGGGTAGTGAGTGGGGGGTGGAGAGCTAGTGGTGGGGGCAGAAGGTAAGGCAGGGGAGAATGGGTAAGCTGTGGAGAGTAGGTGGCGAGGCCAAGAGGTGGGCAGGAGCCACCCCAAGCAGAGCCTTGAGGGTCTAAAAGGAATTACAGTTGCTGGAGTTTTAAGGAAGGGGTTGACACTGTCTAGATTGTTTGGGTTGGACCAGCCTGGTTTACAAGCTCAGGGCACAGCAGATGGCAAGGAATGTGTAAAATTGCAGTTAGCTCAAGGCCAGAATGGCAGAAGGGTCTCTGCCCTGAAAGCAGAAGAAGCAATATCTGGAGGAAGAGAGAATCCCCCAGACTGAGCAGCTGTGCCAACCCCCTCCTCTCTCAGGCTGGGCATTTGAGCTGCTGGCAGAGTATCCAAGCAGGGCCTGGGCTTTGTGAGCTGATCGCCTCACTGGCTGAGCCAGGCTGTGGCCAGACTCAACGGCACGGCTGAGGAAAAGAACCTGGCTCTGTCAACTCATCCACTCAAGAGCATGTAGTTTCTTGATTTATTTTTCTCTCTTTCTCTTTTAGTAAAGGACTGTTTATAAACTTTGTTTTGACTGAGCTAAGAAAAGAAGGAGGTGGGCTATACTGAGACTGGTCACCTTCCCCAGGGAGGGGGCTATGGAGCCCAGCAGCAGATGTGATGCAGAGGCTACCCCTTCAGGAGCAGGTCAGTCAGAGAAGCTCTGAGAGCTGTGTGCTTCTCCCCTGGGATCTCCTTTCAGGCAGTGAATTTATGCAGCTCCAAGTGTATGTGGAAGTGAGTGAGTGTGTAGATAAAGATGTGCACAGTGAGTGTTGTGTGCATGTATATTCATTCAATTCAAAACAACTATCACAAGATATTTACTGAATGTGTGCTGTGTGCCAGACACTGTTCTAGATGCCTGAAATATGCCCCTTTGCAAAATGAAGATCCCTGCCCTGGAAGGGCTTATGTCCAAATGAGACTCTTGCATGTATATAAGGAATGGATATGTGTTTGTATGTATGAGTCTATTGGCACACTTATATGCACACATAGATGAAGACTAATAACATGTGTGTGCACAGGGCAAAGCTGGGGCAGGAGCCACCTGCTATTTTCCAGGCATCTGATCCTTGGCAAAATACTTAACTTCTGAGCCTCAATTTTCTATAAGATAGGAAAATAATCTTTTTCTTGTAACTGTTGTGAGACTAAATGTGAAATGCTTGCAAAGCTCTAGGCAAATTACCTGGTATATGATAGTTGCCAAATAATTTATTTCATGTCTTCTGTGGAGATATTTCTGTGTGTATATACCAAGGGTGTGTTTGTATCTGGGCAAGGTCTGAATGTGTGGGTTCTCCCTCCCTTGGGGTATATCTTGTGTGATTAAGCTATGTCAGGTCTGATTAAAGGTGACGGTGTTGGAGCTTTCCAAGCAAAGAAGTCAATTGTAAAGTGTGGAGAGAAAGGCTGCTAAGTCTGAAATCCTATGAGTTGGTTCATTTCAGCCTTGGCTTAGGTCTGTCTTGAGTGCTTCCAACTGCAGTATGACTGTTTTCATGCACACAAAGCATTTGGGCCCCCTGAGCTGACACCCACCTGCAACAACTTGGAGTTTCTCTTTTCCCAGTTTTGTGACTCCCTGGCAATGTTGCTCCCATCTGAGACCTCCTTCTTAGCCCCAGATCATTTGTAGAAGTAAATCTAGAAGATGGACCCCAGAACGAGGCCCCAAAAGACAACCGTGGAGACAGGGCTGCTATTCTATGTAATCTGCTTGGGACGTCCAAGATCCCTGCTTTCTCCTATACAGCAAGAAGAGAAATGGGTCAACTTCCTGCTCTCCTCCCTCTAGACCCTTTCCCAGGGAGAAAGTCCATGGTTTTGGCCTTGTTCTCCAAGAGAATGATTCAGACATCTACCGTCAGCCTCAGTGTCCTTCCTCTGCTCCAAGTGTCCATTGGATGTCCAACCGAGTGACCGAGACTCAATGTGCCTGAAGCCATAGCCATCTTCTTGACCCCAAACCTCTCTCCCTGGGTGTCCAGCTGTTCTGATGAACAGCTCCAGGGTTATTCCAACCACTCCAGCTTGAAATTACTGAGTCATGCCTCACATGTTCCTGTCTTTCATTTCCCACAGCTAATCAGTTACCAAATCACTTCAGGTTATTCCCTCAACCTGTTGTTTCCCACCCTCATTCCCACTGCCCCAACTCCATGGCTGGTCAGGCTGTCACTGACTCCTATTTGGATATTGCCAGGCTCTCCCACTTGGCCTCCCTGCCTCCAGCCTTCCGGCCCCACAACGAGCTGGCCCACCTTCCAGAAGTGATGCCACATGTCTGGCGCTCTCCCTCAGCCCCTGTTCCCAGCTGCTCTCTTCTCCACAGACTCTCTGCTCCAACCTAACTGGTCCTCTTGGGGTTCCCAGGACACTGCACACTCCTGCTACCCTACCTTTGCTGGAACCCCATTCCAACCTTTTACCTGAATTCTAACCATCTCTAACCCTGGCTGAGGTGCACCCTAAGGTTTGAAAACACAATGAGGAGAAGGTGGGAAAGGTGTGTGTGTGGGGTGTGCAGTAGGTAGAAAGCTATAGTTGTTTCTGGGAAGTCAACACAAACCTAAAAGTGTGTAGTCACTGTCAGCCCGAATGCAGATGTTCACTGTTCC
The DNA here is from genome assembly GCF_030020395.1 of Manis pentadactyla. Taxonomy (NCBI): domain Eukaryota; kingdom Metazoa; phylum Chordata; class Mammalia; order Pholidota; family Manidae; genus Manis; species Manis pentadactyla. The sequence continues at coordinate 114,780,652 of NC_080019.1, forward strand.
GCTCAGCAGGGTAAATAGCTATGCCTTGGGAGAGAGGGTATGCCTTTTCATTCATTACCTCCTAAGGCTTGAAGAGAGGGATGATGGAGGGCTGGCCGGGACTGCTCCCAGTGGAGGGGGCTATTTTCAGCTGAAGTGTGGAGAGCTGCTTGCAAGAAATCATAAGTAGAGACAAGCAGACTTCCCAAGGAGGCTGGAGAGGGCCTGCGCTGTGGCTTTGGGACCCAGGGGACAAATGTTGGCACAGAGCTGGGGAGGACACTCTGTCCACCTCTGCACAGAACTCAGCAGCTCTCAGAGCCCTGAGGCAGCCACGGTTGCTGGGGCTCCTTTTGTGAGCCTCCATAAGCCCCACACAGGGACTGCTGGGGTGGATGGATTTGTGACATAGATGCCCATTGGGAGATACCAGAAATATCTGAGGAAAATATGTCATGGAGTGGGGGCTCGGCGTTGTAACTGAATGTTAAAGTAGCAACAAATCATTTACACTCTGGGCAGGTGAAAACTGAACCCACTAGAGACAGATACACACCATTAACTGTGGCTGCCTCTGGGTGCCAGTATTCTAGAGAATTCATTTTCTTCCCTATATTTTTATGAAACTTGCTGGATTTTCCACTATAAATATTTGTAATTAGAAAAACAAAAGTGATGAAGAATACTTTCTCTTTCCTTCTCCTTCTGGGCCCAGTGGAGGCCTCTTTACTGCCTAAGGCCACTGTGGTTTCTTCCCTGGCTGAATTCTTCCAGTAAAGTCTTGGGTGCACATCCGTGTTTACTCATTGTTTTAGGCCCTTGTGCCAGCCCTGCAGGCTCCTTCAGGAAAAGGAACAGATCTCCTTCTCCTCAAGCCCTCCTGCTCTGCTCACTGTGCTCTCAGGAGCTACTCAGAACTGGCCTGGGCTGCTGCCACCCTGGGCCTTCATACTTGCTGTCCCACCTGCCAGCACTGCCCCAGTCCCTGCACACACTGCGGGCACCCTGCTCATCACCTTCAGGTTTGACTCAAATATCACTTCTCAGCAAGACTGTCCCTGACTGGGCAGTTCAAAACTGCACACCTCTCAGCGTTCCTTCCCCTTTTCCTGCTTAATTTCTCCCTGTGGTATAGGCGTCCATCCAATGTGCTATGTACTGTACTTCCTTGTTATCTATCTCCTTACTCTAGTACGTAAGCTCCCTGTGAGGGCAAGGACTTCTGTCCATTTTGTTCTCTGCTGTCATCTCACCATCTAGTATGCATGCCTGGTATATACAGAAGATTCTCAATAAATATTTGTTGGATGAGTGGATACATTCGGTAGTAACCATGGTTACCATGTACTAGCACAACTGTGCTAGGTGCTTAATAATTCCCTTGTTCAGTCTTCTCAGTGTTTTGAGGTAGGTAGCACTTTTTTGTTTTAAAGATGAGGAAACCAAAGCTCAGAGAGGTTAGGTAACTTAGCGGGAGCCACATCTACCACGTGGTAGAGAGTGGAGTTGGAAAGCAGCTCCGTCTGCTCCAGAGACTAGGAGCTTTCCATGTCTAGCGCTCTCTGTTCTCATGGCTCCTGTAAAGCGGTTATCCCTCACTGTGCCAACACCCAGCAGGGCCCCTGGTGGTCACAGGCTGAGGCTGCTGCCACCCTGGCAATGATTCCCACACTGTGGGGACCAGAGAGCTGCTGCTCAGAGGTATTCCTCAAAACTGGGCTCCTCTCTGTGCATCCCTTCTGTGACAAAAGGCCCATGACTCTACAACCAGAGAAGCCACCTTGCCCGTCTCCATCCTTGCTGCTGCTTCCTCTAGCCTGGCTGCTCTGGGCTATGACATACATGAGCAGATGGAGTGCTTTCCTTTCCTTCTCTTTTGGCCCCATTTTCTCAAAGGGATATTGTTGCTCCCAAAGGACCTTTCAAAGACTGACATTGTGGGACACCAGCAAGAACACAGAAGATTTAGGTTCAATCTCTGGATCTGCTGCTCACTAGCTAGGACATGAGCTTCAGCAAGTCATTTAACTTGTGCGCTGACAGAATGGAAGGAATTACTCTTTTCTTGCGGTTTCCCTCTACTACTGCAACATGGGCGAATGTAGGACCTGTCTCATGGGGCTGCTGTGCAGATTCATGAAACAATGTAGTTATCATACTGAGCACATGCCTGACACATGAGGCTAATAAATGCTGGCTGTCGTCAGTTATGACTGGCTGGGGAATGCGGCAGGGTCTCTAATCAGCTGGTGGGATGCAGTGTGGGTGTGGATAGTGGCTGACCACTACTCTAATCGCCCACTAAACTTTTCCCTACAGCTTCAGTCGTCAGAGTCTGAATGCCTTGTTCAAGGTCACAGAGTCATGATTTTTTAAAGGCCTTGATTAGGACTCTTCAGAATATCTACCCTCCTTAGTCAGTACACTGTGTTTCCACTGGGAGGTAATTGTTGCCATCTCTGCTAGGCTACACACTTTGAGAAATAATTTGAACAGGCATCAATTGCCACCATGACCAAAGCAAGAAGCATAATTATCTCAAGTGGAAACTGATTGAGCCTGTGAATGAGGCCTGATTTGCAGGGACCATAAATGAGCTGCCACCTCTGGAGCACTACGTGCCTGCTAGGTGTTGGTGCTGTGACCAACCCGAGTCTGTTTCCAAACACCCATTCTTCAAGTCTCAATGGATCAGAAGTCCCGACTCTGGTGAGTATCAAGGTCCCTGCAGTCTGTGGCTGAACTGAAACCTTCCCATTGTCTAAGACATGATTCATAGTTTTCAAGGGAATTTCCTTCACTGGCTTTGCTTTCTAGTTGTAGTAGAGCATGACTTGGAGTAACCCATCTGCCACCACTCCCCAACAGCAGCCTCTCTTCAACCCATGTTTCACCCAGAAAGATCTAGTTGTTTGTGCCTGAAGCAGAAGCAGGGAGGAGATCCAGGCCTTTCTTCTCCCTCATGTGAATGACCATAAGTAACATCTCCTGCCCTCACCTTGGCCAATGTCTGCTCTACACATGAGCCTGGAGGCCACACGTTCAGTACTCTGGAGAAGCTGATGATGGCACCTGTGACACGGGAGGTCTTTCCTCCTGAGGCAAGGGTACAGCCCTTCATACCACCTGGAAACACTGGGAATCATATTTACAGGTCCACAAATGTTATTTCATTGTTCCAAGGCATGAAGGACTTAATTTGAAGCTTAGTGGAGAGAGCAGACTGAAGGAGTCTGAGGCAACATGGCCCCTAAGGGCAAACGACACTGCATTCCTAGCAAAGATACACATTCTACATGTAGTTAGCACTCTGAGAGCGCTGAGGAGAGTGAGCAGAGCAAGAACCAGTGTTCACAGATAATTCTCCAGCTTTCTTTGAGCCTTCTTGTCACCCTCCTGCAGGCCAGTATCTTGTCATAACTACCTTGGCTACACAATCCTTGTTTGTATTCCCAGAGACAGCAGTCTTTGAAAAAAGAACATGAGGCCAGAGACAGTTGAACCAAATCTGGAAGGAGTCCCAAGAAGGAAATGTAAAATAGTGAAAAGTACAGGCTTTTGCCTCCGACTTCAGTTCCAGTCCTTGTTTTGTATTACACTGTCTGCAAGACCTTAGAGATTCACTGAATCTATTTGCTTAGTGCAAAACAGAACAGATAATATCTGGCCTATAAGATTATTATAAAAATCATTAAAACATGTTAAGCATAAAAAGCTGGCACCTCTTAGGTATTGAATAAATGGAAAGTATTACCACCATTAACATCTGTAAAATGGAGGTATTTAGTAATACCTATTTTGCAATGTGGTTGGGAAGTGTAGGGGAAAATATGCCTTTGGTCTGTAGCAGATGTTTAATAAGTGGCACTTTTGTTAATCCTGCCCTTGCCACACGTTACATGTCTGACCTTCAGCAAAGTCACCTCTGCCACCGATAAAATGGGGAGTATTTCCACTTTATTTCCCTCCCATAAGGACTGCAGTGACAACTGAAGATAATTACACAGGGCTTGCTTTGTTTTTTGGAGTTGTGATAACTAAAACCACATTAACATTGGAAGCCCGGAATGGAGAAGAGTACACTAGGATGAAACACTTTGGATTGGGGGGAAAGGGACCTGGGTTGTAGTCTTGGTGCTGTCATTTGCTGACCAAGTGCGCTCAGGCAAATCACTTAAGTAATCTGCCCCTCAGATGCACACATTGCTGACCTCTCAGCAGCTGTTAAGAAATGATCATTGTTATTGTTCCTTGAGGGTACAGACAGAATTCTCACTTTAATCTTTGGAACCCAGCAAAGTCCTTGGCATATAGTGGGCAATCAATATTTTTGTGTAATGAATTATATACTGCTCATAAGTTGTGTCTTCAATCATTAGTAATTTTTTGCCCATAAGCTTATAGCTTTTGGTCTCAGGCTGATTTGTTGGATCCCTAGGCCTGCATCCCAAACTATTTGCATTCCCTGCTAGCCTTTACATACTCAGAAATGTTATTTGGACACAACTGAAAGCAAAAAAAACTGGCAGTAAAGAGAGTAGAAAGCAACTCTTCTGTATATGGCAGCTGTAGGGGAACAGCTTCCCCTGCCCCCCAAAAACACACCTTTGGTTTGGTTACCACTCCTCTAGGGGCCCTATTATTCTATGTACCTATTCTACAGGATTTATCCACAGAGTGAAGGTGGCAGGTATTGCAGAGGCCCATGCTACTTGTGTAGATGACTCGTCATGGCTAGTTTAGAATGTGAGGGATGTCTTACAAGTCACCAAATGAGAGGTGGCAGGTGGCAGGCAGCAGGTAGAAAGTGGGTGACAGTACCAGATCTTGCAGTGGAAATTCTTGGTAGTAGGGAACATCATTTATGTATCCTTCACCCACACTACCTACTGTTCCAGAATTGTTATAGTATTTGGTCTCTTAGGGCTTTGGTAGAAGAGGGAACCTTGAAGAGACTGAGAGAAGGGAGATGCAGAGGACTAAAATGCTAACAGTCACCATCACTGTTTGTGCACTGTAACTGCCTGGGAACAATTAACCTGGCAAAGATAGGGTGTTTTTTCCAGATCTGCCATGTATCTAGTCTTCTTCCTATGTTACTAAGGAGCAACTGTGATCTTAAGTTATTTTAAATGCCATCTCTGTTGCCCAATGTCCTCTTTTCCTTCCCCTCCCCTCCATCTCCCCATTTTTCTCCCTTTCCCCCGAAGTCTGACTAAAGGTAACCTCACACAAGCCTTACCCAGTCACCCCAGCTGGGTTAGGTGCCCCTCTGTAGCCTTCAATTCACTGCAATGTTAACTTCTGGTTTCTTTACTTACTGTACAGTTCTAGAAATTAGGACCTTTATCTTGTTTAGCATTCTATCCCCAAACGCCCCAAATAATTTATCACACAAAAGAAGATGCTTAACAGGTTTAGTTTATTAAGTATACCAGGGTACACTTCTCATGTACTGCACCTTAATTCTTCTCCAGATACTGTAATAGCTAAGCAAATAGAGGTACATGTCATTCTTTTTTCTTTATACAATATACAAAAAGGGTTGTGAAGCTAGACACCAATCAGTTATTTTCTCCCCCTGGTATCAGACCATCATACTGCTGAGTTCCTTCAAACCATTTAAGTACAGCATTACAATGCTATATAATTTGTTCAAGACCACAGAATAAAATGTAAAGTTTTTCAATCCATTTTACAAAACTCTACAATGAAATCCTATAGGAAAAAGTAGATCAATCTCATTTATAAATATCGATGTAACAGTATATTAAATATAACAAAATGTAGCAAGATACAAAACCTAAATCCTAGTTACATAAATACTTCTCCAGAAATACGACCCCCACCCCCACTTATGCTACTTATGACTCAAAAGACAGTAGTTTCCATACCCAGGGGGACCCTCCTGGCCACCTTTCCACCGGCCCTCACAAGGGACGGATGCCGGCCCTAGCACTGGCCCTGGCCCTGTCGGCCTTGACTGACAGGGCCTCACGGTACTGCACAGGCCAGGGCTAGGGCTCTTACGGAGCTTGGCCATGAAACCCCAGGGTTTTCATCTTACTGGTTCCCAGGTTGCTTCGGAATCCCAAGAATATTTACATTCGGGTGGACTGGTGTGTGGCACCCGCCTGTAACTGAGGTATCACTGCTGCACGAAATCTTCCATAATAAGCCTCTTCGGGTACCCAAAAGAGTAAGTGATACTCTGAGGGACGCACCCCCAACCGACGCAGCATCTCCCAGACCTGTGCCTCCCTGGCGCTATTACCTTTCATGTAGATAAGGCCCAAGATCATTATTAAAAGAGACCCAAGCTGGGGCCATCTTCTCCCAGATTCTCCTGCTTCTCAAGAGGTTTTAGTTTGTTGATCAGGATGTAAGTGTGGTGCTTGTGGCTATGCTGTTTCAGCTCGGAACAAAAGACATACAGAAGATGCTCTGCGGCCCTTGCGATGATCTGGGAGAACAGATCCTTCAAGTCTCGATAACGTATTTCACCATCTCGGAGCGAGTGACGGGACTCTTGAACTTCACCAGCAGAAACTGCACTAATTCGGCCACCGCCCGATCCAGACGACGGTACGAGATGCGCAGGGCCAAGGCTGCCAAGGCCCTCGCGCCTTTCGGGGTGAGAGTGAACTCGGCAGCCCCCTCCTCCCTCCCGGCACCAAAGTCCTCCAGGGGGCTCTCCTGCAGGCGGGGGCTCGGCGCCTCCCGCTGCGAGGCAGTCAGGGCCTGGGTCTCACCGTCATGGCCGCCATCCTTCTTCCCCTCCACCTGAGGGATGGGGAGTCTCCCGCTCTCGGGTTTCTGCAACACGTTCTAGGGAAGGCAGGTGCAAAGCACGTACACGGACTGAGGAGCGTGCGAGCCGCTGCGCAAAGCCCGGCGGAGGGGCTGGACAGCGATTAGGGCGGCAGGAGGAGGACTAGGAAAGACGACGGAGGAGGGTCTTCGGCTGCCGGGCGGCACCGGAGGGGACTAGGGACGGTTGTATCAGTGCCGTGGACATCTAAGACCTCCAGCGCAGCCTCAGTGCGCGCCCGCGCGCAGGTTCTCCGGGCCACTTCCGGCCAACTCTGCCCATTCGGCGTTCCCGGGACCTCACGAAGCCCCTCCCCTTCCGGCTTCCTAGACGGTGGGTTTCGCACGGACTTCTCCGGGTTCGCGGCTGGCGACAAGTGTGCGCTCAGCTTTGTATTTTGGCAGGAGAGCTGGAGGAGGGTAACCAGGGCTTTCTCCTCCAAGGCATGCAGAGTGGGGAATGTTTCAATCTACACGGATGAAATTGGGATAAAATTCTAGCCACGGCCTTTCAGCAGGTGCTTATATATAAGTATGTGTGTCTAGGATTTTGAGCGACTTACTGTAGCTCAAGTGCAGAGTGCGTTGAGGTGAACCCTGGGCGATAAAACTGTGCGGGCCAATTAGTGAAGAACCTTGAACAGGGTGCTAGGACGATTAAACTTTATTCTGAACATGGTGGGAATATAACTACTGGGGGATTTAAGCAAGGGAGTGTCTGTACCTGCTCTGTATCCTTTAGTCTCTCTCGTGGCAATGGATTGGAGTAGGGCCGACCAAAAGCTGATATTCTAGTTTGGAGTATTGTTATAGTGCAGAATAGGAACTGAAGCTTGACCTGTTATCTTCACTGGTGTATCCCCAGCGCCTAGAACAGTGCCTGGCATGTAGAGGCTCTCCACAGATACTATAAAATAGATGATGAGGGGGTAAGGATAGCAGATTCTGCGGTAGTTAAAGAAAAGTGAAATAAATATTGAAGTACAGCTAGCAGAAATAGTGACTGGAGAAAAGGGGAAGATTTTTTACCTGATTAAACTTAACTATTCCTATTACCTTTTTTTTTACACACTAAGTTTTCTTCATTTCTTCTGCCTCTACCTCCCTCTCTTTTCTTTCCTTCCTTCCTTTCTTTCTCGTTCTTTCTCTCTCCCTCCCCACTTCTCTTTTTTTTCTTCTGTTTCTCTTTCCCTCCTTACCTCCTTCCCCACATCTCTCTTTTTCTCTTTTCAGGGCTCAGCTTAAACTCTCCTTTTCAAAGCCTTCCTTAGTCTCCATGCATGAAAGTCATTTACTGTTATCTCTGAATAACCAGAGCAATTTGCATTTATTTAACATCCACTTACATAGACCTTATTATGTACTAGGCTTTTTTTTAACCGATTTTCAGATATTAATTTAATTCTCATCAAGGTAACTACTATTGTCATCATCTTCATTTTACAGATGTGTCTTTCCAGTGGCATTTGCTGTTTACTAGCTATGTAATCCTGGACAAGTTACTAAACTCCCTGCCCCTTGGTTACCTTATCAGGAAAGTGGATATAATAATAGTAATAACACTATGGAGATTATGTGAAGTAATGCATATATATACTTAACACAGTGCTTGGCACACATTTGAGTGTTCAATAAATGTTACCTATTTATTACATATTTTAACTGTGCTGATACTGTGCTAAATATTTGCATGTATTAACTCATCTGCTCAGAACAGCCCTGCTAGTAAGTTGTTTTACTATTATCCCCATTTAAAAATGGTGTTAAGTAACCTTCCCAACATCATGCGACTGAGATTTGAATCATGCTCTTAGCCATTATATTAATAAATGTTAATTATTATTATTGTTATTGTTATTGACTATATTCTGCTTTGTATTATAATTATTTTTGTGCTTATTACCCTCCAAAACCAAACATCTTAAAAGCCAGGGCTATGTCTTAACTCTTTTGAAGAGCTCCTCAAGAGTTGGCACTCAGTACATAATTGTCACTGAATAAATGATGGAAAGCTTTTTTCCATAGGAAATAGCATTTTTTCCATAGGAAATAGCATTTATTTAAAAAAAAAATCTTTGAAAGATTTCCTAGATTTAATCATGAACTCTTTAATTTTTAAAAACTTATGAAAATACTCATTTATACTATATGGCTTACAAAAACTGAAAGTGTGAATGAAGCAGGAAGATGTTTGTTACTTTTTAGCCTGAGGCTATTATTAGTTTCCATTATGCCAAACATTTTGTGCACAATATAATTTAGTCCTCACAGATCCCTATTAAGAAGGTATTATTATCCTCATTATACAAATGGGAAAACAGTCACAGAAAGCACCTGTCCAACCCAACCATTTGTTAAGTGCCAGACCAGAAATGAGAACCTTGATCTGTCTGTTCTCAAGATGGCTCATGACCACCATACCATGTTGGACTGCTGGATTGTCTGTTTTTCCCAAAAGTAGAGAGAACACTCCTACCTGAGGACAGTACTAGAGATAAAATAGTCCACTTATGTATTTCTCTCACTTGAAGCATTGGCAAGGAGACATGCAGGAGATACATTGAATGGGAAGAATTTTGAGGGACAAATCCACAGTAATATGAATGGATTTTAGAAAATGAATAATGTAATACTATTCATGAAAAAAAAATGAACAAACTACTGATACGACATGAATGAGTGTTGCAGACATGTTGAGTTTGAGAAGAAAGATAAAAGGTTACGTTTTTATATGATTCCATTTAATCTGATGTTCAACATAGGTTAAGCTAATTATTGGTGAAATTAGAACAGCAGAGGCCTGGAAGTAAGGTGAACTGGATAGTATGGAGGAACTTTCTGGAGGTGATGGAGATGTTCTGTGTGTTGATTTGGGTGTGGGTGTGTATTTATCAAAACTTACCAAAGTATATAAATTATAATATCATAGTATATAAATTAAACCTCAAATATTATAAAAATAAAAGATTAAAAAATAATTACGCGAATAGGCCTTTAGGTCTGGAAACTGGTAAGGGGTATGAAAGGTGAATAGACTTTGCCTTATTACTTGCCAATGCCTGGATGCTACAATGTTGTACTGGAAGGGAGCTAGACAGTCATTTTTCCAGTTGTGATTCTGCCTACCTTGTACTGGACAGGCAGACTTAAAAAAAAAAAATCCTATTAAAAAGGAGGAAGTGTATATCTCTTTGGCTGTGGGGAAGGGGGTACCAAAACAAGTACATTGATGACTGTTAGGTTGAAACCTTGGGGGAGGATCCTTTATAGCTTAGAGTCTTTGAAAGCCCCCAGTGCTTAGCATAGTTTAGTGTGTGGAAAGGGATAAGGAGACTACACTGGAAAAGCAGAAGTACAGGACGAATTATCCTGGAAATGTCCAGCACTCTGTGGGTGTAGAAAAGATGTGGCCCGGAGTAAAGCAAGCTCTGAAGTAGGTCAGAAGACCTGAGTTCTGGTGTCCCTTCTCACTCACCTGTCCTGTGACCTGGCATAGGACCAGGCCATTAGCCTCTCTGGGCCATTGTGTCCTCATCTTTAGGCCTGCCAGTCCCCACAAAGTTATTTTGAAGTTCAAGTATGATTGTAAATATAAACATACTTTAAAGTGTTCTACCATTAAGAAGCAAATATAACATGTCATGACTTTTTTTCAGAGAAGTGGTAGAAAAATCTCAGTAATGAGTATAACTGGCCTCTCATGCAGACATTTTGGAATGAGCTTACACATTCCTAGTTGAAAGAAAGTCTGGCCAAAAAAGATTAAATAATGAAATGTCAAGTTCTGACACTCTAAGTCCAGTGAATGCTTTGGTGGGGAGCCAAGGTTATCTTGTTGGATTCCTTCTAAATTTTGCAACAGAGTCCTCCAAACTCTTGAGTGCCTTCCTCACGGAGATGCTGAGTAATATTTCATCCCAGATCTGAGCGAGCCCCAAACTGCATAGGTGCTTGTGTCTTCCCGGTTTCTCCTGACAGCTTTGACAGCCATGCAGCTGATGCAGCTCAAAGGGAGGATCAGAGGAAGAGCTTTGCCTCATATCCCTGAGCCAGGGGAAAACGGAGCCCAGTTTTGTCACAGCAGAATGGGCAGAGCATGAAGCCGTGGGTCCTGCATGTGCAGCTGGGATTGAGGCAGGATTGCCAGGCGGATGATTTGATCTGACTTGGGTAGTGAAAATTGTTTGTTACTGTTTGAAGAGCATTTGTGTAAGCAACAGTACCTCTGTGTTTGGCTGCCTGTGACCCACCAGTATCTGTAACATAACACCCAACCTAGAGGAGGAGCAGACCCTGGCCAGTAGGAGAGGAGAGAGATATAGGGGGCACAGGGCCCCCTTCTCCCTCCTCCACTGTCCCACCCCCTTTCTAAACCTCGAAGGAGAGTTGGCAAGAAGGCATTTGCCACCTGGACACAATGAGGCCCAATGCGAGGGGCAGGCACAAGGCTGGCGTGGAGCCAGGGCTCTGGTCTGAATGGCTGTCGACAAGGGGCTGCCAACAGCCCATCTCTGTCCCTGAGAGGCCGGGCCAGGGTGGGGGCCCCTCAGCACCCCCACCTCCGAGGCCAAACACACCATTCGCTGGCCGTGATCAGAATGCCTGGGACTGAGGGGCTTTGAGCAGCTGAACAGAACCGTTTCCCCTCTGCTGGCTGCCAGTTCATTTGGATTAGAGCGGGCTCTCCAGAGTCCCTTTGTTGGCTGCTTGTTATTCCACACGCACGGAGCACTGTGCATTCATCTTTATTAGTTCTAATTGCTTCCCTATTCTAATGGGATCTTGATATTCCCATACAATTGAAAGGAAATGTATTCATTAAAATAATTCTTCTCCTAACTGCAGCTTCAAGCTGCTCCTCTAAGTGACATTGTCTCTCTAGCCATAGCCTGCTGAGGCCTCTTATTAAGACTCTAGTCAAAAGCCAACTTTGGGCAGCAAACTTTCTTTGCAGGAGTTTCCAGACACTGAAGAGAGGGTGCTTTTTAATCACTCACACACTGAAGTTGGAGGCCAGCCGGTGTAATTGGGGGTGCTGCTCCAGGATGGGGGGAGAAGGGCTTGTCTCCAGCTCTGCCTCCCATAACAATGACCCCTTTCTGCACACCAACTGGCTAATTTAGAACGGTCTTTTCCCTCTGTCATCTGTGTGAAAGTTTTTGTTTATGCCACAAGCAGTTACTAGGTGTGTTTAAAGTGCAAGGTGCTGAGTAAGGTGCTGTTGGAAGTGTGAAGACAGAGCTGGAGTCTCAAGGTGTTTATGGTCTCCGTGGGTGGCTCCCAACTCCCAGTCCCTAAATTAGGCAGGAGAGGAAAGGCTGGGACCCCTCACAGTATTCTAAAGCTTAATAGGATTGAGAACTTAGAAAAGCAGGCTGCTATTTCATAAATGTGCTTGATTTAATAACGAAAATCTTTCAAGCCATGGGATCCTGGGGTAGTGTGGGAAGCTGCTTTGGGATGTTGGGAACCATTGATCTATTTTAGGGAAAAGAGCCATTATAAAAAAAGAATGACTATGTGAATGTGTGTTCTTTATGTGGGCGGTATAAATAAAGAGCCGTAGGAGTTTGGAGGAGCAGAAGGGAACATGTGCTGGGCCTTACACAGTTGCTTGTGTCTTATTTAATCCCCATAACAGCCCTGTGAGAAAAGCACGATTATTCCCCATTTTATAAATAGATAGATGGAAGAGAAGTTAGGTAAGCTGTCCAATGTCAAGAACTGGAGTCAGGATTTGAGCGCTGACCTTTTGATTGCAGAGCACCAGCTGTTTTCATGGCACCCTGGCCACTTCCCCTCCCACGCTGCCCACCAACCACCTTCCAGGCCAGCAGTTTTATAACTTACCTGCCAGAAGGCAAGTGGTTCGACCAAGGATTCTCGGGGTGGGGTGACCTGCCTTCTCTTCTGGAGGGCGGCATCTTTGTACCCAGTGTGGTGGCTGACACCCTGCATTTGAGAGAGACTCAAATTGAAGGTGGGAAGGAAGGAAGGAACACCTCAGCTTAGGAGCAAGGCTGAACTTTACTTCTCGTTATTATCAGTAGATGGAGGTAGCCCACCTTAGTTGGCCAGACTCTCCATTTGGTTAGGTGACTTTTTTTCTTCGATAGTTTAGAATTTGTCTCTTGAAGTATTATTTTTTAAAACTACTAAAAAAATTCCTGAGCACATTATTTTTTCTCATTTTAGAAGGGACTGACTGTTTATTGTAGATTCTTGGGGGAAATCCTGACCATGAAAGATAAAAAACCAAAAAACACCTATAATTCCACTGCTGAGGGGTAACCACAAGTACCTAAGCATGTATCCTCCCTCAATTTTTCTAAGCATATACAGTTTTATTTTTTTAATGGAGTTACATACACTGCTTCATATACATATACTATGTATGTCTTCACTTACTATGCATCTTTCACACTAATGAGTATTTTCTATAACATAATTATTAGTGATTGCAAATATCCCACAGACCCCATGTTACATTTAATGCCTATTATTATAGTTATGTTGTTTTGTTTTTCCTTATTAAATACAGTGTGATGAACTTACTTGTGGCTAAATCTTTCACAAGGCAATATTACAAATAATGTTTCCTTTTATATTACACAAATAATCATTTCATTGCATAAAAATAGAAGTTAAGACAAGAAAAAAATTAAAAGCCTCTGTTCTCATCTATTTACCTTTTAGAGCCTGTCCTTACAGATTCTATTCTGTGAGTATATTTGTATCTGTAAACAAATACACCAAATAAACTCTGTAAATCTAGTATAGATATATTTTTACTAAAATGACACTGTTTGCCAACCTGCTTTTCCTTGATATAGAATGACTACCCTTGTTATTAAAGGGTGTTCAGTATTATTTTATTGCTTTCTAATAATGTATAAGTATATATTTATTTATCCTATTGCTCATTTAAGATTTCCCTGGAACATTCTTCTCTTTATTTTTTGCAAGAGTTCTTTAAATATTAAGGATATTAAATTCTTTGTCATTTTGCAAATCTTTCCTGGGTTATTTTTCGTTGAGTCTTGTTTAAGTAAAGTTTTTTTTTCTATTTTGTAATTACAGAATAAAACATGATCATTATACAAAATTTAGAAAATAAAGATAAAAAGAAAAATAGTTAAAATTAAATAACTGTAAACCTTCCTAAAATAGTTAAAATTAAGTAACCCTAAACCATATATCTCTGTGAGCTACTTTGTACATTAAATACATTTCGAAAATCATGTTAACACAAATGAATCTGCACATATTGCATTATTTTAGAAATAGAAAATACTTTCACATAATTCAAAAATCAAAATGAAAATAAGTATCCCTCTGAAAATTCTTGCTTGTATCCATGTTCTCCACCTGTTTTTTTGATTTCCCTTCAGGTAGGTCACTGCTTTTAATAGTTGTGGTGCTCCTTTTTGAAAATACAAGCAATGTCCTGTCTCTTCTCACACTATATATATTATTAGGAAGCTTGCTTTGTAAAAAAACTTAATAGTATATAGTGGAGACTTTTCTTATCAGTACACAGCTTCCTAGTATATCATGGTATAGATGGACCATGATATCTAACCAATTCCATGTAATTGGACATTCGGGTTATTTCCAAACTTTTGCTATTACAAGTCATGTATGTCATTTCTGTATGAGTACAAATGTATTTTCAGGAAAAATTTCGAGAGTGGGATTGATGAATCAAAGGGTAGATATCTTAGTAACATTAGTAGAAAATACTAAGTTGTCTTTCCTATGGGTATACCATTTTGTATTCCTACCAGCAATATATAAGGGGTCCTATCTCCCTACAACTTCCCCCAATCAAATGTATTCTGGATATGTGCAAATCTGATAGGTGCAAAATGGACATATCATTGCACCAATAATTTGTACTCTTTATTAGTGAAGTTGAGCTTTCATATGCTTAAAAGCTGTCTATATTTCTTTTTTTCTGAAAACAGATTTTTTTTTCTGTTGTGCTATTGGCCTCCTTGATTTATAGAACAAATTATATATTCAAGTGATTGACCCTTGTATGAAATAAGTTGTGATTTTAGTCATTTGCTTTTTTAAAAAAAATCTTTGCTTATGGTGCTTTTGCCATGTAGGAGTTTTAAGGTTTTTATGTAGATAGATGTGTTTAATAATCTTTTATTTCATGACTTGTGGATTTTGAATCAATTAGGAAGGTCTTCACTATTCCAAGATTATTATGGAGTTCTTTTTATTTTTCAGGTAGTTTTATAGTTTTATTTTGTGCATTTAATCTTTGATCCAGTTGATGCTTATCTTGGTATACATAGTGAAATACTGCTCCAGCCTCTATCTTTTTGCAGTTAGCTGAACACAGTCTGTCTTTGCTGCACTGATTTGATATTTATCATATAGCAAATGCTCATATACATTTGAGTCTGTTTCTGGGCTTTTTTCTATTCCATTGGCCTGTTTGCCTATATAGGATCATTTTTGGTAGCTACATAATACTGCTTCTTGTGTACATAACATAATTTATTTGACTGATTCAGTTTTATTAAATATCTAATTTTTCATTGCAGTTTTTCAATATTGCAGAGTGCCTCAGTGAATAAAATCCTTGCACACATTTTGTGTGGGCATGTGTGTAGTAGATCAATTCATTCCTTTGGGTAAATTTTATAGATGGAATTACTGGGTCAAAGTTATATTCCTTCTTAGGCTTACTTCATACATATTGCCAAAATGCCTTCCAGAAAGATTGTACCAATTTACACTCCCTCCAACAGTGTATGAGGGCTGATTTCCCCTCACCCATGCCAACTCTCAGTATTATCATTCTTTTTAATCATTGTAAATCTGATCAGCTAAAAAAAGGGGGTGCCTCTCATTGCTGTTTTAATTTGCCTTTCTTTGAATGCTAGTGAGGTTGAATATTTTTTCAATTTATGGTGGTTTTTGATGTACAGAAGTTTCTAATTTTTTATGTAGTTAAATCTATCAATCTTTTCCTCTATGGTTTCTGCTTTTGTTGACGTATTTAGAAAGTCCTTCCCCATCCTAAGATTATAAAATATTCCCTTATATTTTCTTCTAGTACCTTTATGGTTTCATTTCCATCTTTATCCATCTGGTATTCATTTTGATGAATGGTGTGAGCTGGGAAATAACTTGTATTTATTTATTTATTTATTTCCCAAATGGATACCCTGTTCTTTCATCACTGTTGAAAAGCATATATGTGTGTGTGTAAGTGTTCCTAAAATGAACATCTTGAACAGCTGGATACTGAGAATAATCCAGCTCTAGACTGTGGGTCATCATTAGAAATACTAGTTAGTATATGAAACTGGCAGACGTGTCACTTTCCAACTTATGTGGACTTTGGAGTCACACTAACACTGGCATTCCAGTCTCAGCATTGCAGGTCACTGTTTGTGCAGCTTTGAGTAAGCCCAAGATCCTCCTTGAGTCTTGGTGTATCTGTAAAATTGGGGAAGTTATACTTATCTCATAGGGCTGTGATGAGTGATGAGTAGTAAATGAGGTAATATGTAGAGCAACCGTCCACATATGCTTATACATGATGGCCAGTCAGTAGACATCACTTGCTCTTCACATTGCAGTCCTCCTGCTTTGATCCCCTCAGGCCTTTCCTCTAAATAGGATCTGCTGGAGAGAGGAGGGGTTGAACGCTGTTGTTTGCTTTTTATAGGTTTTCTATCTTTACACTTGAGATCAGTCTCTCATTGTTATGTCGTGCTGCTTTTAGTGTCTTTTCATTAGTAGCCTTTCTCTCCCCTTCCAAATATGCTGCTTTTAATCATATCCCAGCTAGGGAACCAGACAACTGGATCGTTAGAAGTGTATATAAATGAAGAGTAACAGGGATGTGAGTGAGAGCCTCTCCTATTTTATAACCTAGAGGTTCTCAACTTTGGCTGTGCATTGGAATCACCTGGGGAGCTCTTAATGCAAGTGCATACCCGAGTCCTACCCCAGACCAATTAGATCAGAATCTCTGGCAGTGGGGTCCAGGCCTGGGTGTGTTTCAAAAGCTCTGCAGGTGATTCTAATGCAGAGTCAAGAACCACTAGTTGAGTGTGTTGGGCTTTGTGAGATCTCATTACACTCAGCGGCCTTCCCTTCTGGTTTCTCTCAAAATGCCCTACATTGGGGAGGTGGCTCTATGGAGCAGAAGGCCAATGGCAGAGATGTCTGGGATGTTCAGGAGCTGCTTCAATTCTCAGGTCATGCACTCTGAAGGTCACATTCCTTGGGACATTTGGAAATGATGTTGGCAGTTTCTCTTCAAAAAAACCCAGAGCCATTTCAGTCCCTTCCTTGATGACTCCTGCCTCTAACCACTTCCTGGGACCACCATAGTTTTGACTCCAGAGAAGAGCAGGAGGTGGTAAGAAACAAACCTTGAGAAATGTCTTTAGTTTTTATTTCTGTTTTATTTGTGTATTCACTTTTTCTCTTGTCCCCTTCTCTTCTCCAAAAAGCACGTGTAGGTGATTCATGTTAAGCCTGCTTGGTTCCCAGCTTCTGTGGATCCATTCT
This sequence comes from Manis pentadactyla, assembly GCF_030020395.1. Classification (NCBI taxonomy): domain Eukaryota; kingdom Metazoa; phylum Chordata; class Mammalia; order Pholidota; family Manidae; genus Manis; species Manis pentadactyla. The sequence goes on from NC_080019.1 coordinate 114,797,986, forward strand.
ATCCATGGGTGGAACCACTCTCTCCCAAAGGCAGGTTTACCACCACCAAATATTGGCGGACCCATTTTGTCATCTGGCAAAATAGATAAAATCATGCTGTATGCTGCCCACAGGATGGGTCCCAACATCAAGTCTCTCTGCTGCAAGACCTCTGCCTTCATCTCATTCTCAGGTTTTACCTGACTGTGGGCTCAGCCTGGTTGTCTCATCTGGTTCATCTAAAACTAGGGCCTCCCTGGTTCTTCCAGACCCAGTGGGAAAGAGTTACCACCTTTCCTAATGAATTAAAATCTACTCCTCCAAGCTTAGCAATGAAAGGAGAATCTCTGTGGACAGAGGTGCCTGGAATTTTCCCTTAGGGTTTCTCACTCATCAGTGACACTAGTCAGTGTCCCCACCCTCCAGCACACACACAGGGAAGCTGAGACCAGGCGGGTTCCTTCAGACCAGGCTTTACTGCAGGTAGGGGATAACAAGAGAAATAAAACTGAGAGAGCAACATGACTTCATATAATCATGTTGACAATATATGACTCGATCATGAGGGCTCAAGGCCTCCTTACCCTAGTGTGGGGCTGCCTCTGTGAGGTCAGTACTGTCACGGCAGTATTGGCCTCGGGGCAGAAGCCTGGACAGCTGCCCTGTTGAAAGTTCAGATCAATCCAGTAAAGGACAAGCCAAGAAGGAGATGAGGGTTCCCTGCTATCTGGTGCTACCATCTGAATTCCAGTTTCCTGTCTGAGGAGCTGCCTCTTCCTGGGATGATTGAAGTGATTGCTTCTTTTTGTAGGAAACAGGACCTTGGAGTTACATAAGGTTTTGTTGATCATGAGGTTGCATACATGAAGGAATGGGGTGGGCACATGCCAGCTCACCTCAGTGCCCTGACTAGTCTTGTTAGACAGAAGTGCAGTTTATATCCACAAAGACAATAGTTTTTCTTAAGATGGCTTTTCCTTGAGAAGCAAGAGGTTGCAACCTTGTGAAATACTCTGTGGTGTTGATTCATGATGGAGCTGTAGATGAGCAAACCAAGGGTTATTTATAGAGTGCTGATGATAGATTTTTCAGAGAGGTACCAATTGTTGTGCAGGAGGAGAAAAATCCAAGGGTCTAGCAGTTTGCTGAGACTTTCACTACCTGCAAGTCTATGTGACATAGCTCTGCCTATTTTGGTGCGGATTTCTTCTTTACGTCTTTCAAGGGAGACCTCACCCTCTATGCATTTGGGAATGGCCTTACCCCAGGGCTCCAACCAGACAAGACAAACAACAAAACATTTGGGTTGGAATGTCCTGTGCGGGTAGATTTCCCTAATGCTGTCTGTGTTCCTGGAGGTTGTTTGGCTATCACCTTGCGTTCCTTATCGGTTGGATAACCCCATAAACTCTGGCCCATGAGTCCTAAGTAGAGTCAGTGCTGCCCCCTAAAGGCGTTTTAGAAAGATGTGGTTTATTTATGTTACATTGGTTTTCGGGGATACTACTTGGGGAAGGCAGAGGAGACCAGACTTCTTGCCTTAGGTGGGGCAGTTTTGTACAGTGAAGATTTGTCCTGCACTTCATGTGACTTTTGAATACCCTACCAGCCATTCATATAGGTAGAAAAATTTTTTTATATTGGTCTGAGCCTAGAACCTAATTCCATTTTGTATACAAACACAAAGTACTTTCTGCATAGCTTTAATATACTGAATTTTTCATAAATGCTAGTATCATATACATTGAGAGAATATTGTATTTTATATTTACCAGGAGTCATTCACCATTTCAGAAAACCACAATACCAACAGCAAAATGCTTATGATATTTGAATTGCCAAAATAACGCACTTCTATTCATCTGCTTTCATGCATGTCGTATGAATATATAGTACTTATTTAGTTTTGTTTCAGAACACCAAATATAAAGAAGTACCCATAATATTCCAGTCAATATTGTTTTAATTCTCTTAAATTCAAACTTACTCATTATAAGTAGGTGCAATTGTCTTATGTCTTTTGGGTAGTTATGCTCAATTATATGTTAAAATGCATAGTATTTTATTCTAAGTTATTTCCTTTTTATTCTTCACTGAGTTAGAATGTATATTGATTCTTTAAAAAATTATGTGTGTAGGTGTCATACTGTCTATAAATTTCACTTCAGACTAGTAAAGGTGGTCTTACAAAATATTTGCTATAAAAAGGGCCTGATAGAATTGGGATATACTGCTGTATGCAACCTCTTGGTGGATGTTTTGTTACATCTAATTTTCACAACAGTTCTATGAGTTAGATCCTATTATGATTCCCATTTTTCACAGGAGGAAACAGCCATGGAGATTTGTGGTAACTTGCCCAGGGTCGCATATCTGAAAAGGGGGCCAGGATTCTAGAGCCCTCTCACTACACAGTTCACTATTCTGCCTTCATGACTGGTCCAGGTGCCTGGGGCCTTTCTACCTGGAACCCAGTCCTCTAGCCCTTACAGGGTCCTTACAGCCTGTAACAGAGCCCAGCAGGGACTCAGACTGGAAGAAAAAATGACTTTTCCCTTTTAGATAGAATTTCAGTAGAGTGAATCAAACAGAAGTGCTTTGACCCCCAATAGAGCAGACCCCCAATAAATGAATGAATAAATAAATGAATGATTTGGTAGTGTTTGGGGTAGACCGGTGCTGGGTCCTTTGAAACATCCCCTGGATTTTTAGTACTTTATTTCAGAAAATTGATGTGCACTTCCCAGGGGTTGATGCCAGGTTCACAGGGCTCCTAGCTCAATGATGGACACTTCCATTGTCTCCCCAGAGCTGAGAGAGGCTGGCCACTCTCTTTTATCAGTAAGCACAGCTGTTGAACCAGCACATCTCTTTCCCTCTTTCCCCACGCTCACTTACATGGGCCCCAGGATCTGGAGGTAGGGGTATTCTTTAAATAACAGCCTTTCTTTTGGCTTTGGTCTGTGATCTAATTGACTTTGGTCCGGGAACACTAGCTCCTGTGTAGTAGGCAACCCACAAAGGGATTCTGCACTATTTTCTTACGGGTCTTTGGCAGGGTCTCACTTTGACCTACTGCTTCTGCTCCTTTCCTTAACTCAGCAAATGTTTTCTGAGGGTTTGCTATGTGCCAGATATTGGGGTACAGGGGTGAGCAACAACACATGGTCCCCTCTCTCCAGAGGCTCAGATTTAGGGCAGAGGACTGGCTTTGGCAATAAAGTGTGGAAAGAGCTGTGACAAAGGAATATATAGAGGCTCTGGGAGCCCATGTGAAGGGGCAGCTGACGTAGTCTGGGGAGAAGAGGGAAGCCTTCCTGTAGGAGGCAGTGCCTAAGCTTAGTTCCAAGGAATATATTTTAGCAAAGACAGAGGATGGCTGTATTAGTAAGGGTCCCAATGGGAAATGATGGCACACTTAAGTTAGGATAATTTGAGGAGGGTTTATGTTCAAGGTGCTATTTGCAAAGATGTGGGTAGGGAATAGGGGAATATCACAAGATATCACAGAGGCCAGGGCTAGCAGCAGTAGAGCTATTACCACCCCTAAGCCAAAAAAAGTGGGAAGGGGGTTACTGTACTCTGGAAGGAGAGTATATAATACAGGCCACCTTGATAGAAGGCATGACCTTTCAGGGAAGGAATCAACACCGCGGCTCCACCCTTTCCTATCCTTCAGTCTCTCCTGGTGTTCCCTATTGGCCAAACCCAACCAGAGGCCAGAAGGCACTGTAGTTTGTTGGTGGTCCTTATGGGGCAGCCTTAGGGGCACAGACCAGGGCAGAGAGGGGGTCTGGAGGGGAAAGCAAAGGATATCCAGCCACTGGATTAGGGAAGGCATTCCCAAGCAGAGAAGAACGGTTTGGGAAGGCCCGGAGGTGTAGGAGAACCTGCAAGTCAGGGAAATACACCCTTATTGGCTGTAGAGGAGGGTAAGAAGGGTGAGAGGTGTACATCATCAAAGGCCTTGCATGCCTTTCTGAGGAGTTGGAAATTTTAAAGGTAAGGGGAGCCCTGACAGATCTTAGGCAGGAGGTGACATTATGAGATTTATGTGTGTTAAAGCAGCCACTGCAGCTCCAGTGTGCAGATGATCAGGTGTCATTTCAGACTAGAGATGGAGAGGTCTGAATCAAGAGAGTGGCAGTGAGAAAGAAAGATGTGGATGGCTTTGAGAAATTTTTAGGAAATACACTCAAAATGTGCTGGAGGATTGGATGTGAAGGATGAAGAAGAGGGAGGTATCAAGAGTAATACCCTGGTTTTTTTACTTGAAGCTTGGGCAGGGGAGGGAGCATCCAGATGGGCTGTCCAGCTGTTGCCTCCCTGGCTTTGCTTTCTGAATGCAGGGGAAGACTTGGATTGGCTTCATTAGCAAGGCCTTAGGTTTTCAAAGGGGCTTTGGAGGGGCTTCCTAGTTATGCTGCAGGTTGGCCTCACCTCGGCTGTTCAAGAGCAAACCAGCCTAGACAGCAAGAGAAGACTCCCTTAGCTGTCATCCTGGGGTCTACTGAGCCAGGACCTGTTACCCTCCAAACTCCTGCCCCTTTCCATACGGAGAGAGGATGTGTTTCCTTTTAATGTGCTTCATTGCAGGGGCAAATGAGGCCCAGCTGAGGGGAGAGAGCCAGCAATGACGGCAGAGCACAGGCTCCGCAAGCGGGGGCGAGCACTGGGGTCTTGTCAGTCCTAGTTTCCTTCCTGGCTTTTCTGAAGGCCTTGGTCCCTGCAGGCTCATATTTCATCACTAGCAGCCCTGAAGAACCTGCTCTCCAGTAACAGGTCCCATTCCTTGGAGTTCTCTGCCCAGAAACCTGGAGTAATTTTCTTTTGTTCTAAGGGAAGTGCTGAGGTGGTTCTTTCATGTGCTAAGAACTTGGGTAGTCATGGCAACCCATAGGGTGGGGTGGGTGAGGTGGGGGGGCTTAGCAGCATTTCGTTTCAAGTGCCAGATTAAAGGAAAAGCTTCTTTGGAGTTTGCCTCCTTAAGACATAGTTGGGTGCAGGCTTGCTGGATGACTCTGTGGCTTATCATTGGACACGTTGCATTTTGCCTACATTTTCTCACCTGATGGGCAGTCTTCTGGGACTTCTCCCTGAGAATTTTGGCTCAAAGACTTCTCTGAGAATTGCAGTTTATCGCTGGCAAACGAGTTGGTGGGAGTGTTTCCTTTGTTCCTGTCTGGGACTGTGTCCTGTGAGTCCCTTTCTTGCAGTGGGACTGCCGCCTCAAAGAAAAAAAAAGGTAATGTGTTCATTGACATTTTGTTCAGTCTACAGAAGGGAGAGGTCCATTGAGCGGCCGTTTCGCTCCACACCACACTTTGGGGCCAGGAGCTTTCTCCCAGAGTTCGACCTGGCACAGGGACAGAGGGAGCCCGACGCTGGCTCTGGCTCTGGGGTTCTGGGACATCCCTTCCAGCTGCTGAGGGAATCTAGGAGATAACAAAGTTGGAAACATTTAACTTCGAGACTGAACTCAGGTGTTTTTTTCCCCTAAATTGAATGGTATATCCTGGCTTGAGGTGACTTCAGAATTCTCTTTCAGCTGGGTCTGGACTCACCATTCCCCCGCAGTCCAGATCTCCTTACCCTGCAGGGAATTCCAATTCCCACCCACAAAAGATAGTCACATTATCGTTGCCCTCATGTCAACTACAATATTTCCCACACTCAGGCACCAAGTCTTGTCAGTTATTCCTGCAAAGTGTCTCCTAGATTCGCCTTGTTATACACGTTCATATTGACAATAGCCCCCATTTATTGAACACTTATACTAAGAGCCAGGATTTCTGTCTCATCTAATGTCATCATCACCAGAAACCCTGCAAGGCAGGTACCATTATTCTCATCTTACTGAAGGGAACTGAAGACCCAAAAAGCTAATCTGTCCAGCACGAAATAGCTGGTAAGAGATAGAGCTGGGTCTGTCTGATGTACACCCCATGCTCTTTCCACCATGATGCATTCATATCCTTGGCCACCACCCCAGCTTTCATCCCTCCTTCCCAGACCATGGCAAGCACTCCTGCACAGGCCCCACACCTTGTATCTTCCCCTCTCCATTCCAGCCAGCATGTAGCCACTGAAGCCACTGAGTGATCTTCCTAAAGCTCCCCTTTCACCACTCCCACACTGGGCTCAGCTTTGGGGGTGCAGAGACCATGACTGTCTTGTTCACCGGTATGTCTATAGGACTCAGGCCACAGAAAGTATGCAAAAGTACTCACTCACCCTTTCCTCCACCAGCCCTTCCCTTATTCCCTCTTTCTGAATCCTTCTGTTTGGGTCCTTCCCAGCTGGGGCCACTGCTGCTCTCCACCATCAGACATGGCTTGCCGAGTGCCTGAGCCACCCTGTGCAGGCAGGTCGAGTCCTATCGGAGTGTGTGTGTGTGTCTTCAGGGTGCATTCCTATGGAGCTCCCGTAGCTCAGGCTGCTTCCACTTCTGCAGGGAAAAACTATTTCTGCTGTGATAGAGCCAAGCTCTGGGTGCAGGGGGTGAGTCCTGGGCACCCATGTGGCCCATAGTTCCTTCCTCTCCTTCTTCACATATCAGCCTCTTCATGGAGGAGCCATTTACTAAGTTCTTAGTGGGTTGGTGCTTCACATACACAATCTCATTTAATTGTCACAAAACCCTCAAGAGGCAGATACTAGTGTCTCCATTTTACAGATGAAGAAACTGAGGCTTGAAGAGATCAAGTCACCCGCTAAAGGATTTACAGATAGGCAGTGGTGGAGGAGAGACTTGAGCTGGAGTTTACCTGTGCTTTAGCCTTTGGGATTTTCCCTTCACAGCTTTCCTCACGGGGGCAGGGCTTCTGCCAGGTTCTACCCATCAATCCTCTGAATCCCTCCTCATTTTCTGGGAGCCTGGCCATTTCAGGGGCTAGTCATCATAGTAAGAACAGGTACAATTTTGTGAGTGTCCATATGTGCCAGGAACTCCACAAAGGACCTTATTTAATCTTTACCCCCCACAAAGAAGGTGGTATGATTATTCCCACTTTCCAGATAAGAAAACTGAAAGATGTTCAGTGTTACCTCCAGTGTCATATAGTTACTCAGGTGAGGGAGCTAGGATGCAAACCAGGTTTGTCTGAGGCCAAAGCTCAGGCTCTTTACTCCTCTTGCAAAAGCCAGCTGACAGGGAATGGGCCCCAATAGCCCTTTACTCCCCTTACTGCACCCCCACTTTTCATTGAGAACCAGCCATCCCAAACCAGGGTGCCACTGCCTTCTAGCCTTTGGACTCCTGCTGCCCTACCTGATGGACCAACCTTCCAGGTAGACTTGAACTGACGACCCATGTTTGCCTGCCCCTCTGGTTACTGTGCTTGGCATTGCTGGCCACACTTACAGCCAAGTCAGTCCCTTTGGCCTAGCCTCCTCCACATCCCAACCTCTCCCCCTACCTGTATGTGGGAGTCCCCATGTGATTCTCCACCTGCCATCCCTCTGCAGGCTTGATGGGTGATGACATCTGCTCTTACACCGAAATGGGTTTCTAAGGTGACCTAAGTGAGTCTCAGCTCCTCTGCTGGGTTTCCCGGGCATCCTGTAGCTCCCCTGCTTCTTTCTGCCAGTGATAGCCTCTTCCCTATAGCCCTGGGACCCCCACATTCTATGGCCAGTTCCTGTTCTCGGCCAAGCCCTGCCCAGGGCTTTCTGGATGCTGTGGCCTATGTTTCCTGCTGGTTCCCAGCTCTTCAGCTTCAGCGTCCCCACAAGCCCTGGATCCTTGCCTCCATTCCTATCACTCTGTCATAGCCTCTATTACCCCACTTGATGGGACATTATCCGGCATTTTTTTTCCCTGAATATCTCCCAATGTGGATTCTGTTCCACTTAGCACAATCAATCACACAACTAATAATTTGTACTGGGTCCCCTGCGCAAAGTATTATGTAGAGCACTGAGGCCTCCTAGCTGCCTCCTGCTTCCACCAGACCCACTGCCACACACCCTTTTTGCCTGAGTGTTGCTATTCTACTTGATTCCTATGCAGCAAACCACCTTACCAAAGACCTCAACTGCTCTGCAGCCCACTCTGAACACCGTAAGGCAAGGCTCTCCAATGTTCTCTGCACACAAAGAAAATGATACTATTTGTGTGGCAAACTGGGGTAAATGGAGGATGACTGGCAGCCTAGGGGGAGCCAGCTGGGAGGTCCAGATACCCTAGGCTTGGCCTCAAAGGCTAAAGGGATGGATGAGGTTCTGCTTACCTGGAATCCACTCTGTTGAGAAACTTTCTGCTAAGCCATGGCAATAAAAATAGTAACTCCCTTTTATCAAGCGATTACCATGTGCCAGGTGGTATGATAGGCATTTACATGCATCACCTCTGGTTCTCTAAGGTGGGTAATCATTATCCGTGTTTAACAGATGAGGACCAAGCTTCAGAGACATCAGGCAGCTCTCTGAGCTTTGCCTCTCTGGCTTTCTAATGTGCTTAAACTCTGCAGCATGTGATTAACCCTAGAGCATTCTTTGTTTCCTCTAGATGTGCCCATCTTGCAACAAAACTGAACTCTGTGAGAGCTGAGCTTGTCCAATTCCCATCTGCATGCCCCCCCCCCCGCCACCTGCTTCACTATGGGTGCTCCCAGCTTCCTATTCTCCATGTTCCTCTGGGAAGCTCAGGGCTCCTTAGGCTCGGCTCTCATTTCATTCCTAAAGGAGTAAACACAAATGCCTTCCTCAAGGAAGGCCAGCCCCTTAACCCGGGAGGGTGTTTTGGAAGAGGGGCTGAGCTGTTGCCATGTGGCATGGTGACTGTGACCCTAAGGGAGTAGGGTGTTCTCGGGTCAAAGGCTCTAGGAGTCCTGTCTCTTCGCTCTTCCTTACAGGACATCACACACTAAAGACCTAGGTCAGGAAATCTTTCCCACTTCAGGTATTGAGAAATTGCAAGTATCTCTGTAAAGACACTCCTGTCTTTGTATCCAGCACCTCATGGCAACCGTGGTGATCCTTGAGAGACGAAATGGTCTGGGAATTGAGAAGTGCATCCTTTTACCACCCTCCTGCCTCCATTCTATCTTGTATGATAGTCTTGGGTCAATGTGACCCCAGGAATTGCTGAGCTGGTCCAGTGTCTCCATTTCTAGATAGATGATGAAGCCAAGGCTGAAAGAGATGAAGTGTTTCCCACAAGGTCACACAAGGAGAGGAGATGGAAACTGCCTGACTCCTCACCCAGTGCTCTTCCCAAAGGTTGCATTGCTTCAGCATCAGCTCAGTTCCCAAGACACTGCCGTCCAGCCCAGTGTTCTGTAGGTCAGTGACTTTTCTCAGTTGTTGCTTGGCTGGAGGACTTTGTGCCTCACCTCTGGGGAGTGTGTGCTGGTGGGGAAGACCACTAAAGGGCAAAAATCAAATGTACCCACATGGGTCTCTGTTGGCCCCTGCAGCACCTGGTGAAACCACAGGCTGGGCGGTCTGTGCTCACCATTGCCCACGTTCCCTCTGTTCTCATTGTCTGGAAGCTTGGTGGGAGGGCAGTTGCCTCTATTTTAAGGATCATAGTTGCTAGGGCCCATTAGTGGCAAAGGCTTTTTACTGAGTAGAAGTCTGTGCTCTTTGGCCAAGCAAAGGGCCTGGCTATTGCTCATCCTGGCAAGACCAGTAGAGCTTACTAGGAGCTGCCGTCCTCCTTATCTGTCACCGTTTCTTCCAGAGGAAAGGAGTGAGCTTTCTGCCATCTACATATTTTCAGCTGAGTTATATTTTGCATAAAGTAAACTTAGCAAACAGAGAACACAGTGAAAATATATTTGGCTTTCAAGCGTCAGTGTTCTGACAGGCATTTCCTATTAGCTATCTCTGAGCAGACCAGCCCGGCAGGGTTTTGCTTAAGTGGCATAATTCTTCTGCAGTGGAGACAGCTCATTCATTAGTCATTCCAAAAGCCAAGTACAAAATATCCTTCTCTAAGCCAACTCCACCAACCAGCTCGACAGCCGGGGTGGAACAATGAAACTATGTTGCTTACTGGGTCTGGGAAAGGTCAGCCTGAGAGCCACCTGTCTGCTGGGCTTTGGAGGTCTGCTTTGACTAGAGCCCTTGATTCCCTTTGGAATAGGAAGGACCCATCTTCCCCTGGTTGGCAGAGGCTCAGGGAGCCGTTGGGAGGGTGTGCTCCATTCTATTTCACTTCTGAGTCACTTGCAATAACTGGAAGCCCTTGTGGAATGCACTCTTGTTTGTTCTTTCAGGCCCTAGAAGCTAAAGGTACCAGTTCTAAGAAAAGCAAAGGAATGTGTCCCTTCCTGCTTGGGTCTCTCAGCTGGACTCAGCCCTCCTTGACTGGCATCCTGAGTAGTTATCTCTTTTAATCCCTGTGCTATGAGGGCTAATATTCCCATTTTACAGATGAGGAAATGAGTTCAGAGAAGTGAAATAATTTGCCAAAGGTCACACAGCCAGGGTTCAAGCCTGTCAGGCTCCAAAATGTATCTTCTGGCTTCCTTTTCAGGATGTTTCCTTTGGGATGATTATCTGAGTTTAAAAATGAAAACATACATGGGATTGAGGATCTGCATTTCTCAACTTTAGAAGAACTAGGCCTGCCACTGTATTCTAGGCTCCCAGAGTAGGGTGGGCTGAAAAGCCACCCAGGGAAGAAGCAGGGGAAAGCCTTTGTTGTGAAAGGAAGGTTGAGTGGGAGTCGAGGGGAGGGATAGTGCTGATGGGGGTAGAGTTTGGTGAGGTGGGCCAGGGATCCAGACCAGAATGGCAACAGGAAAGGGGTTGTTGTGGTTCCTTGGCTCAGCTGGGTGTTCCACATGTGCCCCACTGAATGGACCATCCAGCAAAGGCTGACCACGTAGAATGCCATGAGGTTAAAAACTCCACTAACACCCAGTAATGAGAGGAACACTAGAGGAGCACCAAGAAGGTTCCTGTGCAGACACAAAGAGCTAGAGGTTGTGGCCACAGCTGGAGGTGGTATCAGACTCCCCAGAGGGCCTAATTAGCACTCCAGGTGGATATATTCCAGGGCCCAGGCACTGGGGGGTAGTAATGGTGGAGCTGAGCGCAGAGACAGGCCAAATCAGAGGTAGAATGTACATACATAAGCTAGGAATGAGAAACTCAGAGTCCTTCCAAAGCAGACATCCAATGTTTAAACTCTGGAGTGGTGCCCTCATTAAGTTGGCATTAAGACCTTTCTCAGGCTGGCCTCAACTTGCCACTGTAGTATCATCTCCACTTTCTGTCTCAAACTATTTGTCAACTTGTCATTTCCAAGTACTCATAGTGCTTTTACTCTACAGGTTTTTCATATGTTATTTTCTCTGCAAGCATTTCATCTCTCCCATCCACATCCCCACCTAGCAAAACTCCTACTCACTCTTCAAAACCCTGCCTAAATATATCTAGATGCCTTATCCATCTCCCCAGGACACCTTTTTTCTGTGTTCCTGACCCTTTGTCTATTACTCTAATAAATCATTGATTCTAGTATACTGTCAGAGAACCTGTGGAGAGCTGGTATATAGAAAATATATAGAAAATGCTCAGTTGATAAAGCTGCATAGCCTGAATGGCTGTGAATTTGAAAACATGTACCATAGAATCATTGTGCCTCAGACCTGGAAGAAAATATGCAGTTGATCTAAGTAAACCATGTCTCTGATGTTGTGGCCCCTCATCTGTATTCCCAGGCTGATGTAATGTACATAAACTACCTAACCTAGTAAATGGCATATATCAGATGTTTAATGATTGGGAGCTGCTGTTGTTTCTCAGGGACACAACATGGCCCTAGAAGAGTTCACAGAAAGAACACTGAATTTGGAGTTGGTGCTGCAGCTCTGCATCTAAGACCCCAAAGACTGCACAAATCATTCCAGCCTCTAGACTGCAGTTTTCTCACCTCGAGTGAGGAATACAACTAGATGTCCTATAATTGGGTTCCTCCCAGCTCTCGTTAAAACAAATCAAAACAAAACGAAAGCAAACATCACTGGTAGATCTTAGGGACTCCAGCTCTGCCCTTCCTGGTGTGACCTCTGATCAGAAACCAGCCTGACTTTAATGGCCTTTCTGGGGGTGTGCTTTTCCCCCAGGTAAGGCCAGTCCTCAGGGAGACAGAAACTCCTCCTTGTCAAACTCTCGGCCAGTCATACCCACTTTGCCATCCTGGAGAAGCAGGGAGACAGGCTTGGAGCTTGTGGCAAAATCCCTCATCCTCCCCAAACACCAGCTATGATTAGCTGTGTCTTCACCACGAAACTGCAGGGGTGTGTGCGGGTGAGTCACAGATGTTCAGATCACATTTATAGAGTGCTTACAAGGCAGGGGTGGGGAGGGGGTGCTTTGTGGCTGTCAGAAGCACCCCAGTTCCCTTTCCCTACCCTCAACAGTTGTTGGGATTTTAGGACCCAGGTATTTGAATTAGAGTTGAAAAACCATCCTCTGATGACACCCAGATTCTAGGCGACTTCTATGCCAGGTCTTTGCCATTCAGAGCAAGTTCCCTGGAGGCGGGGCAGCGGCTTGCCCTTCATACCATAGCCCCTCCGCCTCCCCCTCCCACCCCACCAAGGAGGGCTGTCACAGGGATAGACCCAGACCTGAATCCTCTCTTTCTTGAAACTTTCTCTCTCACTGGTCCCTCCAATCCCCAGGGATACTCTGAAGGAGTCTCCCGGAGTGGTTGGTCTGAATCTCACAAACTTCAGGGGCCCCAGTGCCTACCAACCCCATACCCTAGGCTCACTCTGTGGCTACTGATGTGAGGCAGGGCTGCAGCCAATGGTGCAGGAGTCCTAGGCCCTCTGAGCTGGGCACTCTGTTCCAAATATCCCCCTCCTGCCCCTTCCCATCTGGCGAGAGAGGACCCTGAGCTGCCCTCAGGAGGTGGAGGCTTCCTAGTGGAGGAATCCTGCCAAGGCAGGCACGTCCCAGCAGGCGGACCAGGGCTGTGGAGAGCAGACAGTGAGTCACTTGGTCCTGGCTGCTTACTGGCCAGAGCCAGAATAATGATACTAATAACAGAGATACAGGGTGCTGTTATTAACTCCCACCTTTCCTCCTAGGATGGTATCTCCTCCAACCATCTGACAGCCCTCATGGGCAGGGAGGAGCTGAGGGCAAAGATTTTGTTGCCCTGTCTTAAATAGGGAGGAAACTGAGGCTAAAGTTATTCTCCACTGAATCTGGGTGGTCCTGAGAAAAAGACTCTGCCTCCAAATGTCATCCTGATGTCAGGAGAGTCTGGAGGGCCCAGTTAGTGATACTCCTCACTGGGGAAAGCCCTAGGCTCAGAGGGGTAAAGAACCCCCAGTTTTTGAGCTCTCACAGCCTATCCTCTAACCCTTACTTACAACAGCCCCAGTGGGGGAGGGCTGATTATTATCCCCATTGTACAATGAGGAGCCTGAAGTTCAGGGAGGTTAAGTAACTTTCCTATGGTCACACAGCAACGGAGTGGCAGAGCCAGGATTTGAACCTGCTTGGTCTGACTGTGCCTTCCCAGCCTCCTGTGCAGCTATGCCATCCACACTCAGAATCCCAGGATATCCAGGGCTGGCTTTCTAGGCCTTTGGGCCTGGCCTTTCTCCATTGCCTTTCTCTCCTGGACTCACTCTATCTCAACATTGGGGCTCTTCCCAGGTCTCCCTGGAGGCCAGCTTTCATTTTCATCTTTAAGCAGCCATGGAAAAGTGAAGACTCAACACTTTAATTTGGGGGGCTTAGTAATTATCTGGTATCCGCCACCCACTCAACTCTCCCCACTAGTTATTATAATAACAGTAATAATTTAGAGAAGCAATGATGATGATCAGGGAATTTACTGATCCCCCTTTGGAGCTGGACACAGATAGATATAGCTTTGCCCCTTTTTTAGTTCAAAATGGTCCTGGATGTGGGAGTCAGGAATATTGGATGCTAGTTTTAGGTTTTAGTTCTGGCAAAATGCCACAAATCATATGGCTACCTGAGCCCCTACATCTCTCTCTGCCTTCATTTTCCCCTCGGTAAAATGGGGATTATAATCTTGCAAGATAATATGCTTTAGGCTGCTTGAAAGAACGTCATGAGATAGTTTTTTCTTTAAGTATCAACACCCCATATTTACCATTTAAAAGGACCCAGGAGTCTGATCCCTCAATGATGCACTATCTCCATGTTCTGCTCTACACTGATCTAGCTGCCCACCCTTGGGAAGGGAGCTGGGGCAGGGCTGGGGGCAGGGCCTGATCTCTTGGGTGCTGTGGGAGTCTTGCTTTCCCAGCTCTCATCCTCAACAGCTGCCTCTGCCAAAGCCCTGGAGCTAGAAAAAGCGAGGCCATTGGCTGAGTGCAATAAATGCTTTTATTAGTCCTTTTATTAATGATGGTTGGTATTTGTCGAGAAGCTGGGACAATAGTTATTCCAGTAAGAGGATATTAAGCTCCCAGGGACAGGCCCTGTATATGGAACATGCTCTAGCCCCTGCCCTCCCCCGACGCTGTTTTATTACAATGCAGCACACCCCTGGCCTCCAAGCAACTCCAAGACGAGAGAGGAGGGATTGGAGAAGTAGGGATAAGCTGGTGTCATTAAACGCACAGGCATTTTTAGAGGTTATGGTGAACCAATAGCAGGAAGCTTTTGTTCACCCCCTGAGCGCTCAGGTAGCCTGTGTGATTTTTGCATTTCTTTTTTTGCCACCTCTGGGCTCTTGGCTGTTTTACAGACAGAGCAGCTAGTGATGAGTTGGTAAAGGAGGAGGATGTCCTTGAACTATTTGTTAAGTTTGAGACCATTTCTGTTTTTTGTTTTAGCCATTTTACTTTTTTTTTTTTTAACAAGCCCATTTAGAATACTCACTATATGCTGGCAGAGTTCTGAGTGCTTTTCAAATACTAATTTATTTAATCTTCATAATATCCCTATAAAGCAGGTACTATTATTATCCCTATCTCATAGATGAGGCAATTGAGGCCCAGAGAGGCTAAGTGACTCACCCAAGGTCACACAGCTAATAACAATGCCAAGTTTGAATCCCTGCAGTTGTCTCCAGAGACTGTGCTCTTTACGTGAAATTCTAAAACTGGGTCTGAAAAGAACTGGAAAATATTTCTCAGATTCAGCAGCTTTATTGCTTTACCAAAGGGAATTAGATGTTTTCATATAGGGGGTTATGTAATAAATTATAATAACAACTCCCAGAATCAGAGTGTCTGGGAGTTGAAAGGATCCTTAAGTGTCATCTGATGTAATCCTCTGACAAACATAAGAATCCCTTCTGCAGTATCATCATATGTGACCCTCCAGCTTTTGCCCAAACGCCTCTAGTACTGGGATCTCATTACCTCATCATGCAGATCATTCGAGCTTTGGACAGTTCTCATCGCCAGAAAATAAGTTCTTCCTCAGACTGGACTGAGATTTAGCTCCCTGTAACTTATTCTCATGGATCCACTTTTGTCCACTAGAGTTGGGGAAGGAGAGGGAGCTGTATCCCTTTTGAATAAGTTAGTTCTTTTTTTGTTTGGTCTTTAAATTTTTATTTATTTATTTATTTATTTTATTAAGGTATCATTGATATACACTCTTATGAAGGTTTCACAAGAAAAACAATGTGGTTATTACATTCACCATTATCGAGTCCCTCCCATACCCCATTGCAGTCACTGTCCTTCAGTGTAGTAAGATGCCACAGAGTCCCTATTTGTCTTCTCTGAGCTACACTGTCTTCCCTGTGACCCCACACACCCCATTGTATAGGTTAGTTCTTAAAGTACCTGAAACCAGCTTTCATGCCCCCTTAAATCGTTTTTCCTCTTTGGGAAACTTCCTTAGTTCTTCCATGGTCTTCATGCGTTATAATTTTCAGATCCTCCATCTTCCTCTTTCTGCCCCTCTGATGCATGATAATTTGTCAGCGTTCATCCCAGAGTCCCAGAGTAGTGTCAGAAAGGAGCACAACACATCAGGTGTGGTCCAGAGGTGCTGAGGACAGGATCACCACCTGCTGCTTCTGTATTCTACACTTCCTATGATGCAGCCTGAACTTGCCTTCAATTTTTTTTTTTAACAAGTTGCTTTTTCATAAAGCCATGGAAGCAAGTGATATGGGTCTCCATTTTTTTAATTAAGGTATCATGATATACAATTTTATGAAGGTTTCAACATTCACCCATATTATCATGTCTCCCTCCATTGTTGCTGTCTCTGTCTATCAGCATTTGCCTCTGACTTTTTGAGAGTCACGTTATACCTTTGACTCATTTGAGTTTGCAATCAATGTGTAGCTTGTTAGCCCCATCTTCCAAATTCTGAAATTATACAGCTGTACTATTTGTTGTTTTTTTTTAACCCAAGGGTGGGACTTTATATTAACCACTAGTAAATTTCATCTTGTTAAATTCAGTTCCTTGCTATAACCTATCAAAGTTAATTTGGATCCTTATTCTTTTACCCCATTTAGTGATTTCCTACTTGATTTTGTATCATCTGAAATTCTGATAAAAATGATATATGTGTTCTGGTACAGATTGTTATTACTCTTTTTTTAAGCTGATTAGAAAATTTTCTGAGGTTGGGTTTGTGGAGGAAGAGGAGACAAAGCTAGAGTGACTCCCAAGGGATGTTTTCTGTTTGGATCAACATGAGTGACCAGCACTGGGTACTTTCTAGGGATGTGAATGGCTGGGTAACTGGGTAAAGACTCATATAGCATCACTTCTCCATCAGAGCCTGTGACCCATGACAAGGGAGGAAGGCAAATATTGATAGCTTGTTTTATAAATCTGATATTTCCTATATGCATACCCTCTGCCAACAAGTGCTAAGAGTTTAACTGGAGGAGGTTGTGAAATAGAAGTAAGGCCCTTTGTGAGGAGACAGACAGGACTCCCAGACCAGAAAGAGCCAGGTCATTGCTTGTAAGCACTAAGACCTCCAGAAGTGAAAAAGAAGACATTCTTGGAGCAGAGACAGAGCTCACAAAAAAGAAGCTTTAGCATGCTGCATGGAGTTTGAATAGATTTTTCTCAGCTCGAGCAACCATTCCCTTCTGTCATTCCTTAGAGGTCACACCTAAAAGCTAAAAGAATCAGACTCGGGCCACACCATTGAGATTGACAGCAGGTGGGTCTCTGTTTATGCCAAAGGGTGTTGGAAATCAAAATAATGTCTCATCTTGCTACCAACCCAGCCCACTCATGCCATGTGCGGTGGAAGCATATATTTGACTCTCTTTTTAATATTCTCCCTAATTGTTCTCCTCCTTGCCCATTCTGTCCCACTCTTTTTATTCTCTAGTTCCCACCTGTTCTTCTCCACATAACCTCCCCAAACCCCTCCCCACCAGAGTCTGACAGCACCTGAGTTGGATGTAGCTACAGGGACTGAGGTAGATTTGGGTGCCTGGGGGGTGCCTTTGTGGCTAGGCTATGGGATTTCCAAGATAGTCATGAAGTGGAAATAGAGCCAGGTTGCCAAGTCCAGGTAAGACCTGCCAGGAAGGCAGGACTGGGAGAAAGCCGGAAACCAAGTGACAGCCAGTATCTAGAGAGGAACAGAGCCGTGGACACTGAACTGATGAGCAGGCAGGGTTTTATGTGGCTCCTGTGGCCCAGGCAGATGCATGCTTTTCAGGGCCAAGGCCCAGGCTAGGGGAGAACACCCCAGCTCTGTGATTCCCTGCTCCACACTCCAGCCCTGATGCCCACTTCAGACTCTTTCTTGCTCCCATTCATTATGCACTGAGATGTCATTAGGGCTGCTGAAACAAAAATGCCAAAGACTAGTGACTCAAGCAGCAGACATTTTCTTCCCATAGCCCTGAGGCCTAGCAAGTCCATGATCAAAGTGCCAGCTGACTCCGTGTCTGATGAGGTCCTGTTTTTATTTCACAGACAGTTATCTTCTTGCTGTGTCCTGACATGGCAGAAGGGATGAGGAGCTCTGTGGATCTCCTTTATGAAGCCACTAATCCCATTCACAAGGGCCCCACCCACATGACCCAATTGCCTCCCAAAGGCCCCACCTCCTGATGCCATCACATTGGGGATTAGATTTCAACATTTGAATTTGGGGTGGGAGTGGGGTGTGTGGGGGGAGCATAAGCATTCAGTCCATTACACACTTGCTTCTTCAGTCTGCTGAACTTGATGGGCATGGCCTATTCTCGGCAGGTACATCCCTTCCATTCAGAGGGCCTGTAATTGTGGTAAGAGACTCCTGCCATCTGCCTCAGTTCTTTGGAGTCCCACTAGGTAGACCACTGGATCTGGCCCTGCTTGGCTGGGATCTGGACATTTACTCGGCATCAGGTTCTGTGCCCAATTAGATCTGAACTCAGACAAATAGAGGGAAGCCAATTTCAAAAGGATGGAAATCACTTAAATACCAACATTTCCATTCATTTAGTAACTTAAGACCCTTGTTCAGTTAAGTCATTAAAAAGAAGATGAAAGTAAATGGAATGTTTTTTGTCATGTGTATTAAAGGAACACACAAACTTCTACAGTCTGCCAGGACTGAATATTTCACTTCACAATTTATCCTGTGGTCACACCAATCTAGTCTCTACAATTTTTTATTGTTATTATTTCCTATTATTAGGCAAATCTTATTTGCCTGTGGTCTGATTCTTTCATGTCTGGGCTTGTGGGCCTGTGTTAACTTGCAGGGTTGAATTATTTGCATTGTATTTACAATCTTATCTACCAATTCCCTAGCCTTTTTCCCCTCAAAATGATCACTAATTGAAAATGAATTAAAACCTGAAACCCAGGGGTGGGGACAATGGGTGAGAAGGGGATTTGGGAACTGAGGGTTGTCTCTTTGTATTTTGTCCCAGAGTCCTAGACCTCAAAGGCAGAGGAAAGTGGGCATTCCCACTCACTCCTCCCAGCTCTCAGCTTAGAAGGAGAGGGAAACCTGAAGATAACACCGATAAAAACACCAACTCCACCCAAATGACTCAAATGAAGGCAGGTCTGAGAGTCTTTGTTTTTCTGAAACACAGAAGAGAACTGTCCAGCTGCCTGTGCTCGAATAGGAACTTCATAAATCTGCAGAAAGTCTCTGACCCTTTCTCTTTTCACTTTGGCTCTGTTTCCTTCTTTGCTGAGGGTCCCTATTTGTCAGAGCAGAAAGGAATTGCATCCGTCACTTCTGAATCAGACAAAACAAAAATAAGTGGACAGCCCTCCTTGGAAAGGAAGAAATAGTGGTGAGAGTTTTTTTTTAACCACCCATGGCTTGTTAGGCAGCACAAAGTACATTAGAGGAGGGTGGCCAGGATTTCAGATATGTAAAGGGGAGCAGCAATTTGAACGCCAAATGGAGTGGGGGTTGGGTAGGAAAAGCGAAGGTTTGAATTCAGCCTCATGGTTCTCCCTCTCCCCCTGCAGGTGAGAAGAGACACGGAGACAGCAGCTGAGCAGCACAGGGACACGCACGTGTAAATGTGCATGTGTGGGGCCGAGCCCACGTACACACTGTTACAAGGAGAAACAGAGAAAGGAGACCAAGATAAGAAAAGAAAAGGGGATTGAAGCTGAATAAGAAAATACTCTGGGCAATAATAGTAATAGTGAGAATCACACATGGCAGTCAGCCATTCAAATGTATTTATAAGCTGCTACCGTGAGTACGGCATGTTCTAGGCTCTGAGACACACCAGTAAATGAAACTGAGCACCTACTTGCAAGGAGCTTATGTTCTAGTGTAATACATGTCAGACACATAACACACATCATCTCATTATCGACCTTACAAGGTTGTTACTGTCATTCCTATTCTACAAATGATGAAATTGAGGCACAAAGAAGCTTTAATAATTTGCCAAGTCTCACAGTAGAGCCAAGACTTAAACTCAGGTCCGTCTAACTTCAGAGCCCCTGCTCAGTCTGTCCATGAAAAAGAGGGGTTGGGTTAGTTGATGTCTGAAACCCCTTCCAGCTCTACAGTTCTCTTATAGGGAAAAAAATTCCATATTGGTATCCTTCTCCCTCCCAAGTACCTCTTGTAGAGATAAGCAGAAGCTCAGTAGATGTTCAAATAGAGATGAACACCCAGAGTAATTTCCACACTGGGTTCCAAGGATTACTTTCCAGGGATTCTGAAGTTTTCTTTGAGAATTTCACTTCTGTGGAACAGATTCCTTGAGGACCAGAGAGAAGCACTCTGGTGTTGCCCTTGGCCAGCAGAAGGAGGGGGGTGGGAGGGTCTGCTGAGGGTCAGGACTCAGCTAGCCCAGGCAGTTGCCTTTCTTCCTGGAGGTACAGGGCTAGGGCAATCCCAGAATAGGTTTGGTTTTTTTTCTTTTTTAATGGCTATCAAGTCAGTACCTTGCTCAGGTTAATGCCTCCTGAGGCTGGGAGAGGTGGGAGGCAGTGGGGCCCACCTGGAGCCCAAGGCTCAGAGCCTAGGAGGGCAGGTTTGAGTCAGGCTGCACCAAGGACTCTGAGGATCCGGCTAGAAGGTTTGAGGGAGGAAGGACGTGTCGCTCACTGGTAACCTGGGACAAGCAGGGTGTCTTGGTTTTTCCCCTTCACCCTGACTCACCTCACCTGAGCAGTCAGCCGCTCTAATGTGGGCTTTGTTGACTGGAAACGTGAGGCGACAGCAGGAGCCCAGCTCACCCAGTGGTTAAATGTAGCCTAGGTCCCCAGATAAGCTTAGTAAACTTATTAAATTACAGAGGAAAAATCGAGATGGAATATTAATTCTGCCCACCTCTCCTCTCAGCCTAGGGAAACTGCCTTCCTGGGTTTCACTTTTCAAAGGCTGAAATAGATACGGAGATTTCACACTTAATTGGAGGAGCGAAGTGCTCACTTCAAGTCTTTTCAAAACCGTTTGGGTTTTGAGCATAGTGGAGCCAGCGGAGACTCAGTCACCATCTGGCCTGAAAGTGTTAACTTGGAGTCTCCTGTCAACTCTAGACATCTGATTCAGAAACAAAGAGAATTAATGTCGGAGGCCCCCTTAGACAGCCCCTCCCCCTCTGGCCTGTAATTTGAGAGCCTATATATTGACTTGCTAGGTATTAAAAAGGTCTGAGAGGTCACCTGCAATGCAGAAGCCCAGGTGCCAGACCTCACCCCAACGGGCAGGACTATCTTATCAGCCAGCTGATAAAACTCAGGAAAGTCTGGCTATAAGGAACAAACATTTGTAAGTCCGATACCTTTCAGTCCCTAACAGATTAGGCAGAGAATGTGAGCAGGGCAGAGGGTAGTTAGCAATCAACTCTGGGCACTGGAGCCAGGTTCCTGATCAGAACCTTCCTGGGTTTGTCCCATTTCATTGCGAAGAATGCATGCTGTGCGTTGACCTGTTTAGGAGGCACTTTCATATCTATTGCCTCACATGACCCTCACGACAGCCTGGTGAGACAGTTTATCATTATCCCATCTGACCGCTGAGGAGACTGAGGTGCCCAGACGTGGTGACCTGCCTGTTCACTCCAGCAGCGGAAGTGGAGCTCAAGTCTTCTGATTCCAGAACCTGTGTGCCTACCACATACAGTTGTGGCCTTGACTGGTTCTCACTTGGCTATGCTTTAAAGCTCCCCAAGAAGGCCCCTACTTTGCCCCCCAACCCCCTAGTCACAGGCCCTGCTCCCGTGGCAGATGAAGCCAACCAGAATCATGTGAAGAGGTAAAAGGAGCCAGCAACCCTTACGGGGATGGTAGAGGGGCTCCTAATAGCCCTTGCTCCAAAGTACATAAATCCCTGTGGTCTCTCCTGGGGCTTGGAATTCATTCCTTTGGGTTCCTAAGTCTTTTCTGTTTATTCATTCTCCCTAGGAGAGGTGATTCAATGATTAAATGCAAATGAATTAGAATGAAAGACCTTGGTGTCAGAGGTCACTGATGGGGGCGGGTCACTGACTTCCTTTAGTTCTGGTAAGGAGAAGGGGTGGGTGGAACCTGGAGGGAGCCCATCCTTCTGGGGGCCTGGGTTCCTCTGCTGCGGAGCTAGGATGATTTCGGACCTCCTTCCTGCTTGGACCTCTCACGGCAGTATCTCCCTAGTCGAGAAGCCCCTTAGGCCCTTCTTTTTCAACCCTTAGCCACCAGAGTGGAAGTATTCTAGAGGAAGTAACTTCTAAGATAAGAGGAAAGAAGGTGAGTAGCTGGAGTCAGGAAGCAGCCCATAACACAGCCTGAAGGTGAGCGTGGACTTGTGTGTCTGAGTAACTGTGACCCCCAAAGCTTAGGTTACAAGAGGCTGAGAGACAAGGCTCGAGAGATAAGCAGGAGCTAGATCACAAAAAGCCTTGTAAAACTATGTCAAGGAGCTTGGGCTTTATCCTAACAGCAGTAGGGAGTCAGAAAGGATTTATAGCAAGGAAGTGGTGTGACAGTATTTGTGTTTTAGAATGTTCCTGCTGGTGCTAATGTGAATAGATTGGAGGGAGAGGGACAGGAGAAGATCATGGGAGGCAGAAGGCATGGGAGAAAGGCTCCAAGTAGACATATTTCTGCTTCCTGACCCCTTTCTTCTAACCTGGGCTAGACTGGTTGTGATGGCTGTATTTGCAAGAGCAATAATAATGGCTACCATTTATACGTGCTTCGTGTGTGCCAGGCATGGTGTGGGGTGCCTTGAATGCTTTCTCATTTAAGCCTCAGAATAACCTCAGGAAGAAGAACCATTACAACCCATATTTCACAGATGAGAAACCCAGGTTCAGAGAGGCCAGGCGTCTTGCCCTGGGTCTCACAGCTGGTAAGTGGTAATGCCAGGGCCCAGGCAGAAATGAGGCTCGTTCTGAAGCTCCTGCTTTTAACTCCTCGATGTCCTGCCTCCTGAGATTGGCCATCACAGCACAGTGAGTCTGTGCTCCGCAGTGGGGAGATGGAGCCTTCTGAGCCAGCTTTCTGCAGCAAGGAAGAATGAGAGCAGTCAAGAGGTGGTACAAAAGTGATTTTGCTGTGGCTCCCTTTTAAACTAACAGCAGGTGTGTCTGGAGAGGACATGCAGTCTTTGGGAGTGTTTGTGCTCCCATGGCTGGTTCACCTTTGCTGGTCAGAGGAGAAATGGAGCTGGGTCTGGGGCAGGGTCTGGTGCTAGTGGCTCTGCTCTCTGTCTCCCTCCCACATGAAGGGGCCTCTCAGAAGACTGGGGGCTTCAGGAACCACTTCCCAATCCAGGGGACCCAAGAAGTCTCAGTGACTGGAGAGCGCAGAGGCAGAATGGCCACTACCTCTTTTACGCGCTTTCCTGACAGGCAAGCAGGGCCCCATGTTTGGAACAGGGAGGGCTGGAGGGCACCCAAGGTGGTGAGAGCAGGGACAGTGCTCCTGAAGGGTGGGGGGAGAAAAAGGGCAGACTCTGGTCACCTCTGGTCCCCCAAAGTCACCGGAGCTCCTCAAATGGAGCAGTGAAATTCAGTCACTTCTGGCCAGTGATAAGGAGCAGGGCAGTTTCTTTGCTTAGAGCCAGAAGTGCAGGCTTCTGATCTGAATGCTACCACAGAGAGATGGGTAACCTTGGAAAAGTCCCTCCCCAGCATCCTGCACCTCAGTTTCCCCACTGAGTGAGGTGAGCCCTAAATCCCACCTCTTCTCAGCTTTGGTGTCTGAGTCTCCAGGGCCTGGGTGAGGCTGTGGTCCAGGGTGGCTGCCTTCATAGCCCTCACAAGCCATCAGGGCTCACCTTCTCTCTCCGGACCACTCCAGAGTCCCTGGGCTGCCCTGGGGCCTTCCACAGCCTGAGGTAGAACAGCTGCCTGCCCAGGCTAGGCCAGCACCCTGCTCCTGCCACCCCCGCACCCTCCCCATAAAGATACATACCCAGTGGGGTTTACTCTGGCAGTTGGAGGATAGGGCTGGCTTACACCTGCAACAGGGCACACTGATTAGTTCATTTTGCATTACCTGGTTCTGGGGCCCCCAGCTTGACATGCAGATTTATGTAAAAGAGACCTGACATGCAAATGAACCGGGTCTGTCACTGTTTTAGTAACAGGCAGGGCTGCATCATTGGTTACTCACACCCAGCTGTTCTTCTCATGGCCCACTGGCTCTCCCAGACCAGGAGGTCCAGCTCCCCCTGTGCAGCCTCTGCTCCACTCCGAGCCCAGGCCAGGTGAGAAGTCAATTTGACAGTGAGGTCAGAAGGAAGAGGAGGCTAGAAACACTGCTTCCCCAAGGAGTTTCTGGCTGAGTTACTTGTTGAAGGACAGAGATGAATGGAGAGAGAGAGAGAGAGAGAGAGAGAGAGAGAGAAATACACAAAATAGCGAGGAAGCTGACCGAGACAGAGGCAGGCAGGGGTTCAGAGGGCTGCACATAGAGCAAGCACGGACAGAGGGACAGACGGAACGGCACAGAGTCAGAGAAGGTGAATAGAAGAGCAGAAGAGAAGCAGAGACAGGAGAGATGGGGACGCAGGAGGGGGATGCTGATGGAGGGGGTGGAGACCAAGAAAGGAACAGATTTCCGAGTTGCTGCGGAGGAAGAAGTGAGGATATAGCAACAGCCTGGCTGCAGGGAGGAAAAGCGAGGGAGGAGCTGGTGATGATGACAGCTTGATGTTGGGGAGTTGGGAGAAGGAATCACGGGCGGAAGTGACGGGAGAACCTGTGGGGAGAGACTGGAGCTGCCCTCTTGGAAGCGCTAGTGGCGGCTCAGCTGCCACAGGCAGGCACCTTGCTGCCACCTCGTAAACCCTTGATTTGTATCCATCTCTCTGTATTTATACACACACTTATCTAGACACAAATGTATATAAACCACACAGGCACAGATGGGGCAGAGGAAAGCATTCTAGAGCCATCAGGCTCTGGAAAGTGAGCTTGAAGGGTTTGGGGACAGCAGTGCGTTTGTTCTAGAAGAGGACCCAGAGGAAAGTTCACACGCCCCACTTCCTGGCTGGCCTGGTTGGCAGCCAGCAGCCCTGGGGCCAGGATGCTCCTTCTGCACCTGTCTGAATGGGGCTCCCCACCTCCATCCTTCAAATGCATTCAGTTTGAGCCTGAAAGCAAACAACATACAAGTCAGAAAAGAAAGAGGAAAACTTCTCTGTTCCCACAGCCTCTTTTGTAGGGAAACTGACTTTGTAGGAGGAGGGAGCCAAGTGTAGGTCCTGGGTGGGTGGTCTTGGAGTCTAGCGGGTGAAGGCTGGGAAAGCTCCCTGTAGCTTTTGGATAATCTCCTCATAAATCACCAGAGCTCCGAGAAGGAGATAGGAGGGAAGTCTAAGTGGCAGCAGTGAAGGTACCCTTTAGAGGGCCCGCAGCCCGACCTCATCATTTCATGGAGAGGGCACCGTGGCCCAGAGGGTCCGATAGTTGGTCAGTGCAGAGTTAGGCTAAGGGACTTTTACTAAGCAATTATTGTTTCCTCCAAATCGCCCCTGGGCATTGATGACCGTCCCCTTTTTCTGTGATTCCTCTGACTTGCCCACATCAGTGCTGGACACACTCACAGGCCCTTTAAGAGTGGGTACTGTTCTTACTCAGAGACAGTTGAACTTCATATACATTGTGAAAGTTATGGGTGCAGACCCTCCTGCACACTTTTCACTAATGCCCCAGAAGAGCTAGGGCTCAGCTTGGGTCACCTTTACCCTGTCACCAGCTAGTACTTGCCAGCACCCTGTAGATAAAGCAGACTCCTCAGTCCAGTGAAGGTGTGAAATGTGAGCCAGGGCAGTTCACCTGGCAGATCTGCTTTAAGATGGGGTCTCCAAGAGCCCCCACCCCACCCTAAACACACCTGGAAGTGAGGGTCAGTTTCTCAAATTCCCATCCCTGCCTGTGCCTCATCCAGTCCACTTGGTTTGGTCATCCGGTCCACTCTGTCCAGCCTCAAGTGTCACCTTCATGTTAATCTCTAGTTAAGTGGTTTTTAATTTCCTGAGGTGAGAGACTTTCTTGAGAACATGATTAAGGGAATAGGGATTCTCCCATAATAATGTCCATATCCACAAGATTTCACACAGATTGTCAGCTCATGGATTCTCTGAAGCCTTCAGTCCAAGACAGACTGGCATCTTTAGGCCTTAGGAAGCCAGTGTCCATGTTTGGAGGTCCCAAGACCCCACTCATTTCAGAGGGAAACTGGCCCTGGCAAGGTGGTGTTCAAGGACACTTCCCACAGAATGTCTCCTTTTCCTCTTTCTGTCTCAGAGATTCCTTTCCAGGCAACTATTTCCATATTGATAGTCAGATTTAAGCTACTACTATCCCCTGGCTGCATATCACGACAAGCCCAAAGGACACACAGTCCAAGTTCATTTCTCCTTGCCCTGAGGATGCCACCCCTGCACCTTCCTCCTCCGTCTGTGATGCCGGCTGGGTTTGGCTCTCTCCCAGGCCAGGCCTGTGTGAGCCCTGGAGCCTGCCGGAGCTCTGGAGGAAGGGCAGAGGAGGCGATACCCTCTCAGAGAGTTGAACACTGGTAGCCTTGTTCCTTCACCAGCCAGGGGAGAGCGTGGATGGCCCTGTGCTTGGAGAAAGGGCCTCTGAGGGTGGGTGGAGCAGAGAAAACGGAGGAGAAAGCAGGCAGTGGTGGGCGGGCAACCAGAGTGGGATTCTCTATAGATTGCAGCCCCCAGCACTGCCCCGCTGCCCTCCCACCCTGCCTCACCCCCATTCTATGCCCAAGATCTGGTGATAGAGGAGGTTGTGGACTCTAGGCCCTGGGCCTTGCTGTTGATGGTAGGAGGCCTCCGTGTGAAGGAATGATGGGAGGGCTGGGATCTCTCAGGGGCCAGGGCAGGAAGGGGCACTGAGAAGTCAGTGTGGAAGGTGCAGGACTCAAGGTGGGCTGGGAATCAGAAGAGTGAGAGTAGGGCCCTGGCCAGAGAGGGGCCTAGGCAGCCTACGGCGTGGTCCAAGCATCCAAAGTGCCTTTGCATGGAGAAAGCTGCAAAATCTTCCATGGAAGCCAGGAAGTTAGAACTCACACAGCTGATTATGGGGCCAGAGGAGCGATTTCAGAGAAAAGATTGAAAGAATTAAAGTTGGCTTAGGAGGGAGCAGAGGAGAGGGATCTAGGGGTATGTAGGGGCTGAGGGGGTTGTCTGCAAAACTCCTGCACCCTGAGCCTGGCTGGGAGGGCTTGTGGGGTGGAGGTGGGGAACCTTGTGGAGGTGGAGCCTATGGAGCAGGGGCAGGGGCAGGCTTGTCTTCTAGGGGGGATTCTGAGGGGCTGAAGGTCAAAGTAGACAGGTATTACTAGGGGGGCCTGAAAATAGTGAGAATTCTGGGAGGGGACAGTGAGGGGCCAAGAATAGAGTTTAAGCCCCAGTTTCCAGTTCAAGCGTGGCCACCAGGAGGAAGAGGTTGGGGGTTTTGGGGGTGATGGGGTTGGTCCTCTCAACTATTCCTGTCTTCCAGGCCTGGAAACTCCACCTCCAAATCTTCTGGCTGAGCAGGAAAGAAGGGCAAGTGCACAGAGGATGGGTTCTTGTTAGCAGAATGTGTCACCAGCCATCCTGGGGCTAAGGGACAAAGACAGGGGCTATTGTCTCAGGAGACCCTAGGTTGAAGGGCAAGGACAGCCCTGGGTCATGTCCTTGTCCTGCTTTGGGTCTAGACAGCAGAGTCAGGGCCACAGGACAGCTGGCTCAAGCAGACTCTGGTGACTCCTCTGCTCTGCTGTCTGCTGCGGTCACACAGGCGTGCTCACACACACACACACACACACACACACACACACACACACACACACACAGCTCAGCCATATTTGCTTGGTCTCATATTCCCTCTCTCCCTTTCTCATACACACACACATACCCGCACACTTAAACATACATTTAAATAACTTGCAGACGTATATTAGCAAAAACATTCCATCTGGGCTGGGATTTCTCTCATTGCTTTGAATTCCCCTGAGTTTTAACTTGAAAAAAAAATAGGAAGAGGCAAAGATTTGACTAATGTTGGGTTAAGGTTTTTTTTTTTACCCCTTTCTTTCTTGGTTACTGACTGCCAAGAATTTATGTTTGTAAAAGGAAAAGAATTAACTGTGTTGATTAAGAGGCAAACTCCCTGGAAATGTTCTCTCTTAACCCTTTGGTGCCCTCTCAGTGAAAGATACTGGGTTCTGTGTTGCAGGGCCTGACATCCGTCCCTGGGCTGGAGGCCCAGAACCTTCTGGGGGTCTGATCCTCCCCAAGGGCAACTTACGGAGCAGATGCAAGCTGTGCCCTTCTGATGTGCAAGTGTGTGTGCCTCTGAGCAGATGCATGTGTAAGTGGTGTGAGAATCTGTGTGGGAGCACGGGTACTGTGAGTTTGTGTGTGGGAGAAGAGTGGGTACACGTGTGTGTATGCACATGTGGGTGAGTGTGGTGACTGCACTTGCATGTCCTTCAGCAGATTTGGGGTGGGCTGGGAGTCTCTGTGGCCTGCTGGCTGCATGGTCAAACCCCAGGAAGGTGAGGGGATTTCATCTTGATCAAATTAGCAGGAACTGATTTGGCAGAAGAGGTGCAGAGGGGACCCAACACAGAGCAGGGCTGCAGGGGGCTGCAGGTGGGAAGGATTTAGCTGAGAAAGTAGGTCTTTCCTGATACCCAGTAGCTGTTACCAAGGACTAATCACAGCTCCAGGCTAACCCTGGCTTTCGGTCAGTGTCCTGGCATGGGGGAATTTTATCTCTTTCCAGCTCAGCCTGAGCACCCACCAAAAGTCTCCCCTCTCTGTTTTCCTTCTGCAGCTTCCCCAGCCCTTAGGAAGAGCCTGGGCCACATGACTTCCAAGCTAGGGCACCAGATGGGCTGAAGCCTCTGGAGCTGGAATTGGGGCTGAGGGGTCTGATGGGACAAAGGTAGTTAAAGGAAGAAAGAGAAGAAAAGAGAGCTTGCCAGCAGCTCAGAGCCTCGTGCATATGCATCCAGCTCTACAGAACTACTCAGTTCCTCTACCTGCTTAGCCAGTTCCTCCTTGCTCTTCAAATCTTAGATGTCACCTCCTCGAGGAAGTCTTCCTTGCCTTCATAACTTAGCTTTCCCCCTCTTTTGGGACAGCACGCTGGGCACACAGGCACTTACCATATAGTGTAATTCTTATGTCCTCTTGTCTGTTTTCTCCACTGGACCCTGCGCTCCTTGATGATAGAGGCACTGTCTTCTTTATCCTGAATCTCCAGTGCCTTGTGCTGAGCCTGGCACATAGCATGGGCTCAGCCATTGCTCATGGAGTTGGATGTAAGGCCCTAGACTGCTGAAATCGGTGTTAGTCACTCCACAGGCTGTGGTCTAAAGCACCTTGTGTTCACACCCCCACTGGGACACTTACCATAAGACCCTAGGATTATTTGCACATATATTTGACCCTCTCAGTTTTCAGCAAGCTGCTTGGGGCAAGGATTTGGTCACAGTTATCCCCAGGGCCTAGCACAGCATCAGACAAACAGTAAATGACTGATAAATGTTAGATGAATGAAAGAGTAACCATGGCATGGTAAATATCCAAGAAAATACATTGAGTAAGCTCCTGTGGCTGTAAAGAGTGTTAAGGGCTATTGTACAGAGAAGAGACTATGGGCCAAAGCAGGGTGGGAGAAACACTGAGCACCTAGTATGTGCCAGCCCTGACCCCAGACCACACCAGGCATCTGGGGCCATTATTTCACTTTATCATTTCCTCCCCGCTGTGAGGCAGGGGTACATACCTCATTTGACACACAGGAAATTGAGACTAAGGGAGATTAGGTAACTTGCCCAAGGTCACACAGCTGGTATAGGCTGAGTGTCACTGTCCCAGGCCCACCCCATGCCTCTGTCCAGGCAGTTCGGAGACACTTAGGAAGAGTAAAACAGCCAAGCCATGGGCTGATGGAAGATGGTGACTCCCATACTGTCCCGGTCTCACGGTTTAAGTTTTTTTTGGGGTGGGTAGGGGGTTTGAAGAGACAACTTTGTATCAGAACACTAAGAGATATTCCCTTGAATACCCATGTTCAAGAGACAGTTTCTACCCAGCTTTGGATCTTGGGTCCGGAGGGAGCTGACATCCTGGGATCCCCATACAACTCCTCTCATAGCCACTGCAGAGGCTTCCTCCCTGCCACCTACCCCCACCTGAGGCATGAAATCCTCCCCCTCAAACTGCTCTTTACTTTGCACAACACCTTATCATCACCAAGCATCCTTGCACCCTCAGCTCATGAGCCACAGCCCTGCTCACATCGGCTGTCAAAAGCAGGCAGCTCAGAGACAATCAGGTCCCTTACAGACAAAGGAAATGAGGCACATAGTGGGTGAATCATGTTGGTTGCACCGTTAGATTTCTAGGCAGTGGTACCAGAGGTAGACCAGGATGGGGACAGGGAGGATCCAGGCTGCTGCAGCCAAGGAAATGGAGGAATTAGAGGGATGAGTGACTACAGCTTTGTGTGCCCAGGAAGTCCCACCTTGAGTCACCTGCCTTTCCCTGATGGAGACACTGCAGCTTCCCTGCTGTGGTGACTCATCTCCCTTCATTTCCTCCCCAAGGTGCTGTCAGCCAGGTCCCCCTCCTGGCTTTCGTGGGATCTGACTCAAGGTGCGTTTCGGGTAGGCAGTGTCTGTGGTACCTTCTGGGGTAAGGCCCACATCTCAACAAGAGGAGGCATTTGAGAATTATTCATGATAAAAGAACGTGAGCAGTGCATTTGGACTCTTCAGAGAAAGATACAAAATCTACAGGGGTGGTGGCAATAATAATACCCAATTATATAACAGCATCAACAATTACAGCTTGCAATTCTTTAGCACTCACTTTCAAAGAGCTTTAAGCACCTTTAGGTTTATTAGGCTATTTGATCTCATAAAAGTTCCACAAATGAGTGGTGATAGTTATTATTACTTTTTTATAGATGAGGAAACTGAGGCCCAGAAGAGTGTTAAGTGATTTGCCCAAGGCCTTACAGCAAGGGAGTAAGGAAATAGGGCTGGGTTCGTCCTGTCTCTAGAAGTTTCTCTAGGTGTTTCATGCATGGGACCTTTTTGGTGTGTACATTCCTACGAGGCAAGGTGTGGACAGAGGAGGTGACTGGCAGCAGGCTCAGAGAACTCTCCTGTACAAGGTCACTCAGAAACCGTGAGTCAGGCACCTTCTATTGAGGTCAGTTTCCTCTTTCACTTCCCCAAACAATTGTTGGGGAATGAGCTCACTTGTGACCTATTCTCAGATGGGTTGCTGAGGGTATTTGCACAGTTGCCCCTGAAGGTTTTAATATTAGTTGTGATCTGAAAAGGAGGTCAGTGCTCCTAACCTGGGAATCCTCGCTCCTGTCCCACCAATACCCCAGCCAGGTGTGGGGTCCTCTCCGTCACCACAGCCTCTGCCTGGCTTCCTGCCCTCCAGTATCGTTCCCGTTCAAGCGGGTCCATGACCAGTCTCCTAGAGCTCTCCCTGCTGTTATATATTGTCAGCGGAACCCCACTACTTCCAGCTTCAGTGTGACATCCAAGGCTCCACCCAGCCCGGTCCCAAACTATCCTCCCAGCCTTGGCTCCTCCCCTTCACCCTCCAGCGTGAAACCCTGTCTTCAGTCAAGATTGTGGGATCTGTCTAGACATGCATTGTTTTCAACTTCACAGTCAATGGCATATCATTCCTTTGGCCTGGAAAGCCACTCCTACCCACTCTGTCAACTGGATTTCTATCCGTCCTGCAAAACCCATGACAAATGTGGCCTCTTTCATGAGGCCCACCTTGATTCCACCACCAGGAAATAATCTCTTCTTCCTGGGATGTCTCACTTGGTATCTAGGTCTCTACGCAAGCAGTTCTCTGATTGTGTGTTGTGATGATGGCATAAAGCTTTGGATGTTTGTAAGGCTTCAAAGATTGCAGCATGCTACAGTCAGTACCATTCATGTGTGTGTGTGTGCACGCATGCGTGTGCACATTGGTGTGAGGGGTGAGCACAGCAGCTACACAGAACACCTGAACACAAAGAAGGGATTGAACAACTGATGGGTTTGGAATGTGTCAATAACTTCCACACTGCCAATGAACAGAGTCACATGTCATCCTCGGAGGAGAGAGAACACTCAGTATAAAGTCTATAAACACACCTGAAGGAAGAAAGGGTAGAGCAAGGAAGTGAGCAAGAGTGTGTTGATCATTTACTATATTCCAGGCACTGCGTTAGAGGAGAAATTTCATGTGAACAATGAGCTCACTTAACCCCCACAATAGCTCTGGGAGATTGGGATTATTGCCCCCATTTTGTGCATATGTACTGCTGAGGGTCAGATTCCTCAAGAAATAGACTCCAAGAGGAAAACCCGTGCGCATAAGTTAATTGGGGAATGTTAGTGGACCAACCCCTAAAAGGCGGAGTGATGAAAGGGACTGGATAGGGGGAAGTACGCCTGTGGGATTGCCACAGGCCACAGATGCTCCCATGGGGCACACTGAAGCTTGGGTGGCCCTTCCAAGGTGTTCCTCCATTGAGGCAATGGGGCTGGGTCATTGTCCCTTGGGAAGGGACATAACAGGCAAAATGCTCCCTTCAGCCAAGGGCAATTTCCAGGGAGGGACAGCACCCACTCCACATACAACTCCAGACCTGAGAGGTGCCTGCTGTGCACGCATACAGCACTGCTGGCAAGAAGGATTAGGGACTGACCTCAGGCTTGCCTTGGTCCTGAGGCACTGGTTGGCTTTCACACCACCTTAGAAGACAACCTGAAGATGTATCTTCAGGGGACCATGTCCAAAAAGTCTCCCATGCAGATCACCCCATGAACAGAATGGTCTCCCCTTTTCCTGAAAGATCTTGAGTAGATCTGGTGTCAAATAATAGCAGTGAAAAGGCAGGTATGGCTCTCTAGTTACTGATTTTTCTGTTACTGTCTGGTTCTTACACTCTTGAAACTTTGGTGGTGGACTCCAAGTGTAATATTCAAAATATTTAACAATCAGGAAAACAACCCTGGACCGGTGGAGTGGGTGCTGGCAGTATGAATCCCAGCTGAACATGAATCAGACCTAGTGGGTCCCAGAGAACAAGGCTGCAGCTACCCCTGAGGGCCACGTGCTGGGGAGAAGCCCAGCAAGGGCTTTCTTTAATAAACCAAATTGATTAAACTGGCATTTGATTAAGCATCCAAGGTGGAGGCATTAATTTTGCAAGCACTATGTGTTACTTTGCTCTGTATTCTCCCATATTTAGCAGAGTTAGATTTGTTACATGTAATCTGTGTGACCCTGGGCAAGGCACCACCCTGCTCTCGGTCTGGATGTCCTCACACAGAGGTTTCCAAACCCCATTTCTCCTTGAAATGGGAAAATCTGGCAAAACCCCCTTAAGGAAAAGGGAGGTGAGTGGGCTGGGCCCAACAGAGCTACTTCCCTTTTATTTGTTTACGTTTCCATATAGTTTCACTTAAAACAGCGTTCAACGTTCCTCGGCTACAAAGCCTGGGAACCACCAGGCTTCTCCATAGCCGAGGTCCTTACACACAGCTCTGACATCCTCAGATGGGAGTGAGCGAATGGACAATTGGATGAATGAACAAATGAATGAATGAATGAACTTTGTGCACCTAGCTGATGTCCCTGGTCATGTCCATTCCAGATAGCAGATGGCCAGCCTTCCTGGGTAG
This sequence comes from Manis pentadactyla, assembly GCF_030020395.1. Classification (NCBI taxonomy): domain Eukaryota; kingdom Metazoa; phylum Chordata; class Mammalia; order Pholidota; family Manidae; genus Manis; species Manis pentadactyla. Next base: position 114,831,486 of record NC_080019.1, read on the forward strand.
TTGGGAAATTCACCCAGGGCCAGATCAGAGCTCTCCCGATGTCCAATCAATTGCTGGAGACTGTCTCCACAGCCACTGAGAAAGCCTCCTCCCCCCAGGCACCTCAGACGCTGCCAGGTCTGAAGCACTTGTCGCTGACTCTCCCAGTTCATTGACTCAGCTGATGGGGATACTGACAACAGCAGCAGGAGTCACCGGCGGCTTTGGCAAAAGAATCACTGGGTTTTCTCGGTGTGTGTCCCGGGCTGTGTCACCAGGTCTTGTGCTCTAGCTCCCCTCATTGCAGGGCAACGGCTCCCAACTTTGGCCTGGCCCTCCCTCCCATCCACCCTCCTTCCCTTCCTTTCATTCCTCTAAGGCAGTGATTCTCAATCTTGGCTGCACACTGGAATGCCTAAGGAGATTTAAAAATCACGGATGCCCAGAGATTCTGATTTCTTGGTTTGGGGTGCGGCCTTGGCAATAGGGTCTGAAAAAGCGCTCCAGGTGATTCTAATATGCGGCCAAGGCTGAGGAGCACTAGTCTGAGGAGACGGGCTCCCAGCTGTGGCCCAAACCGTTCCTAGCCGTGGGATTCAGGTGTGTCTGCTGGACTTGGGGACGTGTGGGGCACAGGGGTCTATTAGCAGTGAGGAGGAAGACAGGGAAATGGAGGGAAGAGCTCCTCTCCATAGCCCTTTCCATGACAGTCCTGTGGAGAGTGGCTTCAGACAAGGTTTGAAGGGGTCTTCACAGGGGTCCTGTGAGTCCCAGAGAGGGCAGTCCTGACTGGCGTCCAGGTGACAGGGTGTGACAGAGCAGGGAAAGGGCACAGAACCATGAGGTTCCAGTGCACTGAGGACACCAGGTGGGCAGTGCCACCCTTTTGGGGGAACTTTGAGGCAAGGCCCTGGGCACTGGCAGCAGTATTCTTACCTCCAGCAGCATGGCCCACCCTGGGTGGCTGTGGGCTGTGTGGTGTCAGAGCAGACAGGGTGGAGCAGTGAATATTTGGTAAGACATAGCATCCATTCTCCATGACAGTCCTGCTCACAAGCACATTCGGGGTGATCTCAAGGAGTCCCCAAAATGGCAGAGTGGGAGCAAGGAGCTCTGAAATCTGGTAATTTCGTTGATGGGATCCTAGTTGGACTTATGTGGTAGTGGGGTGTGTGGACCCTTGGGTCACAGATACAAGCCATAGTCATGGAAGTGTGACAGGAGGTGGTGTGTAAAGCACCACAGAGGGGCCATCCTGCTCTGAAATTGCCCCTGGCTGGAGCAGTCCTCCAGGAAAGCTTTGAAGCCAAGGGCTCATGGCCCAGTCACGGTCTTCCCAGAAGAAGGCTTCTTTGCGTGCAGGTTCTCAA